>NC_022014.1:43561202-43574073 GCF_000317375.1 Microtus ochrogaster
GGATGAGGGCTGACACCCGGGATGAGGGCTGACGACACCCAGAATGAAGGCTGACACTCAGGATGAGGGCTGACACCAAGGATGTTTAAGGAACCCGGAAAACAACAGCAAAGTAATCCAGCTGCAAAATGGGTGAATGACCCAAGATGGAGACTTCTTCGAGAAAAACTACAAATGACCAACAAGTATGTGAGAATCTGCACCTTCTCGTTAGCCACTGGGTGCATCACAGTGAGGGATCTCCTCACCCCTGTCCAAATGGCTGTTGTCCTAAATCAGAAGCGTAAAGACGGCTATGCAGTTCAGAGCACTGGCTGCTCTTGGAGGGAATCAAGATTCAGCTCCCAGCACCCACATCAGCTTATAACTCCAGCTCCAGGAGATCCATCATCCTCTTCTGGCCTCCACAGACACTGCAATGACTCAGAATTTCCTTAGTTTAAAAACAGATTTATTTATTTTTATTCTAAGTGTATGAGTGTTTTGCCCACACACACACACACACACACACACGCACGCACACACACACGCACACACATACATACACTGCATGCATGTCTAGGTCCAACAGAGGCCAGAAGAGGATGTCAGATCACATGGAGCTGGAGTTACAGGTGGTTGTGAGCTGTCTGATCTAGCCGCTGGGAACTGAGCCTGGGTCCCCTACAAGAGCACCAGTGTTCTTCACCACTGAGTCCCCGAATTTTCTTCTTTTTAAAGGCTGTATAATATTCCATTGCATGGATGTCTGACATTTTGTTTACTCATTTTCTAAGGATGGACATTTGTCTGCCTCCCACCTTTTGAGCATGACTAATATTGACAAGAGCAAGGGCATACAAACACTTTTTCAAGTCCCTTCTTTGATTCATTGATGAACACGTCAGAGGCAGCAAGATTTTCTCTTGTTTGTGCTGTGTCGATGCTGTTACTGCTATCGCTGTTGTTATCCTGCTCCTTACAATGGGATGCTCCTGCAGGTGCTGCCTCTGGAAAACCAGATGAAGGATGCCCGCCGCTTCCCAACCATTCTGTCTCTGGGGATGTCCATCATCACCACCCTATACATTGCCATCGGGACCTTGGGCTACCTGCGGTTTGGAGATGACATCAAAGCCAGCATCACGCTTAACCTGCCCAACTGTTGGTACCTCCACGGCTCTGGGTGGTCAGGATGGAGAGATGTGTAGATATGTGTGTCTCTTCCTCTGCCTGTCAGAGCAGGGAGGCCCAGGTCTAGAGACACTCCCACTGGGAGAGGTGGAGCCAGCTCTGGAACCGTGGGCTACAGAGATGCGTCAGCAGCCGCCTCCAGGTTGAGTCGGGTCTTGGTATCTTAGCATGAAGGCCACACTAAAAGGGAAGGACAGCAGTGAGGCAGAGTCCTTGGTCACCTCAGGGGAGGAGAAGGGAGTGCTGGGAGAAAGCATAGGATTCTATCTGTGGTTCGGAACCTTCTTGTTCCCCTTCCCAGGCTCACGAGTAAGTCTCTGCTGCCACCCCACCACACACACACACACACACACACACACACACACACACACACGTCAGGGGAACTAGTGTTGAAAACTTGAGACAGGGCCATGGAGAAGGTTCAGCAGGTAAGAGAATTGATACACAAGCAGGAGCACCCTGAATCTGATTGCAACACTCCCCCCAAAAGCCAGGCATGTGGCAAGTGCCCGTAATCCTAGCGCTGGGAAGGTAGAACCAGAAGACCCCCACCTCAAGGTTCACTACCTAAGTTGTCGGGCTGAATTGGTGAGCTCCAGGTTCAGTGAGACACCTTGTCTCAAGAAATAAAGCGCCAAGTAACTGAGGAAGGCATCTGACGTCAACCTCTGGCCTCTATATGCAGGTGCATATACACTCACATGCACACATGCAGCACACATGCAACATGCACGCACGCATGCAACACAATGCATGTGTGCACACATACAATACACACGCACACATGCACACACACAACACTCGCGCAGCACATTGCACACATGTGCACACACGCACACACATGACACACACATGCACACACACCACACACACACACAGAGGAGTTCAACTCCCTTGAAGCCTCATCATTCCTCCCTGCCCTCAGCTTCAAGCCTGCCATGCTCCTGCTTCTCCTTCCATCTCTCCACACAACCCCACAGCTAATGTCTTTCCCTCTCGTTTATTAAGGACTTGGCAATTTTCCAAACTAGGCAGAGCACTTGTGGAGGGCTCCCGACACACTGAGCACTTGGGATGCATGGACAATTACTATAGACTCTAGTCACAAAGGACTTTAGACCCCGACTTTAGGACCCTGGCTACTTTCCTGATGAATCTTCCTGGGAGATGTATCGAGCGTCAGCCTGTCTGTCCTCAGGCCTGACCTGACCACACGTCTCAGAGTGGCCTGTGGAGGCACCATGGGCGCACACGCTCAGGGCGCCTTGCCTCCCATCTTCACGACCCTGCCCTCTGCTGCCATCAGATCCCTGATACTTCTCTGTTCTCTTCACTCTGGTGAGACTCCTCTGTACTCTGAGAAGGCCCCACACCTTCATGTTCAGAGAAGACACAGACCCAGGGGACTGTCCCCAGATCAGAGGCTGCTGTTCCCAGCCAGCAGGTGCGGGAGTGCCAGGCCGTGGAGAACACGGCTGTGTGTCTTGCAGGCTGTACCAGTCAGTCAAGCTCCTGTATGTCGTCGGCATCCTGTGTACCTACGCCCTGCAGTTCTACGTCCCTGCAGAAATCATCGTCCCCCTTGCTGTCTCCCAGGTGTCAAAGCGCTGGAAACTGCCCGTGGACCTGTCCATCCGTCTCGCCATGGTCTGCCTCACATGTGAGTAGAACAGAGTCTCAGAGAGCCTCCTGACCATGTCCTGAGTGGTGTGTGTGTGTGTGTGTGTGTGTGTGTGTGTGTGTGTGTGTGTGTGTGCGCGTGTGTGTGTGCATGTGTGTTCAGTCATATGTGTGCATCCATGTCGTGGCAGAGGACAGCTTAGGTGACATTTTTCAGGCACTACCACCTTTTGTTTTTAAATATGGCCTCTCATTGGTCTGGAACTCCCCAGTTAGGCTAGGCTACCCAGCCAGCGAGTTCCAGAGATCAGCTTGTCTCTGCCTCCCCAATGCTGGGGTTACAAGTGTACCCCACCATGCCTGGTTCTTTTTAACCTGTGTTCTGTGATCTACCTCAGGTCCCTGTGCCTGCAGGGTAGACACTTGACTAACAGAGCCATCACCCCAACCTCCACGTAATCCAGTCCTACATGTTCCCTAATTAGACCGGTTGCTGATGCCCAGCCAAGGACAGGTTCGCTGATAGCCAGTGTATTATACAGTGACGACAGAGGGGGTGCCAGGCTCTGTGGTAAACCCTCCCTGGTGTATTTCATAATGTTATATTCAGTCCCCATGAGAAGGCTCGTGAAGTAGGACACTGTCACATAACTAGCCGGTGAGTGTTGGGAGCTGGGGGCGTGGCCCAGTTCATAGAGCATTTGCCTGGCATTCATTCATTTATTCATTCATTCATTCATTCCCAGTACCTCATAAAGAGGGTGTGTTGGTGCAGGCCTGTGATCCCAGCACTCTAGAGGTGGAGTCAGGAGGGTCAGGAGTTCAGGACCACCCTCGGCCATGTAGCAAGCTTGAAGCCAGCCTGAGTTATGTGAGCTACTTTCTCGATAGTTAATAGTAGCAGTAAAAGGGCCAGTGAGATGACTCCATTGGTAAATAAGACATTTGTTGCCCAGCCCGACAACCTGAGTTCAGTCCCTGGAACTCACATGGCAGGAGGAGAACATCACCTCCTAAACGTTGCCCTCAGACTCCTATACATGTGCTGAGACACACTCCACATACATATACGCAATAAATGGAGTTACATTTAGTAAAAGTAATGTTAATGAAGGAAAATAAACAGGATTCAAACCCAGGTCATGAAAGGCAGCACCTCCCACCTCCAAGGTGGACACTGAAGGTGGGGAACCAGGGAGGATGCTCAGACAATGGGTGCTGTTTGTCCCTGAGGATTTTGTGTAAATTTAGGTCAACATTTAAAACAAGCATGATACCCATGCTCATGCAGGCAATCCTAATTAAACCCACAGGGTCGTCTTTAAAAAGATATGAAAGTAGGGGGTTGTTGAGAAAAAGAGGCCAGGAACAAGTGGGAGGGGGACAAGAGAGGGTAGTGGGGGTGAGTGTGGCCAGCATTCTGTATATACCCACAGGAAACTGTCAAAGGATAAAAAAAATAAAAATATGCACAAAAATCATTTGATGGGGAGAGCAATCAGAACACACACACACATGAAATAGTAAATCAGAAGACTGTATGAAGCTATTAACATTTGAACAGAGGTTGAGTAAAAAGTGTGATCTAAACCTAGTTTACTGACTAGATAGGGCGTTCTGGAAACACAGCCACTGCGCTCTCTCTTGCGCTCTCTCTCTCTCTCTCTCTCTCTCTCTCTCTCTCTCTCTCTCTCTCTCTCTCTCACACGTGCGCACACCCACCCACCCACACCTGTCTGCAAGGCCATCCCAGCAGGAGGCTAACCATTGTCATACTGGAATCAAGGAACCATCTGAACCTGGCCTGCCTTCCATTTCCTTCGGTTTTGGGGGATGGTGGGTACTGCTAAGACCCCGTGTGTACAAATCAAGCCTGCTTCCTTCATTACCTGCATGTCCAGAGCCATCACTTGGGCTCTCCTGGACTCAAATCACAAAGGAACCTTGTGTTTTCTCTTGATAATCTCTCCATCTTCAGAGCCCCAAACACAGAACCTAAGTGGGCAGAGAAAATCTGCACCCCCCACAACCAAACAATATGAACACACAGTGTTATGGGGAACCCACCAAAGATGACCACTTGGACACAGTAGCCAATTGAAAGCTTTTATTCTAGTCTGCTGGGACTATACTGAGGTATTTGGGGACCCAAATGTAGCCCTGAATACTTAGATCGAGGGGCTTTTAAAGGCAAAATCCGCATTCTGGTGCCTTACTCTGGAGCCGAATTGGAGAGGAGAGTTACAGAAGCAGGTAGTTTAACAGAACTTAAGGTAAGTTAGCTGGGGCGTCTTGACTTCAGGTTCCTAGAATAGAGTTGGGTCCTCCATCAAGGAAATAAGACTCTAATTAAATCTGGAAGAGCTTTAGCAAGAGCAGGAGATGGAGGAACCTCTGCACTGTCTTACCCTGTCACCCTAGATCTCAACAAGAGGAATGAGAGGCAGCAACCATTATACGCCACCTGAGATGAGAGCAGGTGCGCTGGGAGCTCCCCACTTTTTTATTTTTTTACACTCATTTATTTATGCATGAGTCACATATGCATGTTGACACATGTGTCTAGGTCAGAGGACAGCTTTTACTGTGTGTGTCTGGGAATCAAAATCAGATCATCAGACTTAGCAGCAGGTTCCTATACCCACTGAGCCATCTCCATCTCCCATTGGTTTGTCGTTTTGTTTTGTATCCCTGGCTGGCCTGGAATGCACAGATTCACCTGTTTCTGCCTCCCAAGTGCTGGGACTAAAGGCATGTAGCATCACACCCTGCCTTTTTTTTTCTTGACTTCTTTCTTTCCTTTTTATAAATCTCATAGAGTACAGGTTGGCCTCAAACTAAACTATGTAGCCAAAGAAAACCTCGAGTTCCTGATCCTCCAGCCTTCACCTCCAAAATTCTGGGGTTGTAGGCGTGTGTCACCATGGCAACTGGGGATAGATGTCGGGGATAGAACCAGAGCTTCATGCACGCTGGGCAGGCATTTCACCAACTGAGATACATCCCCAGCCCTCAGCTTTTATTTGCAAGACTGGCTGTCTGTGGGAGGTTTGGTTTCTTTTAAAGGTGACTTCAGGAACAACCTTTAAAGGCGTTGATGCTAAAGATGAGGTTCTCCATCTGTCCCCCTCCATCTCCCACAGGCATGCTGGCCATCCTCATTCCACGCCTGGACCTGGTCATCTCCCTGGTGGGCTCTGTAAGCAGCAGCGCCCTGGCCCTCATCATCCCACCCCTGCTGGAGATCGCCACCTACTACTCAGAGAGCATAAGCCCCCTGACCATCACCAAGGATGCCCTCATCAGCATCCTGGGCTTCGTGGGCTTCGTGGTGGGGACCTACCAGGCCCTAGATGAATTGATTGGGTCCGGGAACTCTCTCCCTTTCTCCAACTCCACTATGTTTATTCAGTGACAGAGCCTTCCCTCACCCACGGTGACTTATGTGGTTTCACTTCGCCTTTTCTCTGGTCCAAGACATGAAAAATTCGCAGACACAAGGTGCAGCTGGTCATTTAAAAAAAAAAGGACAAACCTTGGTCATCCTCTGGTTTTCCACACAGTGGAGAGCTCTTCCGTGGAAGCTTTTAGATTCCGCTCTCCTTTTTTGGTCAGTTATCTAATTTCGTATCTTGAGTGGAACTATGCAAAAATCAGCCACTAGGGGGCAGCAAGGGCCAGCTTCTGGCAGAAGAAGCTCTCTTCCTGTTCATTTAGTAAATAGGTCACATCCTTTTCCTGTCAGTGCCTGGGAACACACGATGCTCACTCACCTCAGCATCAAGATAGAGGGGGCCAAGGTGAGTCCCATGCTCAGGTAAAAAGGCACCATCTGTGTTTCAGATAAGGGCGTTGAACTTTCTAAACCACTAAAGTTTTAGCCCAACTCAGAAACCCAGCAGGTGAATAAGAAAAAAATCAGGGTCAAGCTGATGAGCTAAGAGCACGAGGCAGCAGACAAAGACAACACTGGAGGAGGTTTTTATGTCTGAATTATTGCAACTGCAATAAACATTCTCGATTGCCTACTGGTCACCAGACGTGATATGTGGTTCTTAGATAATTGTTTGCGTAAAAGTGTTTTAAACACCCTATGACAATGTAATGTCGCAGCTCCAGCCACCAAATGATGGTCTATATGTCACCCCTTGAGTCTTGACCTTGTAACTTGCTCTGACCAACAGTAAATGTTTGGTGAGGTGGTGAGGACGTCTACCCTGAGACTGCCATCTCGTTCTGCTCTGTGGAGCTAATTTGGTGTGTGTGTGTGTGTGTGTGTGTGTGTGTGTGTGTGTGTGTGTGTGTGTGTGTGTGCAGGCATGCGTCCTTAAAGGCCACAGAAGAATATCAGATATCTTAGAGCTGGAGTTACAGGTGTTTGTGAACGAACTCAACAGCAAGCCCCATTAACCGTTGGGCCACCTCTCCGGCCCCTGATATTCTTGTTGAGAGCTAACTGGCTATAGCTAAATCTTGGAATGCATAAAATAAGAAGCCCTGACATAAGGGACAGATGAAAGCTAGGGCTCATTAAGCAATTATCCACATCATCTCAACTACCGGTGAGCGTAGCTGAGTGACAGCTCTATTTCAAGTTGTAGGTATTATCTGTTTACTCAGACCTGTACATGAGCAAGAATGGACGTGTGGCTTTTCCCCACCTCCACTAGAGAACCCTTCCTCCTCTTCCTCCTTTGAGGCAGGATTTTCTTGCTCCGTAGCTGTAGCCGAGGCTGTCCTTGAATGCCTAATCTATCCGGCTTCCCTCTCCTGGGATTACAAATTCGTGCCACCACACCCAACTCAACTCCCCCTAGTCAAGGAGTACAGAAGGCGTGTGTAATCACCCTGTAGACACACCCACAGACGAGGTGTGTTTCTGGAGAGGGTTGACAAGAGAAGCACAAACCCCTCTTGGATATGGGCAGCCCCATCCCATGGGCGGGGTTGTGCACTGAATAGAAAGAAAGAAAGAAATTAAGTGTGGGCATTTTTCATTCCCCGCTCTCTCTCTCTTTCTCTCTTTCCTTCCCTCCCCCCTCTCTCTGTCTCTGTCTGTCTGTCTGTCTCTCTCTCTCTCCTACTGTGTGTATGGTGTGTGTGTGTGTTTCTTGACTGCAGCATATGACCAGTTGCCTCGCGGTCCTGCCACCATGCTAACCCCACCTTGATGAACTGTGTCCTCAAACTGGGAGTCAAAATAACCCCTTCCTTCTTTCCTTAAGTTGCTTCTGTCAGGCATTTGTCCCAGCAGTGAGACCAGCTCTTGAGGTCTGGATACATCGCCATTTCAGCAGAGGATCCAGGCTCGGTTTGCTGAAGACCAACAGAGTGACAAGAGGGGTGTAACCCAGGCATTGAGTGTCACAGCTCCCCCTGCTCTGCCAGGCCTAAAGAAAGGTCTTTGAACAAAGCGAAAGTGGAAAGTCAAAGAGAAAGTAGAAAAACCATTTCTAGAGAATTACATTGTATTTCTATATTGTGTGTATGTGTCTGTGACTGTGTCTGTGCATGTGCCTGCGTGTGTGTGTGTGTGTGTGTGTGTGTGTGTGAATGAGTGAGTGTGTGCATGTCTGTGTGTGAGAGAGTGTGTTGTCTGTCTGTGTGTGAACTCAGAGGGCAACTTTGAGAATCTGATTTTGCCTCTCTCCATATGAGTCCCAGAGATTGAACTCAGGTCATTAAAATTTGAGGCAAGTATTTTTACCTACTGATCCATTTCACTACCCTGTGCACCAGATTTGGTTTTGGAGACAGGGTCTTACTCTGGCTAGCTTGGAACTTTCTGTGTAGACCAGGCTGACCTCAAACTCACAGAGATCAGGTTGCCTCTGTCCCCCACCACCACCCCATGCACGGCCACGCCCACTCATCTGAAAAGTTTCTGGAAGAGTCCTGGGAACTGCACAGCCCTGTGAATGCACAGTGAACCATGTGCTCGGTGACAATCAATGGTGAGTGGATGGTCTCATACATACACTAGTACCAAATACTCTTTTCCAAAAGCAGAATTGCCGCGTGGTGTTGGTGGCTGTCTGGGGAGTGGGTGACGCATGCCAGCACTTGGACACTCCAGAGAAGACTGTTGACTCTGGGGTGATTTCTACCACCTTTTCCCTCATCCTTCTTATAACCTGAGCACAGCATTGTGACCTGTGACCCTGCCCCTTGGCCTTCTTAGCTGAGTGTTTATTGTGTCCTTGTACAACCTGCGCAAGTGCCGATTCCTTAACCCAGAACCACGGGAAAGAGAAGCCTTCTTCACCATTGATGGGGCTGCCAGCTGGTGCTGCCACTGTGAAAATAGGTGTATTTTGGTTCCTCAAAACAAAAGCGGAAGAGCTTTGTGACCCTGCCAGACTACTCTATTTTCAGTATAATATTTGTATTAATTCCTTGAGAATTTCATACATGCGTACCATGTATTCTGATCATATTCTCCTTTCACCCCACAACTTAGCTGGAGCTTCTATTGCTGCAAAGAAACACCATGACCCAAGAGTAAGTTGAGGAGGAAAGGGTTTACTTGGCTTACACTTCCACATTATACTCCATCATTGAAGGGAGCCAGAACAGGAACCCAAACAGGGCAGGAACCTGGAGGCAGGAGCTGATGCAGAGGCCACGGAGAGATGCTGCTTGCTGGCTTGCTTTCCATGGTTTGTTCAGCCTGCTTTCTTATAGAACCCAGGATTACTGGGCCAGGGAGGGCCTCGCTCACAATGGGTTGAGTCCTCCTGCATCCATCACTAACTAAGCAAATGCCATACAGGCCTGCCTACAACCCAATTTTATGGAGACTTTTTTTTTCAATTGAGGTTCCCTCCTCTCAGATGACTTTAGCCTTATCAAGTTGACATAAAACGATCCAACAATTCCCCCAGTCCTTCCAGATCCACCCTCCCTCTCCACTTCCTCCCAGCCTTGCTGCTGCTTCTTTTGTAATTATCCACTGAGTCCAGTTTGTGCCGCCCATACACTCCTGGGTGTGTGGTCATCCACTGGGGCTTGTTCACCCTATCAAAGCCACAGCCTTAGGCTGGCTCTTCCTCCCTTAGAAGCCATCAACTGCCAGGAGCTGTGTGTGTGTGTGTGTGTGTGTGTGTGTGTGTGTGTGTGCGAGAGAGAGAGAGAGAGAGAGAGAGAGAGAGAGAGAGAGAGAGAATTCCTTTGCCACCGAGGAGTTAAAGAGGCTCACAGTTTGCCTTTTGTGGCAGGGTTAAAGGTCGCAGGGAACAAGTGTCTCCTCGAGGTTGTCATAGCGAGGGTACAGCTCGAGGGTGAGGTGTGTGACAGTGACGCCATCCTAAGCAAAGCATCCAGATGCTCCTCCCCCCCGCCCCGCCCCATCCCATACACACAATGAAGTCACAGTGCACCAGCTCTGGGAAGACAGCTTCAAGACTGTGCTGATGCCCTGCCCAGTCTTCCTCTTCTTCAGCCCCCAAATATCAGGGTGATCCTTGGCTTCTCCCTTTCTTTTGGACCTCATATAAAATCCATCAGCTCATCCTCTGGGCTCTCACATTTAAAACGGTTCTCACCAGCCAGGTGTGGTGGCACAGGCCTCTAATCTCAGCACTTGGGAGGCAAACGCAGGTGAATTTGTGAGTTCAAGACCAGACTGATTAAAAGAGAGAGAGAGAAAGAGAGAGAGAGAGAGAGAGAGAGAGAGAGAGAGAGAGAGAGAGAGAGAGTTCCAGGCAGGGCTACTAAAGAGACCCTATCTCAAATTTTAACAATAACAATAGCAACAGGAATATAGTATCCAGAAGGGTTGGCAATATGGCTCAGCAGGTAAAGGTGCTTGCTGACAATCCTTCCGACCTGAGTTTGAACTGTAGGCTGTATGTTTGAATGCTGAAAGGAGAAAACTGACTCCACAAGCGCACCGTGGCATATCCCGAATAAACGAATCTTTTTACAAAAAGAAAAAAGGAAATAAAAAACAACTTCAGAATTCACCCACTTTGTCTCCCTACCATCTTGCTGTAAAATCACTGCTCACTGCACCCTAGGCAGGAGCTCCCTGGGTGATCTCATTGTTAAAACCACAAATAATGGACAGGAGTAGTTTACGGTGGAAAAGGTTTATGTTGGCTTGCGGTTCCAGAGGGCTTTCAATCCATCATGGTGGGAATTGTGGTTGTTTGTTTGCTTGTTGAGACAGGGTCTCACTATGCCCAGGCTGGCCTGCAACTCACTATGTAGACTAGGTTGGTCTCGAACTCACATAGATCCACCTGTCTCTGCCCACTGAGTGTTAGGATTAAAGGCTTCTGCTACCATGTCCCAGTCAATCTGTGTGTGTGTGTGTGTGTGTGTGTGTGTGTGTGTGTGTGTGTGTGTGTGTGTGTGGGGGGGGGGGGGCTTGCCAAGTAGACTAGGCTGAATAGTGAGCCCCAAGAATCCTCCAGTCTCCACCCCCCAGCACTGGGACTGCAGGTGTGCACCACCACACCTGACTGCTTTCCATGGATTCTGGGCACAGAACTCAGGTCCTCCTGCTTGCATGGCTAGTGCCTTACCGACCGAGTGCTCTCTTCAGCTCACAACAGCTTTTTAAAAGTATACGTTTACCTGCTTCCTGATCAGGCGGCCGTCCACGCGGTCCTCCTCTACAGAGGATCTGAGCGGTTGGCATTTGAGCTGACACAAACCATTCTTCACCTCCAGCATGAGTCACTGGGACAGGTGACACTCTGCATCCTGGGCAGCCGCTTATTGCCTGGACAGCCACCATTGTGAGGTAGCTGTGGCTTGTTCCCTACCAGAGGCAACAAACCTTGAGCCTGAGCCCACAGCCAGACGCAAGAACCTTCCAGTCTAAAGACCCCTTCCTTCTCCCAGTCAGTGTTCCTTGGAGGCCACGGCATCAAGGGCTGAGCTGGGAGACAGGCTGGAAGTCTACAAGTCCTGGCAAGTGTCAAGGCAGTCCTGAAGGGGACCTGTGATCCTGCCCTAGGTGCCTCAGGAGCCTGGAGAGGTTCTCCAGCCACCTGTCCTCTGACTCCCACATCCTGGGTTTCACCCAGGGCCGGGAACACCCAGGCATCGGGAGACCTGCTGGATGGCTTCTCCTGATGAGAGCCCACTGAGGGCTGGCTCCAGCCACCTGTAGCTGAGTGCTGTACCTCTGGTACCTGTTCACCATGGTAAAGGCGTCTCTGCTTAGAAAAGATGGCAACTGTGAATGGAATTTTTTCAGCGTGGCTAAGAATTCCTCACAAAGCAGCAGCAGTAGCAGCGGCAGCCAGAGAACCGTCTCCCCCCGGAAGGACCCTCAAGGGGAAGTCAATGGACTACAGTGAGTGATCCCATCACCCTTCCAGGGCAAGTACAGCCGGACCCCAGCTCCAAAGGCCCTCCTCATGCTCCCTGGTGACAGAGCAAAGCTCCATAACCTAGGAATGTTGACTGTAGCTCTGGAGAGCTGTCTGGGAATGCCACACTTCCCAATTCTTGCAAAGAACCCAGATAAAGCAGCTGTCTGCAACCTGAGCTGCAGGCCAGAAAGTGCATCCCTGACACTAGGAGGGTATTCTCTGTTTCTGGTCTATCCTAGTCTGTCACTCCCACAGACATAGATCTTCCTGTAAACAAAGGATCACCCAATTACCCCATGTTCTATTTTTACTGCTCCAAACTCGGACATATGAAAGATTCTCTCTAGACAGAGTCTCACTCTGTAACCCAGACTGGCCTCAAATTTGCAATCCTCCTGCTTCAGCTTCCTGGGTGCTAGGATTACTGTAATGCCTCAGCCCTGACAAGCAATGGTGATATTTTGTATCCAATCCTAAAATGCCATTTATGTAAAACCTATAACTACTTATTTGGTGTGTCTTTGAAAGTATATAGACACTATATACTATAGACAGATATAGATAGAGCTCAGGGCTACAGCCCTTGCCCACTATGCACAAGGACTTGGGTTCTAGAGATGGGGAGAGAAACAGAAAGAAAAGTGAAAAATACACACACACACACACACCACACACACACGCATGGTGGCAACCAGGGTTTCTGAGAAAGAGATGTGGTAGGCCAGGAGACAGACAGGAGAGTGAGCAGTTTA
>NC_022014.1:43576164-43589572 GCF_000317375.1 Microtus ochrogaster
CAGAGAGAGACAGAGAGAGAGACGGAGAGACAGAGACAGAGAGACAGAGACAGAGAGTCAGAGAGAGACAGAGACAGAGAGAGACAGAGACAGAGGAGACAGAGAGAGACAGAGACAGAGACAGAGGAGACAGAGAGAGACAGAGAGAGAGGGGGGAGAGGTGCTGGGGCGGGGAGCCAGCCCTGCCTCGCCTTTCCCTTCTATTCCCTCTCCTCTTCATTTTCCTCCCCTCCCCTCCTTCCTCCTGCCCTTGCCTCCCACCCCTCCCCCACAATACCCTCTTCTCTCACTTTCTCCCCCACAGGTTTATGCAAATCTTTATCCACCTGCTGAAAAGCAACATTGGCACAAGGTTCCTGGGGCTTCCCCTGGCTGTGAAAAATGCCGGATTGTTGGTAAGAGACTAGAAACCAGACTCATCCTAACCGCGGTAGGGGTAGAACAGTCTCTAGACCTCTGTGATGGGTGACCCTGAGGGACTGGGCTCTGCAACAGCAGCTGTGCCCATCAATTTCCAACCAGTAACCAACCAGGAAACACACTGGTCGCTCCTGGAGAGGGCAGCGGCATACGCGCAGGATCCCCATTCACCCCCCTCCGCTACAGCCCCGGAGGGGCGTCGGGTCGCACACCTCCCTTTTACACTGCACTGACCTTGTCCCTGTACACTTGCATGTGTGTATGAGACCCCTGTTTCCTACCACCTGATGAAGTGCCAAGTTATGCCGGAAAGCTGCGGCAAGAGGCTCTCCAGGTCAAGGCCAACCTAGACTCTGTAGTGAGTTTCGAGGCAGCCTGGGCTACATAGCAAGACTGTCTCAAGAAGAAAACAAAACAAAACACCCACAAGGGTGGAGGATGTAGCTTAGTTTCAAGAGCAGTGGCATGAAAGCCTGGGTTCAATCCAAAGCACTGAGAAATAAAAATAAGGATAAAACCACCTGATGGTGCATGAGCTAGGAGCTAGGCGTGGGAATAAGCATGTCCCTAGAGTCCCCATGTCCCCTACACCCAGCTGACACATCTCCTGGCTTATGTCCCCTCTTAAAAACTGTACTGCATCCTACACATGCGAAAGCTGTACCTTACACGTGTCTTCCCCTGGAGTCCTTAGGGGCCTTGCAGAAGTCTAGCATACTCGCTCTGAATTTGTGATTAAAAAAAAATCACATGGCCACCAGGTGGTAGCAGACGCCTTTAATCCCAGCACTCAGGATGCAGAGGCAGGGGGATCTAGAGAGCAAGTTCCAAGATAGCCAGGACTGTTTCACAGAGGAACCCTGTTTTGGGGGGGGGGGGAACAAGCAAAAAAAAAAGAACCACATGCCCCTCTACCTCATCCTCCCCACCGTCCCCCTCTGGAGACCTGCACACAGAAAGCCCCAATGGCGCCCATGAGGACAGATTGGTGCCATGTGTAGAATTTCTCTTTAGCCCGCTTTTCTTCTCCAGGCCTGAGAAGTGGCCACTTGTTTCCTCCCACCCCAGCCAGAGGGTGGAGCCTCTCCTTCAGAGCCCTCCAGGTTCTAGATGTCTGCAGAAGATCATTAAAGCCGTGTGGCCTCAGCCTGACTGCTTTGGCCAGCATGCTCCGTGGTGCCCTGCTAGCTCTTTAGACTGCCCTCTGTGCCCCCAAGAGTTGTCGGGTGATGTGAAGACCCTCCATCTGCCTCTGATGGTGACCTGTACAGAGAGTCATTCTAAGAATATGCCTGGCCCCAGGGTTAAAGGTTGCAAACAAGGCAGAGGTCCTGCCATGTGGAGGCTGCCTCCTAGTGGGGCTAACAACACTCTTGACCCCTCATTTGTTCCTTTGTGACAATGATGTCACACAGGACCTATCTATAGTCTCACAGTGTGCCCTTCGGTCACATCCGGAAGATTGATGCACAATCAGTCAACCTTGCTTCTTAAATGGGGTCCGACAAGCAGACTTGCAGAAGAAGCAATCCTCAACCGGAGAGCGTTCCGCGCCAGCTCCACTCCCCACAATAGTCTGCAATGTCCAGCTTCAATGGTCACATATTGGGGGGATGGTCGCTGTCCAGGGGTGCAGCCCCCAAACCCTGCATTGGACAAGGTGGCTCTTCACAACAGACCCACCTGCCATAGTGTCCCTGGGGCCTGCTGATTAATGATCCTGAGTGAAGAGCACTACATCACAAAAAGAACCTTGGTCTTTAAGACTTAAAAGCCAGGGCTAAGGTGTGTAAAGGAATTAAGTTAGCATGGGGGTTTTGGAAGAGTATACCTGGAGGCCGATGAAAAGGGCCTGGGCTGTGTGAGGGGGTAGGCTCATTGTCCCTAGAAGAACCCTAGCCAGTGTGGGGCAACCCCTCAGCAATGGCACTAAATAGGATGTTTGAACACAGCCTCCAAGGGCAGAGGACATTGAGCTAACTGCTCATCATGGGCAACTTCCAGTTGGTTAGTTAGCCAGTTGTTGGTTGGTTGGTTGGCTAGTTGGTTGGTTGGTTGGTTGGTTGGTTGGTTGGTTGGTTGGTCGGTCACAGGGTCTTAGACATAGCTCAAGCTTGCCTCAAACTCACAGTGATCCTCCTGCCTCAGCCTAAGCGCCAGCATTATTGACATGTGCCTCCATATACAGCAAGTTTTCTGTCTGCTTGGGGGCAGTGTTGGGACGGACTCCAGAGTGTCACACACGCTAACCAAGACCAGCTAGAGACTTTCATTCTACTGCACGAGGGCTAGGCTGTGGATGGAGCCAGATGGCATCTCACTGTCTTCCTGTCCTGTCCCTCTAGGTGGGGCCTGTCAGCCTCTTGGCCATCGGGGTCCTCACCGTGCACTGTATGGATATCCTGCTGAAGTGCGCCAGTCACCTCACTCAGAGGTCAGAGTCCACATCTCTCACCCCATGGGCTCCATACCAGGGCTACTTCTCTGGTCTATCGCTTCTGCTGCTCTGAATCCTCCAGAGGTGGCAAGGGGATTGCAGAATAGAATCTGTTTATGTAAAGATGTGTTGCATTTGTTTAACTATGTAAAGATGTGTTGCTGTTTCACCTTGCCTGCCTAAGTCACCTGATTGGTGTAATAAAAAGCTGATGGCCAATAGCTAAGCAGAGAAGGGATAGGTGGGGTTGGCAGGCAGAGAGAAAAGGGGAGCCAGCCAGTCAACTGGGGGTAAGATGACTGGAAGCCAGCCAGTACTGGGGGAGCAACCAGATGCAGAGGAAGTAGGAAAGCAGGGTCTCATGAAGCCCAGGTTTGCCTCCAAGTCACTATGAAGCTGAAGATGTCTTTGAATTCCTGACCCCCCTGCCTCCACCTCCCAAGTTCTAGTAGGCAAGTCATTTGAGTCCATGCCCCGTAATGCAGTGCTGGGAATCGAACCCAGGGCCTTACATATGCTAGGCAAACACTCTCGAATGAACTACAGTCCCATCCTCTTGTTTCCTTTTCCTCTCCCTACCCCAGTACAGGTATGTTGTCAGGGCCACTTGATCCAGGAAAACCCTTTCAAGGCAAGTTAATAAAAGCGAAGAACACAGTTAGCAATGCCGTGAGCAGTCTGCAATGGCTTCCATCATTAGATGCACATCTAGGGGACTGAAGCGCTGGCTCAGCAGACGGGAAAGCCTACTGCTCTTCCAGAGGACCTAAGTTCAGTTCCAGCATCCACATTATGTAGCTCACAACCGCTGTAACTCCAGCTTAGGGGATCCAATGCCCTCTTCCGGCCTCCTCCATCGGTACCTGAACTCATGTGCACATGCTCACACAGAGACACAGGTGTATCCATCTGAAATCCTAATACAAAAACCTCTGAGAACCGGAGAGATGGCTCACTGGTTTCTTTCTCTGAAAGAAAAATAAAAGTACCAAGAAAATACAGAATACTGAGCTCCTCGGAACCCTACTATGTCCTTGGACGTATGTCCTTGGAAGTGAGGAAATGCCTGAAATCAAAGTCAGAGCAGGGCAACTCAGAGGTGAAGACTGTCAGTCCCAGGCCTGCCAGGGCTATAGCATGAGCATTTCTGAAGCAAGGATAGTAAGTAAAACTTTCCATAGGATGTGGATGTAGCTCAGTGGTAGAGCACTTGCCTGGCACACAAGCTCAGTCTCCAAAACTGATCATAAAACCAAATAAACAGAACCGAAAGAGTGGACGTGCAGGAGTGTGTGCGGTCACACTCATCCCAGAGAGCCCTTTTAGCTCACAAAACAGGTCCTACATCAGGGTCTCTGCTCCTTCAGCAGTCATGTAAATGGTGTGATTCTCTCGAGCCAAGAGCTTTGCAAGATTTCTGTGCTCCTCCCGGCAGCCCCCTGGGATAGAGCCTGTTTTTATTCCCATTTTAGAGGTGAATACATTTAGGCTAAAATACCTTGCCCTGGGTCACACGGTTGGGAAATGGCAGAACTGGTCTTTGAAGACCTGTCTGACTTCATTCTTTAAAAAAAAAAAAAAATAGTTCTCTGAAATTTTCATACAAAGTAATTTGACCATATTCACCCTCCTTCCCTGGTTCCTTCTGGATCCACTTCCTCCCCGTTCTATATGCTATACTTCCCTCCCACTCTATACGACCCCTTTTTGTTTCTTTTCTTTTCTTTTTTCTTTTATTTTTTTCCTTCCTTCCTTCCTTTCGTTTTATTATTAAAACCCATTCTTAACCACCAGTGGATCTCTGAATGCCCCCCCCAAGCCCTCTGGGCCTCCACACCTCCTGCAGGCACCAACTCGCCCACAGCTGCCTCAGTCTGGCTTTGTCCTTTGGCTGGTGGTGTCTTTCCTTTCTCTCTGACATCGACATTTTAGGACAATGGTCTTTTATCTAACTAGGACCCTTTGCCATTTTGTGTTGGTTATTCCCCAGATTGCCTTTAACTCTTTGTGTGGTCCGGAATGAACCTGATCTCCACATCTCCTGCCTACCCTCACATTCCTGAGATGACAGACACACACCAGGTCCAGGGGATGCTGGTTTAGAAGGCTCCCTAAAAGTCCTGAGCCTCCTCTCTGTCCCCCGGCCCTGTAGTTAGCACTGTGCACGTGGCATCTAGCCAGCAGCAGCTGTTCCTCGCCACTCCCACCCAGGACCAGAAGGATCCCACTGCTGAGTCACCCATTCCCCTCCAGAAAGGAAGAGATCACCTTCTCAGGGGCTCCCAAACCTCAATGTAAAGTTTACATTGTAAACCGAAACAGTCAGGCTGGGCACGCCCACTCTTCCACCTCTTCTGCTCTGCTTCTTTAAACCAGTGCACAGATACTGCTTAATCCAAAGGACAAAACCAAAGAGATCTACCCAAATAATGTTAAAAAAAGAAAAAAAAAAGATGTATTTATTTATCATGAATACAGTGTTCTGTCTGCATGAATGCATAAGACCAGAAGAGGGCACCAGATCTCATTACAGATGGTTGTGAGCCACCCATGGTTGCTGGGAATTGAACTAGGGATCTCTGGAAGAACAATCAGCCAAGTGCTCTTAACCACTGAGCCATCTATCTCTCCAGCCCCCAAATAAAGTCTTTAAAGCATGCTGCTGAGTCCATGCCTGAAGGGAGGTGGGAGAAGAAGAATCAAGAGTTCAAAGTTGTACCCAGATGTACAAATCCACCCTAGTCTACATGAGACCCTATCTCAACATTAAGAAAATGCATAAAGCATAAGTGTATAAAAATTGTATATGCTAATAATTAACCTCTGAAAGTTGCACCAATGGCACTCCTATTAGAAACTTCACAGAGCACTCCATGCTATCACACACATACACAACAGTCACCAACTCAGGCACATACTATACCTTCAGCAAAAGTGTCTTAACTTACGTATCCTTTGTCTTTCACCCTAGGCTGCAGAGGAGTCTTGTGAACTATGAAGAGACCATGATGTACAGCCTGGAAACATGTCCAAATCCTTGGCTGAGGACGCACTCAGCGTGGGGCAGGTACTGGTCACAAACACAGTGATGAAACCGTGATCGCATCCCCTGCCTGCCACTGCCTTTATGTCTGCTCCCACGTGCTTTTTTATTTTATGTTCAATTATATCTGTCCATGTGTTTATATGTGAGCATGTGCACATGAGTGCAAGTTCTCAAAGGTATCAGATCCTCTGGAGCTGGAATTATGGGTGGTTATAAACCACCTGATGTGGGTGCTGGGAACTGAACCTGGGTTCTCTGCAAGAGCACCTGCTCTTACTGAGCCCTCTCTCAGCCACAAGTGTTTAAGTAGATATGCCATCTTTGGAAACTATCGGGCAAGACAGAGGATCTCCATGGCCTCAGCCCTATCTCCTTCTTCATCATGGTTCATAAATATCCCTTCTGGGGCTGGAGAGATGCCTCAGCAGTTAAGAGCACTGGTTGCTCTTCCAGAGGACTTGGGTTCAATTCTCAGTACCCATACGGCAGCCCATAACTTTCTGTAACACCAGTTTCAGGGAATCTGACACCTTCACACAAATGCACACAAAAAAATAAATTTAAGAAAGATTTTAAAAATAAATAAATAGCCCTGCCAAGGCTATCCTTTTCTGTGCATGTCAAGAAGTGTTTGAGTGTGAAAAGGTATGTGTTAGTTGTGTTTTTCTTTTTGAATGAAATAAAGGAAGGAAGGAAGGAAGGAAGGAGGGAGGGAGGGAGGGAGGGAGGGAGGAAGGAAGGAAGGAAGGCAAGAACGCATATAGCCAGGGAGACCTTGAGCTTGCTAAGAAGCCAAGGATGACTTTGAACTTCTCATACACCACCAAGCTGGGTTAATAGAGGACTGAGAAGTGAAGCTTTATAAACACTAGGCTAGAACTCTACCAGATGAGCTACAGCCCCCGGCCTAGTTCATTTTATGTTTTCTTGTATGTTGCTTGGAATCACGTGTGTAAACTTGGAATTCATTTTGCTTGCTGGCTTGCCTATTTGTTCTTTTGAGACAGGGTCTTCTGCTTATTAAGCTGGCCTCAAACATGCTTTGTAACCTCAAGGTGACCCTGAACTCCTGACCCTTCTCCTCCTTCCCAAATGCTGGCTGCGCACTTCCACAACTAGCCAGAAACTAGATTATTTTTATCTAACCGTGTAACAGTTACCTGTCCTGTGCTGCAACAGAGTATCCGAGGAAAACAACCTGAGGAAGGCAGGAGTTATTTCTGCTCACAGTTCCAGACGATTCTATCTACAGTGTCAGGGACAGCATGGCAGCTGGGACAGGAAACAGCTGGTCCACACATTGTGTCCAGGGTCAGGAGGCAGAGAGATAAGGATGCTGGTTCTCAGCTCATATTCTCCCTTGCGTTCAGTCTGGGATTCAGCACATAGGATAGTGTTTGCCCACATTCAATGTGGGTCTTCCCATCTCAGTTAACTTATTTTTGTTTGTTTGTTTGTTTGTTTGTGAGTTCCAGCACAACTACACAGAGAAACCCTGTCTCAAAAAACAAAAACAAACAGAAAAGAGCTAGGCATGTAGCTCAGCAGAACTGGAGGCCCTGGCTTAGATCCTCATCACCACATACTTCAGCCTGCACGCGCACGCACACACACACACACACACACACACACACATTGGTGGTATGTTCAAAATGTTTTTCTGTTTGATCATTGTGGGCCTTCCAACCAATCTTGAATAGGACTCAGAGGGAGACTTCACTGCCCTAGAAAAATGGGGTTGCCAGGGCTTTCACAATAAAAATAACACCTCAAAGGTACAGAAGACCCCGGTAATGGAGGAACAGAGACATCCCAAGACCCCTCAATGAGGCCTTCTCTGACAATCCTTCTCCAGGCAGTGAGCCAACACTAAGGGAGCCCTCAAGTGAGTGCCCCGTCCATACCACCTACCCCTACCTCAGGCTCCTCAGACAGGCACTGATCTCCCAGTCAGGAATTGTTCTAGTCATCAGCCAGATGAGGTCAGCATCCATGTCTGATGACATCATAAGTAGCTATGTAGGGCAGAAACAGCCCTTGAATTTCACTGGACCCATGCCTGTTGAGATGGAAAATTATACAGTTCAGAGAAGACGAGCAAGTCACTGAAAGCCACACAGGAATCTAGTGTCGGAGCAAAGACTAGAACTCAAGATCTCTCTCCTCTCCAGCCATCAGGATTCCCTTGTCCCATTTCTTTAGAGTTCAGTAACTGAGAAAAGTTAGAAACACTTGGAAGGAAGTCTCACTTCAACCAGGGATTCTTCGTTTTCAGGGTGTGAAGAGGAACTCAGAGGCTTGAGCAAGACCTGCCTGCCCCAAATAGTTAGCAGTCATGGATGGATGCTCAGCCTTTAGATGGACAGTCAGTGGGGAACTTCAAAAAGGAGGGTGCAGCGATGCCCCTGTCACACTGGCCCGTGTCACAGGTGTCTTGGGATCGAATAGGGTGTATAAAGATCCAATCTAGTGTCCTGTGATAGAATAGGGTCTCTAAAGATCCAATCTGAAATCCTCTTGCCAGTGGGAAAAAAAAATCAGTGAAGAAGCCTAATCTAATCAAACCTCCTGACCTGAGATCATCTTACGAGAAACCTCCAAGGATAAGACCAAGATAAATGATGCCCATGGTCAGCGGGACCTGGAAAACAGACAGTCTGTCCACTCAGGGTACCACCAAAAAAGTAAAAGTTGCAAGACAAAAAGAAAAACGGAACTGGGCTGTAGCTTAGGGGTGGAGCACCTGCCAAGTATGCAGGGGGCCCTGAGTTCAATACCCAGTACCAGAAAACAGGAACCAACTAAACAAACAACGAACAAACCCCACACACACACAAAGTAGGAAGAATATGGCAATTTTTCAAATTTAAGCATTGCAATAAAGTGTAATGCAGAGCCTTGCCTGGAACCAACTTCATGAAGGGGTGTCACTAAATCCTAAAGTCGTGGGTGTGAAGGGTACATGTATGAAGAGAGACCCCAAACCACAGACCAACAGGGAGTTGGCCTCCAGTGAGTTAAAAGAGGAACGGTGCTGCTGTTTCATGATGCTGCTTGGGGAACTCTCAGAAGTCTAATCTGGAGGAGATGGCCACACAAAGAGCATGCAGGCAGTTCATAACAAGGCCAGCTCGAAATGGATGGAGCTAGAAAACATCATTTTGAGTGAGGTAACCCAGACCCAGAAAGACAATTAACACGTGTACTCACTTATAGGTGGTTTTTAAACATAAAGCAAAGAAACCAGCCTACAAATCACAATCCCAGAGAATCTAGACAATAATGAGGACCCTAAGAGAGAGACAGACATACATGGATCTAATCTACATGGAAAGTAGAAACAAACAAGATCTCCTGAGTAAATTGGGAGCATGGGGACCGTGGGAGAGGGTTGAAGGGGAGGGGAGAGGCAGGGAGGGAAGCAGAGAAGAATGTAGAGCTCAAATAATAATAATAAAATAATAATAATAATAATAATGCCAGCCTGGACTTTCCAAAATAACCTAGTGTAAATCAGCTTCACACACTGCCTTTAATCCCAGCACTCAGGAGGCAGAGGCAGGCAGATCTCTGTGAGCTCTGATCTACAGATCTAGTTCCAGGACAGCTAGGACTATGAAGAAAAACATGGTCTCAGAAAAACAAAACAAAACAAAAAATTAACAAGTACACCACATGCACGCAAAATTCTCCATGTTGCGGGGGGTGGGGGAGCGCAGGGAAAAAGGCTAAAGAGGTACAGCTAAGTACAACATACAGCCTTGGAAGTCTTTTAACAAAAGTAAAAGTTAAGTCAGGTATAGTGGTACACCTGCAACCCCAGCACTTGGGAGGTAGAGGCAGGAGAATTAGGAATTCAGAGGCAGCCTGACCTACATAGGGAGCCTTGACTAAATGAGACCATGCCCCCCCAAAAGAAAACAGTATTTGTGAGGTAACTAATATATCTAAAATTTAGGCTATATATTTGGTGCTGAAGTTGATTTCTGTCTATCTAGGATTAAGAAAAATCTGCCTGAGGTATTCCAAGGAGATGTTTCATGACTTCAAAATTATCATTGAAATGATTCTAAAGGAGTGTGTGTGTTTTGTTGTTGTTGTTGTTGTTGTTGTTGTTGGTGGTGGTGGTGGTGGTGGTGGTGGTGTGTGTGTGTGTGTGTGTGTGTGTGTGTGCGTGCTTGTGCATGTGTTGAATATATATGCCCAGAATGTAAATCAGGTCAAAGGTAACTACTCAGACATTCACTAGAGTGTATGGATGTGGATGGTGGTGGTGATGTCAGAACTGTTGGGGTAGAAGCTAGAAAATCAGGAGTTCAAGGTCACAGTTAGCTACCTGGCTAATGAGAGGCCAGCCTGGGCTACACGAGGCCCTACCTCAAAAAACAGAACAGAGCCTAAAGCCAGAGTTTATGGGTACTAATCCTGCCATGCTATCAGCTTCTTCTGAGGGGCTGAAATCTTTCAAAATACAAACATCAGAAATGATGGCTTTGGAAATGAAACCCATTGTAAACAATAACTCCTTTCCCTCGCTGTCCTCTTCCTTCCCAGGTACATTGTGAACTTCCTGCTGATCGTCACTCAGCTGGGCTTCTGCAGTGTGTATTTCATGTTTATGGCAGACAATCTACAACAGGTAAGGAGGGCTCTTCTGGGTAGAGTGGGAGGAGAGGGGACCTCCCAATGCTGGGGCTGTAGGTGGGACCATAACATCTGAGCCCATCTGCCCCATATTAGACCACGGTTGGGACCAAAGCAGAACCAAAGCCCCTCCTCCTTTCGTCTGGAAAGCATAGATGAAATCTACCTTAGGTCTAGCAAGCGGTCGCCTTCCCCTCATCATGTTCCTAACATGAGACAAGTCAGTGAGAGCATTCCTTTATGGCTTTGCGGGACAGAGGGGTACACCCAGCCATCCCGGAAGAAGAGTGAGCTGTGTAACTAACAGAGGGCCTGGTGGAGGAGCGACTCAGCTCCCAGCCCTGCCCAGCTTCAACCGCTGAGTCTAAAGAGGATGTAACTGAACCCTCTTCTCTAGTCATGTGAGGGGAAACAAAAATTACCACTTCAAGGGGGAATTAAAGATTGTCTAGCAGATAAAAATACCGTTGAGTCTTTGGGCTTTAGGATGCCCAGGGTTTCCGGTTGTCAGAATCACATACACTACTGTTAAGGTGGCTAGAGTTACCAAATAAAAACACAGGACACCTAAAACCAGACACGGTGGCTCACATCTGTACTGCCAACACCTGGAAGGTAAAAGCAGAGTGATCAAAAGTTCAAGTCTGAGGCTGGCATCAGATATATAAGACTATATCTCAAAAAGTGGGAGGGGGGCTAAAGGCATAGCTCAGTCAGTAAACTGCTCGTCTTTGCGAGCACAGGCCGTGGGTACCATCCCCCAGAACCCACATATAATAAAGCTGGGCTTGGAGGCACACAGCTACAATTCCAGTGCTGAGGAGACAGACAGATGGGTGTCTGCTGAGCCCTGGATGGCCAGCCTAGCCCAGCATACCCAGTACCAGGTTAATGAGAGACCCTGTGCCCAAAAACAAGGTGGGAAAACCTGAGAAACGATCCCGAGTTTGTCCTCTGGAGCCCCCAGTCCCCAGGAGCACATACACGTAAGTGCACAGACTCCCAGAAAGACACTCAGCTATGGAGCTGGAGAGATGCCTCAGCAGTTAAGAGCATCTGTTGCCCTTTCAGAGGACCCAGACCTGGGTTCAGTTCCCATCACCACATAGTGGTTCACAGTCATCTGTAACTCCGGTTTCGGGAGATCTGACTCCCTCTTTAGACTTCTTCCAACATGCGGCATGTACACGATCCACTTACATATATACAGACAAAACACTCACACAATAAAATTAAATAAATTTAAATTTTTTATCTGAAATTACTTTTAGATAAAACCTAAAATTATTTATTATTTTCACGTGTATGAATGTTTTGCCTACATGTATGTGTGTGCACTATATGCCCATGGATGTCAGAGAAAGGTGCTGGCTTCCCTGAAACTGTGAGCATCGCATGGGTACTGGGAGTTGAACTCCAGTCCTCTTTAAGAGTAACCAGTGTTCTTAACCCCTGAACCACCTCTTTTGCCTCTCAAATATATGTTTTCAAAGGCATCTGGTTATATTGAAATTTCACACAAGTCGTGAATAATATTGTTCTGCTGGGGCAGTGGGTCGTCAGTTGATGGACTGAAATCCTGATTGAAGCGGTTCTTCGTGACTCAGGGTTGATGTCCCGCCTTTCACTGTGCCTCTTTGGCAGATTGTGGAAGAAGCGCACTTCACCTCCAACATCTGCCAGCCGAGGGAGAGCCTGGTGAAGATCCCCGTGCTGGATGCTCCTTTCTACATGCTCACCATCCTGCCCTTCCTCATCCTCTTGGTGCTTGTCCAGAACCCGCAGGTGTTGTCTGTCTTCTTCACCTTGGCTACCATCACCACCCTGGGCAGCCTGGCTGTGATCTTCAAGTATCTCATTCAGGTCTGTGTCTGAAGCCACACAGAAGGGGTTCAAGGTCCAAGGCTTCCAAGGCATGGCAGGGTTATAAGCCTGGTGGGGAAGTGGTCAGTCCCCCTGCCCTGGGCCTAGATGATTTCTAGAAATACTTCTGTCCCACAAGCTGTGAATTAGGCAGGATTATCAACACCCTCATATTTAGCATCAGGGTCATATCCAAAAATTGAATCACTAAGGAATTTGGCGATTCTGTGATCAGGTGTTGTTTGAACAGATGGGGATTTGGGTCTCAATAACAAGAGATAAAGAAGGATGTCATATTCTCCATCACTTCAATGAAATAACAAGAGATATCACAGTGTAGAGATTGAGAGAGGGCAGAAGGTGAAGTGCTTGCTGTCCTAGCATACGGACCTGAGTTGCCATGCCCAGTGTCCACATGGCAGTGGGGCACACATGGTACCTCAGAACTAAGAGAGTGAAAGTTCGCTGGCCAGACAGTCTAGCTAAAATGACAAACTCTAAGTTCGGAGGGAGACTCTTAAAAATAACAACAATAGAGGAAGACAGCAGAACACCTCTGACCTCCGCATGCACTGGCATGGGTACATGCATGCAAATGCATATACACCACAGGTGAGCACACAACTGCACACACACACACATACACACACACATGCACGTGCGTGCGCACGCAAAGCACACATAGAAAATAAATAACTGGTCAGTGGACAGGAATAGATAGGGCTGGCTGGCTGGCTCAGATACTTGCCTCCAAACTTGAGGACCTGAGTTCTGTCCATGGAACCCACAGAGTGGAAGGAGGGAACGGACTCCCACAAGTTATCCTCTTACTTCTGTATGCATACTGTGGCACACGTGCCCCCAGCCCCAGTAATATAAATGTATTAGAAACATTTAAAAGAGATAGATAGAATGATAGATGATAGATAGATAGATAGATAGATAGATAGATAGATAGATGATAGATAGATAGATAGATGATAGATAGATAGATAGAT
>NC_022014.1:43589972-43599815 GCF_000317375.1 Microtus ochrogaster
TACATAGATAGATACATAGATAGATAGATAGATAGATAGATAGATAGATAGATAGATAGATAGATACATACATACATACATACATACATACATACATAGATACATAGATACATAGATACATAGATAAGAAATTTGATTTACTTGATACCAAGGACTTTACACAACTTCCCCAATCTTCAAAATAAAACAACTTCAAAATGCTATCTCTATCCCAGTTTCCAGAAAAAGACAGTAAGGAGCAGGAGCAGCAGGTGAGAAAGCAGATCTTTCCAGTTGGGTCAGCTGGTTTCCCGCCCATCACTGGCCTATCATTCCACCATTGTTGCTTCATGTCTTTGATCATAGAAGTCTCTGGAATTATATTAGTGTCCTGTTGCTGCTATAACAAATAACCACAAATCTGGAAAGATAAAAGAATAAATCAATAAGACAAAACAAAACGAAAGCCCAGAGTCTTATGTAGCCCAGGTTGGCTTTGTAGCTAAGGGTGACCTTGAGTTTCTGATTCTCCTGTCTCCATTTCTCAGTGCTTGGCACCCACTGCACAGCCCCAAGTGGAAAGATGGGAAAGAGATGTTAAGGGCAGGAGCAGGGGACGAGTGTCGTTACCTGGACTCCACAAGCAGAGTGGCCTTGGGCAATTTCCTTCTTCCCCAGTCAGGACTGCTCCATATTTAAGATAAGAAAACAAACTGAATGGGGTGAGGGGCGAGAATAGAATTTTACCGAGCCACTGGGCGATGGTGGTGCACATATTTAATCCCAGCACTAGGGAGGCAGAGGCAAGCAGATCTCTGAATTCAAAGCCAGCCTGGGTTATGGAGCGAGGCTTAACCACTGAGCCCTCTCTCCAGCCCTACGGGGTTTCTTTATGTAGCTTTGGAGCCTGTCTGGGAACTAGTCCAGGAACTAGACCAGACTGGCCTTGAACTCCCAGAAATCCAGCTGCCACCACCCAGCTAGAACACTTTCTTAAAGATAAGACAGTAACGGTGCTCTTTCTGCAGCCACCAGACGTGACCCGAGATGCCCTCCCCACAGCAAAGCCAGCCAACAACATCCTGCCTCTCTTTTCAGGAGATCCCATGGCACAGCAGCTTGCCTCTGGTGGCAAGCTGGAAGACTTTCCTGTTGTTCTTCGGCACAACCATCTTCACCTTTGAAGGTGTGGGGATGGTAAGAAAGATGAGGTGCCCTACAGGGTGGCCAGCTGTTGTGTCACCCTAGCAGTGTTGAGCCCCTGACGCACGATGACTTCCTGGTGATGGGAAAGTCTGAACTAGTGAGGGCCCCTCCCAACCCAGACCACACCTCAAGCTCCCAAGATAAAGATAAAGATGGAAAATTTGCTGATTATCCCACACTGAGCAGGGTGTTGGGGCAATAGCAAGAGGAGACAAGATTAAGGGGGAGCTAGCATCTGGAGGAGGTGTGGCTGTGTGGAGGGGTGTGGTCTTGTGGAGGGGTTCCTGATGATTCCACCGACCAGGAGAAGAACACCTGTGCCTGTAAGGGAGCTACACCCACATAATGGCTCTGCTTTTGACCCTGTCTTTCCCAAACTGTCTGCTTCCAGGTTCTTCCTCTCAAAAGCCAGATGAAGAGTCCACAGCAGTTCCCTGCCGTGCTGTATCTGAGCATGTCCTTTGTTATCTTCCTCTACATCTGCCTGGGGACTCTTGGCTACATGAAGTTTGGCTCAGACACTCAGCCTAGCATCACCCTCAACTTGCCCAATTGCTGGTAGGAACCTGCCTGCCTCACGCTTGGTTACCTTTAGCAGAAGACATGAGCTGCTGTGAACCGTTGACATTCGTGTTAATTATGATAATGGATGGATGTGGTGACCAGACACTGGGCTCCCTCTCAGTTTCTCTCAGCAGCCTTAAGCATCATCACTGAAGACTCCATAGAACAGATGATGCCACATCAGAGGCTGTCAGTGACCTTCCCAGCTAACACTGTCTAGTGGGAGTGGGAGACTTGCGTTCCAAGTTTGACCCTAAAATGCTCCGGCCCTAAGAGGGTCAGTTTGGAGCTGTTGATGAAACAGAATGTGAAAACTCCATGGTAGAGCATTTGTGCAGATTGTCTGAGGCCCTAGGTTGGATAAAAATAACAATAATATTTTTAAAATTTTTGAGATAGGGTCTCAAGTAGCCCAGGATAACCTCAAACTTCCTTTGTAGCCAAAGATAGCCTTGAATACCTGACCCAACCTGCCTCTCCTTCCCAAGTGCTGGGATTACAGGCATGCGCTACCATTACCTGGGACTGCTTTAGACTCTTGAGTATCCCCAGCTGGGACTCAGCCTGGAATCCTGGCCCTCGGTCATTTGTTCTTTCATCCATCTATCCAGGAAACTCCCAGAGGTGGGATCTTTAGATCCTAGTGACTAAGTACCTGTTCTAAAGCTAACTAATAGGATCCGCATTCTGGTTCCTCCATGGCCGTGGGTGAGCCTCCCACCCTTCTGTACAGTAAGGCTTACTCACGTGCCTCTTTGTGTCGGTCAGGACAGCGTCATGATGCTCCGATCATGAACCATCACCTTGGCTATCACGCAACTGCTTAACTCTTTGTTCACATCAACCCATTATGGGATGGCCCAGGCTCTCTAGTGGATCAGCCACACTCCAGGGTGTTGCTGGTTGTCATGACTAAGAGCCACCGAACGCCACCTGCCCTTCCCAAGCAGCTAGCGCAGCAACTTCAACTACCTTAAGCTAGATGGGAGAAAGATAAGCTTTGCTTCCACCCTGGCAGGAAAGGGCCTGGAAACCTTGGGCGAACAGCCCTCTACTGCACTCCCTGGCAGAGTGTGTGCTGGCAGCGATTGCTTTAATATACAGAAAATGCTAGAAAAGTGGCATGCAGCGAACTCTGCGGATTATCAACTGTTACCACTGTGACGGGTCCTTACAGGCTTGGGCTCTCAGGTGGGCGGGGGCAATGGTGCCATCCATCTTCCCCAAAGCCAGAGCAGTAAAATAAGGAAAATGTCACCAGACCCACCCTCCTCGCCGTGCCCTGCTAATGACCAGATGAGATCATGAGTGTGGAAGCTTTGAAGTTATGCCCTATTTTATGAAAGTGAGATATTATCTTAATACGCGGGTCTTATTCTTCTTGGCTACTGTACTTCCTCTGGCTATCATGGGCAGAGCCTTTTCATGCGGAAGGTGGCAGCTAAATACATGGGCAGCGAGCTCCGTCAGGCTTTTTACACAGGCTGGCATACGCCGGCTGGTGAGTGGAGGGAGAGGAATCCACTCTTGAGGGAAGTCTTGAACAAACAACCCTTCTCAGTAAAAATAGCAACAATTCCAGTCCAAAAAAAGGGGGGTGATAAGTACACAAAATAACAATTTTATATACAAAAAGGTCCTCAAAATATACACAAGAAATACCAGTTTAAAAAATTACAGTATTGAGGCTGGGGGATAACTCAGCTAAGCATGCTTCTCACAGAAGCAAGAGACCTGAGTTAGGCCTTCAAAACTCACATAAAAATCTGGGTTTGGAGCTGGGTGGTGGTGATGCACACCTTTAATCCCAGCACTCACGAGGCAGAGGCAGGTGGATCTCTGTGAATTCGAGGTCAGCCTGTTCTACAAAGAGAGTTCCACAGCAGCCAAGGCTAAACAGAGAAACCCTGTCTCAAACACTCCCTCCCCACCCCAGCACAAAAAATCTGGGTTTGGAGGTGTACGTTTGCCATCCTAGCACTGGGGAGTGGAGACAAGCAGATCCCTGGAGTGTGCCAAACCAGTGAGTGACCCAGGGCCCACGGAAAGACCCCCTCATCAAAAACAAGGTGCCAGCTCCTGAAGAACAACACCTCTCCATGCTTGCACACACGTGTGCATATAGGAACACACACACATACTGCAGTGTCAGAGACTGACATGGCCCACATGTTATTTTGGCACTTAGAGATGCTGTAGACTAGAACAAAAGGGTGGTAATCAAAATTTAAAGATCATAGCTGGGGTCTGATGCATAGCTCAGTGGCTGAGTGCTTACATAGCATACACGAGGCTCTGGGTTCAGTCCTCAGGACTACATAAACCACAGTGGTGGTTCATGCCACTAATCCCAACAATTTCAAAATGGAATCTGAAGGTCGTTCTTGACTGCATATCCACCTGGAAACCAGCCTGGATACAGGCTGGGATACGGGGTGAGATTCAGTGTCAAGAAAAAAATTAATTTAAAAATCATAAATTAAAGAATATGGGGTGTGCAAGCTATAGATGCTGAGGTAAACAGATGTGGGACATGTGGGTGTTTGTCATATATAATGAGATATGCAGATGTGAGATGTGTGAGCACATCATGTGTGCTATGATAAGCAGATATATGTGGAGATAGTCTTTGCTGCATTGTTTGTTTCCTTGGCAAAAGACGGAATAATCTAAGTTTCCCATTAACTGCTGACTAGTTGAAAAACTGGAAAAAAAAATCTCTGTGCTGTTAAATAGAAGTACCAGACATGTGCTTACAAGGAACAACTTTTACAAGAAATATTTTTTTGTTTTGAGATGGGATCTCACTGTATAAGCCTTGTTGACTTGGAACTCACTATGCATACCAAGTTGGCCTCAAACTTGTGTCAATCCTCCTTCCTCTGCCTCCCAAATTCTGTGATCATAGGCATGTCCTACCACATCCGGTTTTATATTTGATGAAATAACAAAGGTCAACAAACAATTCACAGAGATGTGCCACTGTGCCTCTGTGGGTGTATGTGTGGCTCCCCTACTTTCTGTTTTAAAATGTAGGCACAGGGCTGGGAGGATGACTCAGTGATAAAGTGTTTGCCACCCAAACATGAAGACCCAACTTAGAACCCTGAAACCCCGTATAAGAGCTGGGCACAATGGTGCACGTCTGTAATCCCAATGTTCCTCAGTGAGAAGGAGACAGAGACAGGAGAATCCATGTGGTGCAGCTAGCCTGCACATGCAGCAGTAACAAATGGGACAGACGCTGCTCAGATATGGTAGAAGGCCAGGATGGACACTTGAGGTTGTCATTTGACCTCCACATGTGAGCCATGGCAAACTCAGAGGGAAGTGCAGTGCGAATCAGGGGCAGGGAAATGGTCGAGCCTGTATGGCTGCTACACTGTGAATTGCATTACACGTACATATGACATAATTTTTCAAATAAAATATTTAAATGAAATACTTGGAGGTTCCTATAGCTCCAGAACTTACAGGAATGCATGGTTCCGTGTCCCCTCTGAGCCAGTCTGACCTGAGTCACTGACCCTTGACCTGTGAAGCTTCCAGTGAGTCCCCAGCCACCTTCCTGGAAGCCTGATGGCATCACACATCCTTTCAATGTTCCGTCTGCAGGTTGTACCAGTCAGTCAAGCTGATGTACTCTGTTGGCATCTTCTTCACTTATGCCCTCCAGTTCCACGTCCCAGCTGAGATAATCATCCCCTACGTCATCTCGAGAGTGTCTGAGAAGTGGGTTCTGTTCGTAAACCTGACCGTTCGCACAGCCTTGGTCTGCCTGACCTGTGAGTGGGGGAGGTGACGCTTATTCACCCAAACCTATGACATGTGTCCTACCCCAGTATAGTGCCTACCCCAGCAGCCTTGGCTCCGCCACCTGTCTGTGATCTACAAGATGTTTGTCTCCTTGCTTCTCTTCTTTCTACCTGAAGACGGGCTTAGAAAACACAGAAAGAAAGCCACCCCCAGTCCTCTTGCCTAGGAAGTGGGCACTGACCGAATCATGGGAGAAGGCAAGATTTTTCTTGTACAGCCACTTGCCTACCTTCTGGCCACTGTACTTACTGAAGTGTCTGCCACTCATACCAACCTAGCATTGCTACCACCTGAGGGAGCAATGGCCCAGGGAAATCATCACATCCCCACATCACACAGCTCCATGACAGATGGGGGATGTGGTCCCTAGAGCCTCTCTCCTTCCCATTTTAGGTGTGATCAAGTCTCTGTGTCATCAATTATTTAATTGTGAAGAAATTTATATATTTAATTGTCCCTAAAAGGGACAATTAGTTGGGCTGATTTGTTCAAGATTTGGGGGTTATTTTACGACTTCCCCCACCCTCTTTCTTCCTTCACCCACCCCTTTTGTTCACGGCAAACATAGCTTAGGAAGCATTGGAAGAAGGGCTGGGCCATCCTTTTTCTGGAACATTCTAGGAAGAGAGGATCAGAAGAGGTGCCAGGAGGAAAGAGCAAAGGAACTGGAGATGTTTGACCTAGAGAAGTGAGGTTACTGGACTTCTAGTGTTTGATAGAGTACGAGGCAGAAGAGACCCTCAGTGTGTGTGAGAGGGAGATTTGCTGGCTGCCAGACTAGCTCCAGATCCAGTGAGAGACCCTGTCCCAAGGGATAAGACACAGAGTGCTAGATGACAGAGCAGGACACTTGATTCCCTCTGCTGGCCTACACACTTGTTCACACACACACATACACACACACACACACTCACACACACATAACATACATATACACACACACCTACACACACCCCATTTTTTCTCTACAAAAACAGTAATTTTAAAAAAGGATTGGGGGACAGACAGGGAGACAGGGTCTGGAGCCATGGTGCCTGATCTAATCCTTAAACCCCAAAGCCAGGCTTGTTGGGGACTCCCCTCTTTGAAGCACACCCAGTGAGTCTACATTCCCCTCTCTTTCTGCAGGTTTCTCGGCCGTTTTCATCCCTCGCCTGGACCTGGTCATCTCCCTGGTGGTTTCTGTGAGCAGCAGCACCCTGGCCCTCATCATCCCGCCCCTGCTGGAGATCGCCACCTTTTACTCTGAGAACATGAGCTGTGTGACCATTGCTAAAGACGTCATGATCAGCATCCTGGGCCTCTTAGGGTGTGTATTTGGGACATACCAGGCGCTCTACGAGATGACTCAGCAGGCCCACCTTTCCATGGCTAACTCTACAAAGGGCTACACATAATTGCCTATTTTTATTTGCATAGCTCTTCCTTCCTCCCATCCTCTGTTGGAATCCCATTATACACGTTTCAAAACCCAGCATCTCTATGCTAATTAGTGGTTTCTTTATCTTCCAAGAGGAACATGGTACTGGTGTGTGGATTGGGACTGATCCCTGAAAGGTGCCCTGTTATTGGCTTTGGGTTTCTTGGGCAGTTCTTTTGTGCCTTGAAGCCCAAATCAGGCCAAATCTTTGATACCATCATCCTTAAAAAGCCGGGCAAGGCAGTGCATGTCTGTGGTTCCAGTGCCAGAGAGAAGGGGAGGCAGGCGAAGACAGATGGAGGCCTAAAGGTCATTGGCCAGTCAGCCTAGCCAAATCAGTGAGTTCAGGTTCATTGAGACACCCTGTCTCCCGAAAATAAGATAGACTGCAATTGAAGAAAGATACCTGATATCAACCTCAGTCTCCACATGCATGTACATGTACACAGATGTACACACACACACACACACTGATAAGTACACGTACCACACAGCCAAAGTGGGGGAAACAAGAAACAGAATGGGTGGGGATGGGTGTAGAGATGACTCATCAGTTAGCAGCACTTGCTGTCCTTGCATAATTCAGTTCCCAGCTCCCATGTCGGGCAGTTCACCATGGCTGACTCTAGCTCCAGGCGGTCTGACACCCTCTTCTGGCCCTGTGGACAAACACACACTTCTATAAATTAATAGTAAATAAATTTTTTTTTTAAAGAAAATGGATGGTGCACCTCACACCCCCCGATGCCCTGGAAATCCCACAAATGAAAGAGTGGTTGCTTTCCCTATGTCCAGAAAGGATTTCTGCAGCGTCAGGCTTAGAAAGTGTGCCCTGAAGGTAGTCTCAAGAAGAAAGTGGCCTTAACTTTGTCCAGCCACAGGGTCAAAACTTATCCCCCAAATGTTTAAAAAATAATTTCCCATAATTAGTTACTCTGCTGTCCTGGCGATCTGAGGAGCCAGAGATAAAAGTTCACTTCTTGGAGGTTTTCATTATATGTCCATCTTTCATAGAAGACACGTTCTCATTGCTACCCGAAAGGAACGGCTTTCCCATCTATACTGTTTCCTTCTTTTCCTCCTCCTTCTCTTCCCTTCCCTTCCCTCTCATCTCACCCCTTCCTCATCTCTCCTTCCCTCCCTTCCTCTCCCCCTGCCTGTCTACCCCTTTTCCTCCCTTCTTCCCTCTCCCCTCCTCTCCCTCCAGTGGAGAAAGAGATTTCATCCTCAGCAAGGATTATTGACCTACTTTTTAAATAACATTTGGCTGGGGGAGGGTTTTAAAAAGACAGCGCTCTCCGCAGGCACGCTGCTGTTGTGTTCCATGTCCAAGGACAATTTTGTAGCGTGGAAGTCTTGACACGTGTAGCCCTCCTGGGCATTTGTCCCAAGCATCTTTTGTGCTTGAAAAGATTAACATAACATAGGAGAACATATGTAACTCTGACTTACCAATGAGCAAAAGCTGCTTGAAAAAAACAAACAAACGGGCGAGCCATCCAGGCCCGAAGGTGCAGGCCTATAATCCCAGTGACACAGAAGGCTGAGGCAAGAGAATTACAAGTTCAACATCTACCTGTGCTGTTTATAGAGGGGGTTCGAGGTCAGCTTGAGCAACAACTTAGTGAGAGCCTGTCGCCAAAATAAAAAGTGAACACAAAGAGGGTGGGATGTGACTCAGGGGCAAAGCTGTTCGCTGGCATGTGGAAGACCTGAGGTTAAATCCCCAGCAGAGCAAAAAGCAAACTAACAGAATGATGTGAGCCATAGCTGGATAAAAGCATTATGGGAAAATAAGTAACTGGGACTGGCGCCCAGAGCCTTGTGCAGACTAGGTGAACATGTACTAACGGAGCCACTGCCCAGGCTTACGGTGGCTCTTAAGTTCTTTGTAGAGCTTTTCCCTTGCATTCCTAACCTAGCTAAGTGTGTGTTGCAAGAGGCCTGTTGTCTGGCCTGTCTCTGCTTGTGACGTGCCTCCTCGCTGACCACAACCACTCCTGACTAGATTTAAAGTGAGAAACGTGACTCTTTGCTTTTGCTTACATACTTAAAATCATTGCATGGTTATGAGCTGAGTAGTGGTTTGGATGAGAATGGACCCCAGAGGCTCATAAATTTGAATGCTTGATCACCAGGGAGTGGAACTGTCCGAGAAGAATTAGGAGGACTAGGAGATGGGCCTGTGTTGGAGAAGGTGCCGTCTTGTAGGAGGAGGGTGTCACTGGAAGAGGACCTTGACGCGTCGAAAGCCCAAACCAGACCAAGTTCTCTTTCTGTCTACTGCCTGAGGATCAGGATGTAAGGCTCTCAGCCATTTCTCCAGCACTGTCTGCCTACTGGCCACCACACTTCCTGCTGTGATGGTAATGGTCTAAGTCTCCAAAAAACGATAAGCAAGCCCCCAATTGAATGTCTTCTTTTATAAGAGTAGCCTTGGTCATGGTGTCTCTTCACAGCAATAGAACAGCACCTAAGACAAGCTGGCTATTTTTTGTTGTTGTTGGGGGTTTTTTTGTGTTTTTTTGTTTGTTTGTTTGTTTTTCAAGTCAGAGTTTCTCTGTGTAGCCTTGACTGTCCTGGAACTCACTCTGTAGACTAGGATGGTCCCAAACTCAAAGAGATTCACGGGCCTCTGCCTCCCGGGTGCTGGGATTAAAGGCATGTGCTACCACCACCTGGCAAGTAGACTATTTTTTTAAGTGTGTGTGTGTGTGTGTGGTATGTGTGGTGTGTGGTGTGTGTGCGGTGTGTGGTGTGGTGTGTGTGTGTGCGATGTGTGGTGTGGTGTGTGTGGTGTGTGTGTGTGTGGTGTGGTGTGTGGTGTGTGTGTGTGCGGTGTGTGGTGTGGTGTGTGG
>NC_022014.1:43599915-43600371 GCF_000317375.1 Microtus ochrogaster
TGTGGTGTGTGGTGTGTGTGCGGTGTGTGGTGTGGTGTGTGTGTGTGCGATGTGTGGTGTGGTGTGTGTGGTGTGTGTGTGTGGTGTGTGGTGTGGTATGTGTGTGATGTGTGTGTGGTATGTGAGGTGTGTGTGTGTATGTGTGTGGTGTGTGTGTGTGGTGTATGTGTATGTGGGGGATGTGTGTATGGTGTGTGATGTGTGTGAGGTGTGTATGTGTGGTGTGGTGTGGTGTGTGTGTGTGTGTGTGTGTGTGTGGTGTGTGGTGTGGTGTGTGGTGTATGTGTGTGTGGTGTATGTGGGGGATGTGTGTATGGTGCGTGTGTGTGAGGTGTGTGTGTATGTGTGTGGTGTGTGTATGGTGTGTGTGTGGTGTGGTGTATGTGTATGTGTGTGGTGTGTGTGTGTGTATGTGTGTGGTGTGTGTATGGTGTGTGTGTGGTGTGGTGTATGTGT
>NC_022014.1:43601452-43654345 GCF_000317375.1 Microtus ochrogaster
AGTTCCAGGACAGGCTCCAAAACCACAGAGAAACCCTGTCTCGAAAAACCAAAAAAAAAAAAAAATAGTAGAATATAGATGAGCTATTGCACTAAAATGCATCTGAGAGCTACAGATCAAAAGTATGGATGTTTCTGGTTAAGTACATCCCAGTATATAAATGGTTAACATCCTAGTTACCTCTCAAATGCTGGTAAATACCATCTTTGACTAGATTAGAGATCAAAGATCTTGATCAAAAGCCAATGTTCCGTGGTGGTGGTGGTGGTGGTGCATGCCTTTAATCCCAGCATTTAGGAGGCAGAGACAGGTGGATCTCTATAAATTCAAGGCCATCTTGATCCCTGTGAGCTCCAGGACAGTTGGAGCTACAGACTGAGATCCTTTCTCAAAATGAATGAATGAAAGAATGAATGAATGAATGAATGAATGAAAGAAAGAAATAGGGAAAAATCTCTGACAATTTAAGAAAAAAGTGTCACCCCGCTCTAAAACACCATATCCCCAGGAGCTTGGGGTTTTACCAGGACTGGGCTATGAGAAGATGTGGCATGCCTACTGTCCTCAGAGCATGTCATGGGAAGGGGAGACTTCCAGGAATCAGGATGTCACCTCTTCTCGCCCCTAAATGTTTGGATGTTCTGGGATTTCAATGGGAGCATGGCTCTGTTATTATTATGAGATTGTGATGAGCCCAAGGTTATCTGGATTGACAGACTAAGTGAAGATAAGATTGGACCAGTTCCCTGCCCTCCTGCCCTTGGGAGGATGAGCTAATGCTATGTACCCTGGGAGCACACCATCAAGACCTCAACTTCTGCAAGCAAGTAAGCAGCCTCTGTTTAATAATGTCTCTGGGAAAAACTGGGACCTGATACTGAAAGCAAACTATCTGGGATACAGAAGCGGAGGTCAGTCACGATCCCCAAGGCTTTCAAATATCATTCCCATTGCATTTTTCTTCTGTGCAAATGTGACATCGTTGGTTCTGAGCTGCACTATGTTTAAGTCACAGAGAGGAATGATGTCCCATCTGGCTGGATCTGGATCTTCACCAAGGTTACCAAAAGAAAAAGGAACCGGTAGTTGAAATGGCTGAATAATGTGATCCCGTGAGTGAGAGGCTGGGGATGCTGTCCACGTGAGAATGACTGTTGCGGAACAGCAGGAACTGGTGGACAGACAGTGGTGGGGACTGAGAGCAGGCTGCTGAGCAAAAGCAGCCAGACTTAGAAGGACGAATGTCAAATGCTTTCTCTCATCCATGGAATCTCGATTTTATACACACATACATGCACACCAAGAAAAGCAGAAGGGGCATTTGGGAGAAGAAGGGGAAACAGAGAGAAGAAGAGCCAGGAGCAGATAACAGTGAATAAGGCCAGTACACAGGATCTTGAATGACAGGTTGTTATTACTAAGCCAGAACTCTATACAAGGAATACAAACTAATGAGACATGTCTTATGATTTTTGGAGTGCCAACATTATGAACACAGCCAAGCCTGCCTGGCTGTGAGGGACTGCATTCCCCTGAACTAACTCAGAATAACTCCCTCTCCCTTTGAGTTGTTTTTCTGCCAAATATTTGTTCAAAGCTAAGAGAAGAGAAACTAACGCACCAATGGTGGTAGTTCAAGTGTGAACCACACACTCAGCTCTCTGACTGAAATATTTTACGTACATAGTCTTCCCAGCTGGGCCTGGTCTTGGGCCCAAAGTTCCAGCTACTCAGGGATTAAGGTTTAAAATTTTACAGTGGAGGCCAGCAGTGGTGGTGCACACCTTTAATCCCAGCACTCGGGAGGCAGGGACAAGCAGATCTCTATAAGTTTGAGGCCAGCCTGATCTACAAAGTGAGCTCCAGAACATCCAAAGCTATACAGGGAAATCCTGTCTCAAAAAATTCGTCTATAAAGGGCATGGAGGAGCATGCCTTTAATCCCAGCACTCAGGAGGCAGAGGCAGGGGGATCTCTGTTAGTCTGAAGACAGCCTGATCTACATAGAGAGTTTCCAAACCAGCCAGGGCTACATAGTAAGACCCTGTGTTTAAAAAACAAACAAAAATTCATGGCGTCTGTGTGTGTGTGTGTGTGTGTGTGTGTGTGTGTGTGTGTGTATGTGTGTATGTGTGTGTGTGTGTCCTACAGTGTGAGTTCAAAGTCAGCCTAGGTAACTTAGCAAGAGCCTATCTCAAAATTAAAATGTTTTAAGGTTCTAGCAGGGAGGGAGCAGCCAGATAGCTCAGTGGCTAAAGGAGCTGCTGCCAAACCTGACAACTCAAGACAGTCTTCTGTGCTCACATGATGGAAGGAGAGAATCAGTGTCTACAAGTTGTCCTGTGGTTCACACAAGCACTATGACACAAGCATGCACACTCAGGAGTGTTTGCACATGCATGGCACATGCACACAAACACTACATTTTTTATTTATTTTTTTAATATTTGGCAGGGTTGGGAAGAAGTTTCAGTGGATAAAGCATTTGCCACACAAGCCTGATGACCGGAGTTTGAATCCCCAGCACTGCATAAAACAGTATGGTTGCATGAGTCAGAAATACCAGTTCTCTTACGGAGAGATGGGAGGGAGAAACGGGAGAATCCCAGAAGCCCAAGAGCAAGGAGCCTGGCACATACAGAGCTGAAAAACAGAGACCCTGTCTAAAGGTGGAAAACAAGGACATCGAACCTGAGGTTGCCCTCTGAACTCCACAAATACACACTCACCCACCCACACGTCATACACAACACAGAAAAAAAAAAACTTTTAAATTAGCTACCAAGCAAAAACATAGTGGCACATGGCTATTCTTCCAGCACTCAGGAAGCTGAGGCAGGAGGATCGTGAGTTGGAGTCCAGTCTGGGCAACATAGTAAGTCATAATTTCAAAAACAAAAACAAATTAGCTACCAACTGAACATACACAGCCAAAGGCAACAATGGGTTTCTAAACTATATGAATGAACAAAGCTAGCAGGTAACCCTCTTAGAGTAATAATAGTTACTGTTGGTATTCTCCAGGGTGTATCTAACTCACACCTCACAAAGGTCCCATAAGTTGGTACCCAATCCCATGTAAAACCTCTCTGCAGCATGAATGCCACTCCATTCGGAAGTAACTGATATCTCTAGAAATTAGATCTTGATGGTCTCGGGAACTAAGAACCTCTCCCATCTTCCCAGCATCTTCTGACACCAATAGCACCTTCTCCTTGCAGCCACGCCAGCCTGTCCCATCCCCAAAGCACCATGCTCCCCCTCCATTTGGGCCTCTTTCCCTTTCTCTCCACAGACTTAACCCCTTCTCATCCTCAGGTCTTGTGACAGCTGCTGCCTTCCCCAGAGCCTATGTGTTGCGACACAGCTGTGTATCAGCTCCTTCCCCAGGGTGAAGTAACATATGAGCAGGCTCAGATCTGTGGGTCCTCTTCCTCTTTAGAGGGATCTGTGTGCATCGTGCGTGGGTGCAGATAATAAAACCGGAAAGGGGACCGTGAGACAGAGAAATCAGTGTTGTGGGGGAGGGTATGGAGGAGGGCAATAAAGCACCCTGAGTGATGTAGACACAGCACTGACTAGAAAGGGAAGGACCCACAGGAGGGGGACACGGTGGTCATGGTGGGGAGAATCAGCAATTTTTATTTGAAAATGAAATAAATGAAATGGAATAGTGTTTGCTAATTAAAAATAATTTTTAATTATTTGGGTATTGGGATGGCTCAGCAGGTAAAGGTACTTACCACTCAAACTGAACCACACCAATTTAATCCCCAATCCACAGTAGGAAAGAGACTGACTCCCAAGTTAACCTCTGACCTCCACATTTGTACCATGGCACAGATGCCCTAATACTGATGCTTTCCCGCACATACACACTAAATACGTGTAAACAAATTAATAGAAACTTCCACAAAGCAGTCTCATCGCCTTTTTATTTTAGAAAACCTCTAAAGCAAGACAGAATAGTTTGCATGTGCTTCTCCTGCCTGTCACTAATGCTACCCACCCTCCACAACCACAGCCAGAACCGTTTCATTAACACAGCTAAAAGGCCATTCTGAGCCAGCGAGATGGGGATCTCACAGCTCATCTCTATACTTTATTCTTTCCTGGTATATGACTGTCTCTCGATCTTTCCTTATTATTCCTGGTCTTGACCTTGGAGACCTGTTCCAGGCTATCTGATCCTGGTTATATTGAAATGACATACTTCGAAAGAGAATCTCAGGGAAATGACCTATGTCCTTCAATAATTGTTCATTTTATAGGGTTTTGTTTTGTTTTTGACACAGAATCTCAACTGCATCCCAGGCTAGCCGCGAATTTAAAATCCTCTAAGGGCCGGATTGCAAGTGTGAGCCATCACACCCTGCCAGGGTAAGATGTTTAAAACATGCAGACACTTGCTCTGTGCCGGCTCATCCCAGGCTTAGCATCAACATGGGAGTCTTGCCTGGGACATTCACTCCTGAGGCTGCTGATCTTTTTCTACTTGTTTTTCCTTGAGATTCACTGTGCACAGGGCTCTATCCTGTGTTCTTATTTAAAGGGGTTATTGTCATTTAAATGAGTTATTTAAATGAGTTATTGTCATTTTCTACTCAAATTGACCAAGACTTAGTCATCAAGCTGGCCCCAAGATGACTCCCGCATTCTCTTAATGTGGAGTCCATGCCTTTGACCCCAGCACTCCGGGGCCAGAGTTCAAGGCCAATCAGGGCTATACAGGGAGGAGACCTTGCCTCAAAAAACAAAAATAAAAATTTCATACACACACACACACACACACACATCAATATTCTCAGCTTCACAGAAGCTTTGAGACTATTGAGGACTATGTTGAGACCCTGTCTCAAAACAAAACAAAGAGAAAAATGAAACCCCACACTGAAAAATAAAAACCCACCTTCCAGACTGGGCTGGTGACACGCGCCTTTAATCCCGGTATTCGGGAGGGTGCATGGCAGAGCATAGTATAACAGGATGATGTAAGCAGGGTTGGGAAATGGAGTACCATGAGGGAATGATAAATGCAGGATTGGGAAGGAGGGTATCATGGTGGGATGTATGCAGGAGTGCTCACTTCATGTGGGCAGGAAGCAAATGGAGAAACAAGAGCTGGTAGGTCAACATGCTCTTCAAGTGCCTGCTCCCAAAGACCTCGTTTCCTTCTTTCTAGGCCTCAAAACACACCATCCTGCTTTGTCCATGATCTAAGATGTCATCCTTCAATCTTACCTCCACCCCTCAAGAGGCATCAAGGCACATTTTAATAAGTATGACAAACTAGATCTCCTGAGCCAGTAAGGTTCTGTTCTGAACGTGGGCACCGATTTGGTGGTACATGCGTATAATCCCAGTGGGCAGGAGGCTGGTACAGAAGGACTGAGTTCCAGGCTAATCTCTACCACCCAGTGAGAAACCAAAGCACAAAAGCAGAATGCAAACTAGAAATCAAAAGAGAGCTAGACATGGTGGAGTAGGCCTGTAATCCTGAAGGCAGAAGGAAATCAAGTCTAGAGACATAGGTGTTTGCTATAAAAGGGGTTTGAGGCACTCTAGGCTAGAGCAAGACCCCGTCTCAAAATTAAAGAGTGGGGAGGGGCTCAATCAAGTACTTACAAGTGTGAGGCCCTGAGTTCAGATCCCCTGAGCCATGTAAAACCCTGGGTGGGCATGATGGACTACATGTGTCATCCCAACAATGGTGAGATGTGAGGTGGAGGCAGGCAGACAGATACCTAGGACTCGCTAACCGGACAGCCTGGCTTGCACAGCGAGTTCCAGGTTAATGAGACTCTGTTTCAAAGAAAAAGCAGAAACCACCCAAGGGTAGAAGGTCTTCTAGCCTACACACACACACACACACACACACACGAAAAGAAAAAAGAAAAGAAAATGAAGAAATGAAAAGAAGAAAAGACAAGACAGAACAGTGGGAAACTGTAGGTAAAGAAAGTAAAATCGTACCCTGAGAGCTCAGGCTCACCCTCAGAGCAAAGCAGAAATCCCAGCTACTACTAAGATAAACACAAGCACCCATGTTTGGTGATGCCCGGAGTCCCCTGTACCACCCACCAAGTCCTTCCACAGAAACAGCCCATCACAAACAAACTTCCAAAACACTCAGCCATGCCCAGTGAAGAATGCAACCAAGAAAAGGAGGGCACTCGGCAAGTTAAAAAGATTTATTGCCAGCCTAGGCTTCCAGTCCAGAACTCGGGCTGTCTGAGGCCCAGGAAGTTGTCATGGTGCAACTTGATGTAGGATCCACTTTCTTCATGGGATCCCTGCTCCACATGGTGGTTTCTGGGGGGCCCCCTCCATTGTGAACCCCTGTACCCTGATGGTGATGAACTCTGAGGTTGGCACAGTGCCCAGCTCTCAGAGACCACCTGGACCTCCTCTAGTGCAGGCTGAGCCCTCTTTGAGGTCAGGCACCGTGGACTTGACCCTGAAGAGGGAAGAGATGATGCCAGGTAACTTGAGACTGAGAAGATGAACAGGTGTGAGAAAGCAGTCACCTGTGAGCCCGAGAGCCCCCAGATAAGTCCTTGTGGCCCCTCTGGCCTCTACAGTATATAAAAAACATTTGTTACCAACAGTTAAAAATTCTAAGATTTCATATAAAAATCTGGGTTTGGAGCCTAAGGGAGAAAAAAATATTGTGACTATCTGGCAACATTCTTACATGGCACTTACTGCTCACATTGGACTCCTCCCCCACAGGACTAGATATGCCATTCCAGACCCTGGCCACCTGGCACCAGAGCACATGTGCTATTGGGTTTGGGGTTTGATTCCTTGTCTAGTAGAAGGAATGTCAGCCCACTCCTTGTGTGTGTGTCATGCCAAAAAAGGAAAAGTGAAAGCCATGCCCGGAAGCGATTGCCTTGGCTCCCTATGCCTTCTGCTTAGCCCTGCAGGCACCTGGGCTTTTACGGAGCTTAGTGGAACATGCCCATCATGACTCCCATGGGGTTTCTGCCGCACACCACCCTGCCTCTCCTGGATCCATCCAGCCCCTGTGGTGGCTAGGCAAACTCGGAAGAGAATATAATTAACCGCGGCAGTTAATGGGGGGCAGACTAAGATGGATTACCTAAGCCTCTTCGTAGGAGAAGTTTAGGGTGCAATGAGAAAGGTTAATACTGTTATTCTTGTTTTAAGTTGGTGACTCAAAAGAAGGGGTCGGGGTGGGGATAACTTCAGGAGGCCAAGGTTGGGTCAGTTTGAACTTAAGATTCCTCAAACATGTTGGTTCCCATTCCTTGACTGTTTTGGATAGGAAAGAAACTCTTAGAAAGTCGTAGGGATGGGGAAGAGCACGGCTCACAGCCCAGCAGATGGCGGCCAGCCTGGTCCATCCTCCCTCGGGTCAGGTTGCACAATGATTTGCAGAGAGAGAACAGTAGGAGAATGCAGCTAAGGGCGTGCAGGTCTGGGCCCTGGAACACAGAAGAGGAGGCAGGCCTTCCTGGTGCCCCTTCATTCTGTGGTGGCTGCTGCCAGGCTATCTGCCCTTGAGAGAGACAGCCATCTTGAGGCAGCCCAGGCGCTTCCCACCGCTGCTCAGGATACTCTGGATGCGGTAGTTGCCGGTGCTCAGCCAGCCCGGCAGCTCCAGGTCAGGCACTGTGAAGTTGCTCGTGGGCAGTGAGTAGGTGCCCTAAGGGGAAGAAGTGAGCCCAGGTCAGGGTTAGCCTACCCACCTACATCTATGATCTGCCCCTATCTCCATTCTGCTAAGAGCCAGGAGTGTTGCCATAGCGCTCTTCCAGGCTGGGTACCAGTGGTCACATCTAAGCACAAAGCTGCCCCATTCCACCAATGGATAAATCAAGGCCCCTGGCCTCCAACATAACAGTTCTCATATACCCACAGAAGCAATATGCAGCGTGAGAAGGCCACACCCTCTCTCTCTCTACTGCAGAGGAGTAGTTAGAACCTTGATACCCCAGTACTCACTTCCTTGAAGGGACAGTGGCAAGGCAGCCCATAGCTGTGCAGGGGCTCCGGACAGGACTCTCCAGGGGGGATGTATAGGTCCAAGAGTTGACAGAAGTCCTCATAGGTACAGCTGCCTATCTGCTCCACACAAGGGATCTTGACCCAGAAGCCAGCTACTTCCTTCTCCAACACGAGCTCCACCTGTCACAGGATTTGACCAAGGTGACAGTGTGAACTCCAGGGCACACATTCCTGCTCCTGCTTCTTGAAGTTTCATCTCACAACCAGCTACAATAGGCTCATAGACCAATCTCAGAGTAATCTAGACATTTCCATTGGTTTTTTTGGAGACAGGGTCTAGACCAGGATGGCCTTGAATATACAGTTCCCTTCTGTCTCTTCCTCCAGGGTAGGATTTGGCTGGGGGGATGTTCACACTGAGTCCCAGTATTCACCCTTCCTGAGAGTGTGGTGGGCATGGATCATCAAAAGTCCCTTCTCTCTGACCCACAAACCATCTTCCAGTTGGCACTATCCAATGCCACTGTCCACTGGCTGGCTGAATGTGGCACATGTCCTGGGTGGGCCCGCCATCCAGTCTCAGTTATAGGGTCTTTCTCTCTGTTGGCTGCTTCTGGTTCACATTTTCTCTGTTGCAGCACAGATGACAGGGTAATACATGGAAACACAGCTAGGCACAGCAGTGAACAGCTCCTGGTACCCTGGAGGAACTGCAAGTTCAAGGCCAGCCTGGACTACACATCTAGCCCCTGTCTCAAACAAACAAACCAATGGAAATGTATGGGGAGTTACTCTGAGGCTGTCTATGAGCCTTATTGTGGCCGGTTACAGGAGCTGAATGACCTCCCCAGACTCACCTGGATGAGAAAGCTAGAACGATCTTCCCACTGCCAAGCTACCCTGATCCCACTCCTGGTCTAATGACTGCCTACCTGACTGCGGAGAGCAGCCAGGACTCCCAGGCAAACAGCCCAGTTACACTAGGCACATGCAGAAGATTAACTCTATAAGTTGTCATATATGCCAGTTGTCTCTCAGAGCCAGGATGCTGTGTGTGTGTGTGTGCGTGTGTACATGTGTGTGTACGTGTGTGTGTACGTGTGTGTGTGTATTCTCAGGCACCCTCCACTTTGGTTTTTAATTCAGGGTCTCTCACTGATTCATCCAGACTGATTTTCCAGGAATCCCCCCATCTCGACCTCCTCAGGTCCAAGTGCACACTACATCACGCCTGGTTTTTTACATGGGTACTGGGGATTGAATACAAGTCTTAATGCTTGCACAGGAAGCATGTTATCAGCTAGGCCATCTCCCAAACCCGGAAGCCACAGTCTTCAAATCCCCTTCAAGATGCTAGCAACTTCCAGTCTCAGCTTCGCTTTATTTTGAGGTTTCACTTTGTGTTGTTTGGATTTTGGTGTTTTTGAGGCAGGATTTTATGTGGCCAAAGCTGGTCTGAAACTTGCTGTATAACAGAAAATGGCCACGACTTCCCAATCCTCCCGCCTCCACCTCCCAGATGCTGGGATTAATTACAGTTGTGGGCCATCACCCTGGCCGAGGTTCCACTTCTGAGAAATAAATCTTGGTTTGGTCCTTATTCCTCCAGACTCCACTAGACCCAGGCTCCTGCCTGCATCTTCAAATGCCCTCGTGTCAAGAGTACTGGCTGAGAGAGGGTGATGTCAGCATGGCCTGACTCCTGCTTGCCTCACTGACCCGCTCTATTAACTAATATGAATCCACCCTAATTGCACAGCACCCTTTTCCCCAGCCTGCCTTCTCCTCCGGGCAAGCCTATTCCTCCTCAGATCAGGAAGAGCCAGAGGGCCTGGTTGGAAGGTTAATTCTGCCCCTGAGGGAGTCGGTCAACTTCCTTCAGTCTCTACTTCCTCCTCACCTCCCAGAGTGGGGTGTTTTATACAGTATCTACCTCTTTCTTGAGACCCCCTTCATAGGGTCTGCCCTGCACAGAGGTTCCCCCAATTTTTGTTTTGTTTTCTGAGATAGGGTCTCACTATACAGCTCTAGCTGTCCTGGAACTCACTATAAACATACAGGTTGGCCTCAAACTCACAGTGATCCACTTGCCTCTGTGCCAAGTGCTGGGGATTAAAGGTGTACGCCACTCACTAGTCTCAGTTTTAGACCAGGGAGACAGGCACTGGCAGCAGGACCCCGGCCTCTCTCTTGGGTTGGCAGGCACTTCCTGAGGCCCTTAGCTACCCTCTCCTAACATGGGTCATTATTCCTCCACTTGGACAGGGTTGTTTCTGGATTTCATATCATAAGGAAACCAATCCACTAGGGTCAAGAATCTAAGAGTCAGCAGGGCCGTGGTGGTGCACATCTTTAGTCCCAGCACTTGGGAGGCAGAGGCAGGTGGATCTCTGAGTTTGAGGCCAGTTTGGTCTACAGAATGAGGTTCAGGACTGCCATGGTTACAGAGAAATCTCATCTCAAAAAAATTAATTAATTAAAAATAAGTGAGGCGAGGGAAAGATAAAGTGCCTGGCAGGCAAGCATGAGGCCCTGAGTTATTATTATTGCATACACAATAATAATAAATAAATAAAATTAATGTGAAGCTACATGATCATGAAAGCATAAATAGAACATTATAAGGACAAATCCTAGCCTTGTACAGTGTCTCCAAATTGATCACGTTGTCTCATTAGTACAAGTGTGTGACGATTCTGACAGGGTCCATAACAGCCAACAATAACTAGCAATTGAGGAGTTAGACTACAAGATCTATAGAGCCAGGTGGTGGTGGCATACGCCTTTAATCCCAGCACTCGGGAGGCAGAGGCAGGTGGATCTCTGTGAGTTCGAGGCCAGCCTGGTCTACAAGAGCTAGTTCCACGGCAGTTAGGGCTATTACACGGAGAAACTCTGTCTCAAAAAAAAAAAAAAACAAAATAAACAAAAAACGACATCTATAAGAAGTTAGGCATAGTGGCACATGCCTGTAATGCCAGTCCACAGGGGGTGATGGCAGAAGATTTAGAAGTTCAAGGCCATTCTCAGTTACAAAAAGAAAGAAAAAGATAGAAAGAAAGACATCTATAAGAAGCTAGGCACGGTGGCAGGTTCATAGAGATGAACCTGGCAAGTCTGTGAATTCTGAAATCCTTCACAACCCCTTGGGTGTGCACCTCCTTCAGTGCCTGCTAGCTGCCCACTCCCTGCACCTCTTCCCCCTAGCCCGGGGCTCACCTTCTGAGGAGAAACGAGGGGGACGGTGGTCTTGCCCTCAGCACTGACAATCACATCTCCAGGAACGACGACGGGGTCAGGTTGGAGTGTCAGGCTTTTGAGCACTGCAGGGTCCTTTCCTTCATCACAGTTATCCCAGGAGAAGCTGCTGAGTCGGGGAGGCTAGGGAAAACCAGACACAAAGGCGGAAGTGAAGGAAAAGAAGCTTTTAGACCTGCACGCACCCTTCTGAGCCCCATGGTAACAGTTACACTCCTCTGACCCATTCTTCAGGCAGGACTCCAAGGACAGCCTCCCAAAGTGTGAGATTGAAGGTCCATTAAAACAGACCTTGAACTTCAAAATGAAAGGGGCTGGGATGTAGCTCTGTTGGTAGACTGCTTGCGTGGCCTATTGGAAACCTTAGGCTCCATCCCCAGCACTGCACAAACCCAGAGTGGTGGCAGAGGCAGCCCTTGGGAGGTGGAGGCAAAGCATTCGGAATTAAGATAATCTTCAACTAGATAGCCCATCACAGGCCAGTCTGAATGCATAAAGCCCTGTCTGGGGCAAGGGAGGGGAAACTTAGCTGGTGTAAGCCCGAATGTAAGCACTCGGGTTGAGGCAAGATGATGGAATGTTTGTGGTCCCTCTAGATCAGCCTAGGCTACAAGGAAAGAAGGAAGGATGGATTGAAGGAAGGAGGAAGGAAAGGTGGGAGGGAGAGGGGAAGGAGAAAGATCCTACCTCTGGCTAAAGAAGTACTGGCAGTAGAGGGGAATTCCTCATTTGTGTGTGGAGGGGAGTTACTCATAGTAGCCCTCGCCCTAAGTCATGCACACATGGGCAGCACTAATTGGATCCAGTGGGTTATTATATTAAAAGGAAGGAGATGAAGCTGGTAGCAGATGTACTGGGCAGTTGGAGGGGAAGGTGTGGGATTGTACTGGAGATGATCTAAATACATTGTACATAAGCTACCAATGAATAAATTAAATATTCTTTTAAAAACAGAATTAACCCCACCTAGCTTTGGGGGTTCTTCCTCTGATTCCCCACCCTCCTGCCACCCATTTCTTTCCGGCCAGTTTTAGGTCAGCACAGGACAAGCTCCTGGAAGAGTCACCCTTGTATTGAGCCTGGTCATGTCCCACCCCATGTCCAATCCAAGGCTAGCAACAATGGGGAACACACTAACCCGGGGGTGGGGAACAACAGTAACCCAAGTCTCAACCTTTGGGGAACAAACAGGGCCCACAGGACGAGACCTACAGGGGTCCCTCAACGATGAGCAATCCCAGGAAGTGACTTTCCATCTTGCAAGCACATTCTTACCCCCTATCATGAACCACACCAGATCCCCAACCTGAGTCACCCACGACTCCTTTACAGAAGCCCTTTCCTGACCTTCCTCCATGTGCCCCAGGTCCACCTCATGTGACCATCCTCACCCCAGGACCTCAGGATCTAGAATTCATCCCTCGCCCCCCTTCCCCTCTCCGTCTCTCCTTTCATGCATACTCACAGGCCTCAGGCCACCCACAAGGATCCTCAGCACTGCCATCATCCACGCGCGGGCTTTGGAAATCCTGCACCCCAGCCTGGTCTCCAACTTAACACACCCATAAGCCATCAGGACCCAAGGAACACTTGATCCAAGCTAAGCCACAGCTTCTCTCTGCCCGATTTTGGAATTAAGACACAAGAAACTGAGACCCTATGACATGAGGCTTGGCACTATCTTGGGTCCAAAGTTGTAATCTGGGTTCCAAACATGTACACCTGTGACTCAACACCAAACTCAAGTTGAAGACGCGAGGCTAAGACCTCTTCTGTCCTATGGAAAAGGGACACAGAGTCAGACACCGTATGATCTACTACAGCACTGAAGGAGACAGGCATGGTGACATAACTCCCGCACTTGAGGGTCTGAGGCAGGGGATTTCAAGTTTGAAGCCAGTTTGGGCTACACAGTGAGACCCTGTCCTTAAAATAGAACAAAAAGCAATATAAAATCAGGCATGGGGCACAAGGCCTATAATCCCAGCAGCACTCGTGAGGGGGAAACAAGGTCAGTAGTTTAAAGTCATCCTCAAGTACACAGTGAGTTCGGTGACAGCCTGGAGTGCTATTCAGAAAAACTAGGCTCCAGTCAGACAGACCTGGGTTGAAATCACAGCCTGGCACACATACTGCCTTGAAATCCTGACTTCCACACCTTCTAAGTGGAGGCCCTTATAGCTTCCTCTCAGGGCTGTTGCAAAAAGGTGAGAACACATATATAAGAACTCATGACATGGTGTCAGGCACCGAGCATGAGCTGGCTCACTGAATGACAGCCATGTGCCCTCCTGGCCTCTGTTTCCTGCCACCAACTCCTCAAGATCCCTGGGAGCCTGTTAAACTCCATGCTCAAGCTTCCCGGCATGGGCTTCTGCTCCCTGGAATGAAAAGCCACACTGTGACGAAGAAAGGCAGGGCCAGGGTAGGTACCAGCAGATATTCTACTCAAACTTCATTCCACAAGTATTTATGGAGCAACTATTTCAGGTCCTGAACTAAGGGCTATGTAAACGATAGAAGCAGTCAGTCCTGCCCAGTCTTGTGTGGCTGATGGTCTAATGTAAATAAACATTACCCAGGTTGGCGGTGTAACTCAGAGGTAGAAAGCTTGCCTAGCATGCCTGAGGCTAGCATGCCTGAGGCTCTGGGTTCAAACCCAAATACCAAAGGTTAGAAAAAGGAAGAGAGAAAGGCAGGGAGGATGGGAGGATCCAGAAGGTGTGGGGAGTAACTCAGGTATTACTGAGGGTGGTTAAGAGCGGACACTTAAGATGCTCTTTCAGGATGATAAGTCAGCCATTGCTGACGAAGCACAAGCCAAGATCCCGGGGAAGAAATTCAGCTGGTTGAGGCACTGCAGAAAGACCAACAGACTAGCCATGTTGGATGAGGGACCTGGCTGATACTGGAGGGGTAGTAGGCTCATTTACGATAGGCCCTCACGGCTCACATTCAAGAGAACCAACTGGCCGTGGTGCAATAGAACACCTTCAGAAGAAAGTATTACGCTTGGAGGAGAAGGGTGGAGGGGATGGTCATAAGACCAAGTGAAAAAAAAAATGGCTGAGTAGTAACCTGGGCTAAAATAGCGGGAGGAGGGTCTGCTTCCCCCAAATCAGCAGCCTGATTCGCACTGAAGATTGATTTTGGGCATAGGGAAGTTTCCAGAGTGCCCTTTTAGAATCCTCCACCCTCTCCTGAACACCTCTTCACCCGGCCCTAGGAGTTTCTCACAAGGTGTTTGCCTACTGGCAAGAAGGGCCTGGGCAGCAGCAGCAGCTATAACACATTCCAGCACCTGAGTCCAGGCTCACGGGGAAAGGGAGGATGGAGATCAACGGTGCCTACCTGGGAGATGTCATCCCCAGCCTAGACCAAGACACAGGAAGAACAAGCCAGAACGTGACAACAGAAAGATGTGGCTACATAAGCAGAAGATAGGGCCAGCTACGGGCATAGGTTAAAGTCACATAACTGCTGCTGCCGCTCTCCCTAGCAGGTGCCTCTGGCACAGTAACTAAGCCCTGGAGGGTCAACTTCCGCATTGTGCAAATGGGCACAACTGTATCTTCTGCCAGGACGATGGCCAGAATTAAAACGTCTGTACACAGAAAGCAACAGGACTCAGCTCCTAAAGAGGGCCAAGCTCATTTAAATTTCCTGTGTCAGGCTTAAGAAGAGGGGGACGATGTGACAGGGATGACAATATGGTACCCCGAGCAGGTGCTGGAACAGAAAGAGGACATTCATGGGAAACTGATGAGACCCAAATAAAGGCTGGTTCAGTTCACACTGGCTCCGTGGTTTTAACGAGCAAACACTGACAATCTGGGACACTAACAAGGGCAATTAGGTAAATACATGAAATTCGATCCTGTCCTTATAAATTATTCCAAAATTAAGATCATTAGAAAAGTTCCCTGTAACCCCAGCAATTGGGAGATAGAGGCAGGGAGGTCAGAGATCAAGGACATCCTTAGTAACATAGAGTTTTACACTGGCTGGGGCTACAGAAACCCTGTCTCAGAAAAAAAAAAAATTTCTGAGACAGGGTTTCTCTGTGTAACAGTCCTAGCTGTCCTGGAACTCACTTTGTAGACCAGGCTGACCTCAAACTGGAAAGATCTGCCTGCCTCTGCCTCCCATGCGCACCACCACAGCCTGGCTGAAAAGAAATGTTTAAAGGGGAAAAGTATAAAGCTCAACCCATAGCACACAGTAGGTATACAATAAGTGATACCCACTATATAACACAGAGTCTAGTAATTGCCTCCTATCTGCCTGGCACAGCTACTATCTCCACATCCCAGGGTCACAAGATCAGTCAACAATATAAGAGGAAGTCAGGGCTCCGGGAGGCTCACTCCTCACTCACTGGTCACTCCACAGCCTCCACCAGCCCATGACTGCAAAGTCAGGTTCTGAGCACATAAGCCTACAGAGAAGACATAGATGGCAGAAGGTAAGGTTCAAAAGGAACATTCACTGAGACATCTTAAGTAAGTCCTTAATGGACAGAAGGAAGTTGGTGCCTACAAAGCCTCCAAATTGGCTTTCTGAGCTCCAGAAGTTAAACGGTACCCTCAGGCAAAGCACATAGGAGAGATATCCTCAGGGCCCAGTCTCTAACTGGGCTCTACCTCACAAGGCAGCTGCCGAGGACTCTAAGAGACTAGCTGCCTAGCCTCTGGGCAAATGAAGTCAAAAGATCCTTCCTCCCACTTCCTGCCTCCAGACTAAACAAGACTAAAGCCGTGCTGGCCTCAACCTTACTACTCTTTTGGCATTCCACAAAATTATCTCTTTCATGAAAGCCCCCACCCTGTGCTGGCATCACACCCATTTTACAGACAGCAGACCAAGGCTCAGGTAATCCACAATCAACAACAGAAGAGGAATCAGAAGTCACTGCCCCCACCACCACTTTCAGTCTCTCTCTTTACCGCTCCAGGCTTAGACAAATCTCCCTGAAGGGGCAGGAGGAAGAGGATCTGGAGGACTAGGATTTACCCCTTTTGGCCACAGCAAACGGCAATGGAACTGGGCTTTTTACTCAGAATGACCAAACTTCCCTTTCCCAGGGGTATGCAGCACAGGAGTAGAAGAGAGACTTGGGAAGTGAAAGATTTGGGGGTGGAGGGAGCCTCAGTAGCTCACAACCAGGAACAGCGGGATCCCACGGCTGATTCTCAGTCCCTTGGTGGCCAAATTTGGATCTCGGGGTCTGATTCAGCCGTCCCACCCGCAGGAAGACCTCCGAGTCAAGCAGAAAACAGGGAAAAAGACCAGTGGGTAATGCAGCGAGTCACAGACTGAGAACCTGGGCCTGAGGCCGGTGCGATTGCACTGCTGCTTTGCACCCAAAAAGGATGGTACAGAAGCGATCTGAGGAGAGGAGTCCCTCCGAACAATCGGAAGCAAACAGCCCTTGGCTGCAGCAGAGGGTCTGTTTCAGGAACGCAACTCCAGGGTTTGGGACACTCACGCGCTTCGGGCCGAGGCGCGCAGGGGCGGCGGGGCCCGCGAGCAGCAAGCCCAGCACGAGCAGCAGCGGTACACGATGCATGACGACGAAGGCCCTCACGGTCGAGCTAGAAACTGCTGCTCACAGGTGCCTTTAAAGCCCGCAGGTCTCACTGCAAAGCCGGGCCCGCGCTCAGCGCTCCGCCCCGCGCTGCCCAGATTGCAGGCCCCAGGAGGGACTTCTCCAGCCACGCCCCCAGAACCGCCCGCTTCGGCCCCACCCTCAACGGCCTACCGCAGGGGCAGAGCCAGCGGAGCAAGGGGCGGAGCTGAGTGCCGAGGACAAAACTGGCTCTACGAGAGGCGGGGCCGATTGAGGGCGGAGCTGAGGGAAGGGGCGAGGCTAAAAGGTCGGGGAAGGGTCGAGCACAATGGGCGGGACTGCGTGGGGGTGTGGCTAAGAGGAGGGCAGGGCTGGGAGGGGCGGGGCTGAATGTAGAGAAACAGTTATCAACACTCGGATGGGGCGGGGCTGAGTGCCGGGCCGTGAGCAGATGGGGCGGGGCTTGTCTGGGGGCGGGACAAAGCGCTGGGGTGGATCCGTAGCCTTCAGAAGGCTTCTTTCTTCTTGAGGTTCTGATGTTTTTTCCCTCCCAGATTTTTATCTGTACAAATACAAAGGTCCCTGCCACTTTCCCGCTTCCACCGTACCCGTGACTCCTGGCCTCTGACTTTTAACAACTTTTGCTAAGCCCCTGAGGCTTTTTGAGAGTCAGGAGATTGGCCTCATTAGTCCGGAGGAAACATCTGCTCTTGGGGTTGAACTGAGAGTACAGAGGGGTTTACCGAGACCCGCGATCTTTTGCTAAAACATTACCAAAGTTTAGTAGCCAAAGCACAAACAAAATACCAGAAATGTCAATGTCGAGAGGACAGAGATAGCACACATTGCCACCGCAGCAGCCTGAGGAGTTCGAGATCTCCACTAGGACCAAACCCCATGGACTTCGTCGCTGAAAGGAATTTCAGGACTTGCCGCATGGTGAAGCAGAGTTGGTGGTTTTATTAAAAATATTTGAATGTAGATTTAAGCATGAGGTTTATGAGACAAAAATGGTGCTCGGAAGAAAGTTAAGACACACTGGAGGGTTGATTGGCCTTCTCAAAGACTCGCGTTTCAAGTCTTCTTTTGGGCTGGAGAGATGGCTCAGTGGTTAAGGCATTGCCTGCTCTTCCAAAGGTCCTGAGTTCAATTCCTGGCAACCAAATGGTGGCTCACAACCATCTGTAATGAGGTCTGGTGCCCTCTTCTGGCCTGCACGCATACACACAGACAGAATATTGTATACATAATAAATAAATATTTTTTTAAAAAAGAGTCTTCTTTTCTCACAAAAGATTTGTAGAGCTTTAAGACAATTCTGAAGCCATTTCTGACAACTCTCAGCACTTCCCCTCCTCCCCAGGGAACCAAGGACATAACAGCTATGCATGCACGTACTGAGATGTTGGGAACTTTCCATCTCCCTGAATAGGGGCAAGATCACCCTTAGGTGTTGACTCAGTTACTGATGTTTTTACTTAGTCCCTGGCAAAGTGACTCTCAGAAGTTTCCCTTTACCTCATCTGATCTGGCAACCACTCTCCAGCCAATTATTGGTAATAGCTCTTTTGAATAAGCCAATCAGAATAGTTAAAGAACAACTCCCAGACACCCCTTCCTTCTGGGGTTTTTCCCTTTAAAAATAGCCTGTACCAGACATTCAGGGTCTTCTAGCCTCCCGACTGCTGGAAGACCCTGCCATGACAGAATTAATAAAAATCCTCATGCTTTTACATCAGCTGTGATGTGAGAGATGGTCTCTTGGGGCAACTCCTTCTCCTCGGTGATTGGACGCTAGGGTTCAACAGATTTAGGAAGCTTTTTGGAATTCTATTTCTGGGAACCCGATCCTTGTTTCTTTATTTGCTAACTAAGGTTGTAGGTGGGATCCAGAAGTGTCTTGTTGTAGGTGGGATCCAGAAATGTCTTGTTGTAGGTGGGATCCAGAAGTGTCTTGGGCAGGGTTCCAAGCTGGTCGGCTAAAATCAGAAGCCCCTGAACTTGCACAAGGGGCTGAGTGCATGTGCTTCTTGGTAAATGGATTTTCTAGTAAAATTGCTAGAAAATTGTAGACTTATATCGAGGAGTGGGGGTTGGCGCCTTAGGCCATAGGTAATTCTGCTGGTCTTCTTGCTTTTCTGCTCCAACCAGATTCCAGGTTTTACAACCTTTTTCCTTATCTTCCCCTATTTTTCCCTATCTTTCTTTTTTATTGATATTTATTGAGCTTTACATTTTTCTCTGCTCCCCTCCCTGTCTCTCCCCTTTCCCCTTCAATCCTCCCCCAAGGTCCCCATGCTCCCAATTTGCTCAGGAGATCTTGTCTTTTTCTACTTTCTACTTCCCACGCAGATTATATCTATGTAAGTCTCTCTTAGTGCCCACACTGTTGTCTAGGTTCTCTGGGATTGTGGTTTGTAGGCTGGCTTTCTTTGCTTTATGTTTAAAAACCACCTATGAGTGAGTACAAGTGAAAATTGTCTTTCTGTGTCTGGGTTACCTCACTCAAAATAATGTTTTCTAGCTCCATCCATTTGCCTGCAAAATTCAAGCTGTTGTTATTTTTTCTGCTATGTAGTACTCCATTGTGTAAATGTACCACATTTTTCTTATCCATTCTTCAATCGAGGGGCATTTAGGTTATTTCCAGGTTCTGTCTCTGACAAACAAAGCTGCTATGAACATAGTTGAGCACATGTCCTGTGGCATGATTGAGCATCCTTTGGATATTTACCCAAAAGTGGTATTATTACTGGGTCTTGAGGAAGGTTGTTTCCTAATTTTCTGAGAAATCGCCACACTGACATCCAAAGGGGTTGTAGTACCAGCTGGCATTCCCACCAGCAATGCAGATGTGTTCCCTTTTCCCCACAAACTCTCCAGCATAAGTTGTCATCAGTGTTTTTGATCTTGGCCATTCTTAAAGGAATAAAATGGAATCTCAGAGTTGTTTTGATTTGCATTTCTCTGAGGAATAAGGATGTTGAACATTTCCTTAAGTGTCTTTCAGCCATTTTAGATTCCTCTGTTGAGAGTTCTCTGTTTAGATCTGTACTCCTTTTATTTTTATTGGATTATGTGATCTTTTGGTGTCCAATTTCTTGAGTTCTTTGTATATTTTGGAGATCAGACCTCTGTCTGATGTGGGGTTAGTGAAAATCTTTTCCCATTCTGTAAGCTGTCGTTTTGTCTTGTTGACCGTGTCCTTTGCTTTACAGAAGCTTTTCAGTTTCAGGAGGTCCCATTTATTAATTGTTTCTTTCAGTGTCTGTGCTCCTGGGGTTATATTTAGGAAGTGGTCTCCTGTGCCAATGCGTTTGAGTGTACTTCCCAGTTTCTCTTCTATAAGGTTCAGTGTGGCTGGCTTTATGTTGAGGTCTTTGATCCATTTGGTCTTGAGTTTTGTGCATGGTGATAGATATGGGTCTATTTTCATTTTTCTACATGTTGATAGCCAGTTATGCCAGCACCACTTATTAAATATGCTTTCTTTTTTCCATTTGATATTTTTTTGCTTCTTTATCAAATATCAGATGTTCGAAAATGTGTGGATTGATATCCGGGTCTTCTACTCAGTTCCATTGGTCCTCCTGTCTGTTCTTATGCCAATACCAGGCTGTTTTCAGTACTGTAGCTCTGTAGTAGAGTTAGAAGTCAGAGATTGTGATGCCTCCAGAAGTTCTTTTATTGTACAGGATTGTTTTGGCTATCCTGGGTTTTTTGCTTTTCCATATGAAGTTGAGTACAGTTCTTTCGAGGTCTTTGAAGAATTTTGCTGGGATCTTGATGGCATTGCATTGAATCTGTAGATTGTTTTATGGTAAGATTGCCGAGAAAGTTTTAATTACTATGCCTTAGAGATCCCTAAACAAAGCATGACCTGCAATGCTGCAGGCCATTGTTTATGGGAGATAGCAAGTCATGTGTTGTTTTTCTCTTCCCTAAACAAGTTTATTTGACCCTTCGGAACCAGAAGTGCTTGATCACATGTTGGCAGGAGGTTCGCAGAAAATATGTCAGGGTATGCATTTGCCCCAGATTGGTTGTAGGCTGGAGGTGTAACAGGATGTATGCCTTTCCCTGAAGGACCTGATGGGAAATGAAGTGAAGTATGGGTTTTCCTCCTTAAGCCCTTGCAAAGCTTGATTCGAGACATTTCCCGGGAACCTGGGTATGGACCTGGCCAGAGCCCATCCACCTGGCCAGTATTTAATTAAAACTTGCCTCAAATTTGGCTTTAAACTGTGGTGGTGGCCTCCATCCATGGGATTAATGGCATTCCCATAACCCCAGCACTCTTGAGCCTCCTGCCTCCAGTTCCCCAAAACTTTACTTCATTTTGGGTTTTTTGTCTTGGTCTGGTCTTTTGCTTTTTTGAAACAGAATCTCACTATGTAACTCTAGCTGGCCTCAAACTTGCTATGAGGACCAGGCAGGCCTCGAACTCACAAAAATCCACCTACCTCTGTCTTCTCAAGTGTTGGGATCAAGAGCCTGCACCACCTTGCAGCCCAGCTTCTCTTATTTTCACTCACCTTTCATACTTAATCTTTTAAGGTTAGATAACAGACTTTATCTCTAAGTCATGTGTTGGTGTACTTTTATAATCCCAGCACTCCAGAGGCTGAGGTAGATTGCCAGGAATGTGAAGCCAGCCTGGGCTACACAGTGAGTTACAGGACTGAGATAATGGGTACTTTTCCAAGACACAATTGTTTTGTCTGTGATGATGGGGATCTCGACTTTAAGCAAAGTCAAAGAAATAAAGTGTTACTGTTATCTGTTTTCTTTTTTATTTATGTATACAAGTGTTTGCCTATGTGTCTATATGTACACAAGGTGCCCGTTCAGATGACACTGGATCCCTTGAAACTGGCATTACAGATGCCTGCAAGCCACCATACGGATGCTGAAAACCAAACCCAGGTCCTCTGGTCCTCCACAAGAACAGTCAGTGCCTTAACCATTGAGACATCTCTCCCGCCTCGTCTTTTGTTGTTGTTTTAGGATTTTATTTTCTTTTTGAACAATGTTGATTATACTTATCTTCTTACAACTGTGAAAATCTAAAGGATATTTCCCCAACTCTCCTCCCACCTCTCTTTTATTTATTGGCAGGGGGTCAGGGCTCTTGCGTGCACACATATGGAGGTCTGAGAAGAACTTGTGAGAGACCAGGTGGGGCTTGGGAAGCAAACTCTTGTCAGATTAGCAGCAAGCACTTCTAACCACTGAACCATCTTATTGCCCCACCCCCCGCCCCTCCTCCTCCTCCTCCTCTTCCTCCTCCTTCTCCTTCTTCTGTATTTTTAAGACAGGGTCTTACCCTGTAGTTCTGGCTGTCCTGGAACTCACCACTTAGACCAGGCTGACCTTGAACTCACAGAGATCCACCTGTCTCCCAAGTACTGGGATTAAAGGCATGTGCCACCACCATGAAAGGCATGGTCTCACTATATAATTCAAGCTAGCCTATAATTCAAAACATAGCCCAAGCCGACCAAGAACAGGAAGCAATCTTCCTGTCTCATCCTCCCAAGCACTGGATTCCAGACCCAAGTTACCACACTCAGCCACCTAATCATTTTTTGTTAATTTGTTTCCAAAGTTCCCGTTACATTTATCCATTCATTTATTTATTTGTGTGTATACACCTGTGTATGTGAGTGTGTGTTTAACACTAGAAGAGAGGTGAAATGTATCTCAGTGATAGAGGGCTTACACGGCGTGAGTAAGCCCTGGGTTTTAGGGAGTAACTACTAGGATTTATCTCAGTGGGATATCTGTTAATTACCTAGTTTTAGAGAAAAAGAAACAGAGACTCTGAAACAGGGTAGGCTTTCCCAGGGTCACTCAGCAGCAGGGCCCGAAATTCTGGCCTCACAGCTCAGCCACACGGGGGGGGGGGGGGGGGGGGGGGGGGGGGGGGGGGGGGGTAGGGGGGGGGGGGGGGGGGGGGGGGGGGGGGGGGGGGGGAAGAACCACAAAGCAAACAGGAGAACAAGACCTTCTTCATCTCAAAGAATAGCCTGTGCCCCGAGAGCGACTGGAGGCCTGACAATGCCTCTGGGGAGTGTTGGGACAGGTTGGGCAGGCCAGACAGGGTAGGGAAGGAGTCTTGGGAACAGTGCCCCTCAGTCTCAGCAGCCAGGTAGGAGGTGCCTGTGTCCCATCCCACTAGCGCGTTCTCTGACACTGTCATACTCACTTTGGGTTATACCCTAGCATCACCTGGGGAGCCCCAGTACCCTGGGGTGGCAACCACGTCTTGGCACCTTTTCTAATTCCCTAGAAGGTTCCAGTAGCTTCCTATCCTTACAACCTTCTATAGTTATCTATAGAACTAACGTGTATGCAGAGTACCCACGGACTCATTAAAAAACGCAGTGAGCCAGCCTGGTGGTGGCTCACCTTTAATCCCGAAACTCCGGAGTCAGAAGCAGGTGGATCTCTGTGAGTTCAAGGATGGTTTGTTTGATCTGCAGAGTGAATTCCAGGATAGACAGGGCTACACAAAGAAATCGTGTCTCGAAAAACATAGAAGAAAACCAAAACCAAAAAGCAGGATCACATGGCCTTCTCCTCTCCCTGCCACGTCTTATGCCCACGCCCTCACATCAGTGCAGAGTCATCTGAAAAAAAATGTCACTTTGTTCTAAACTCCCAGTCTAGGGCGGGTGGTGGTGGTGGTGGTGGTGGTAGCGCATGCTTTTAATCCCAGCACTTGGGAGGCAGAGATAGGCAGGTCTCTGTGAGTTTGAGGCAGACCTGGTCTACAAGAGCTAGTTCCAGGATTGTAACACAGAGAAACCCTGTTTTGAAAAACAAAAAACAAAAACAAAAAGCTTCCAGACTATTGGACTGGATACTGTGAACTTTGTTCACACCAACTTGAGGAAAAACAACAGGCAGCCCTATGTGGTCAGTGAATTAGCAGGTCGTCAGATCAGTGCTGAATCCCAGGAGGCTGGTAGAACTGTGACTCAAGTTCCCAGAGTTGCAGGTGGTGGGACCCACAGTTGTAGCCACGGTGCCTTTGGAAGTATGTGTCGGGGAGGGGAGGCTGTATGTTTGTTGGCACCACAGAAAAGAAACCAAAAATGATATTGACAGCCTTACCAGGTGGAGGAAGATAAGGTTGAAGGTTGAAGATAAGATAACACGTTCAGCAGCTTAAGAAACTTAAAGCGTGGAATGATGTCAAAAAAGTCTATACCTCTCAGAGAACAAGAGCTGGCAAGGGTAAAATGAGAAACCAATGCCGCAGCCAGCGCAGAGGGCTCTGCAGCGTCTCTCAGGAAGATAATGGTACCCTCGAGGCCAGAAACATCCCTGGTATTACTCTGCTAACTGTAAGAAACTGAACATTTGAAACTTGCTCCTGGTGGGCATGTGGGATGATACTACATCTGAACTGAAAGCGCTTCCTGAATGCTAGGTGAGTCCCACGGCACTGGCGCTTGGCATAAATCTGCTTCCCTCAAACGTAACTATAAACCAGTAGGTGGTGGCGCACGCCTTTAATCCCAGCACTCGGGAAGCAGAGGCAGGCGGATCCCTGTGAGTTCGAGGCCAACCTGGTCTACAGAGGGAGTTCCAGGACAGGCTCCAAAGCTACAGAGAAACCCTGTCTCGAAAAAAAAAAATTAACCAAACATTCCCCTGTACAAGATGATGAGTACAGACCTTGGCCCAGAGATCCCAAAGGACCCTCCAAGCACCACACAAGAAGATTCATCATAGGGGGAGGAAGTAGAATCCACTGAAGGACCTGAGAATCCTGTTGAAGCCGAACCCTTATGCAAAGACTACATGCAGGAATGCCATTCTTCCCAGAGCAGGACGCACAAACAGTGCTGGCAGCTGAATCGGAGAAGAGGGCAGGCGGGCAGAGAAGGGGCCTGCAGAAACTAAGAAAGAAAAGTTAAGACACTGAAGAAGACGGCAGAGAAAAGGCTACCACTGTCAAGAAACCAGCAGCTGAGAAGAAACCAGCAGAGAAGAAGCCTATAACAAAAGAAAAAATGCTGTATATAAACTATTAAAAATCTGTTTCAGCCTGTTTGATTCAAAACCTGATCTAAGATGCAATGAGGAAAAAAATGCAGCAAGCCATTTAGCAATCTGGATGGAGCCCAATAATTTGCATTTTAAAAAAATCGCATAGCTTCCCTAGGCCCAGCCCTGTGGCTCACACCTATAATTCCAGCAAGTAGGAGGTGGAAGCAGGAAGATAGGAGTAAGTTCAGGACATCCTTGACTACATTGAGATTGAGGCCAACCTGGGCTACGTAAGATCTTATCTCAAAAAAAAACCCAACAAATAATATATAAATACCCCCACCATGAGCCAGTGTCACCGGCCAGTACTCAACACCACAGTTTCAGTAGTATCGAGGCTCAGGAAATATTACCCAAGGTATGGGGCACATTGTGTGCTGGGCACTTTTAGCTGAAGGACACTGGAAGACCTTCAGATCTGCCTGACTCCTCTCTTGCCCTTCTTCTGCTCAGCACCTTGCTCAAATCCAAGCTACAAAGCCTAAAATAGTCTCCTACCCAAGGCAAACCCTAGAAGCCAGGACCCATCTTCCCCAAAGCCAACCATAAAACCTAGGAATGCAACTGTCCCTTTCCTCTGCCTTCCGACAGAGCAGCTCAGCACACACAGGTCTCCAACCTACCTTATTTGAAAGTGGATCATAAGATCCTCATTCTGGAATAGGTCTTTCCCGACATGGGGAGGACAGAATGACACACACACACACACACACACACACACACACACAGAGAGAGAGAGAGAGAGAGAGAGAGAGAGAGAGAGAGAGAGAGAGAGAGAGAGAAAGGAGCACTGAGATCTGAGTAGGCCTTTCAGGGTCTCCCCATCTCAGTCTATCACTTGACATGGAAGTAAAAACTTTACATTGGTATGAATGTTGGTTTACTGATACAAATTTAAGGCCAATTTTGTTATATGTATATTTCTGCTCTTGTATAAGGTATTATGTTTATACAGCTCATTCCAAAAATGCAATGTATAGTTTAAGAAATACAAATTAGTGCTCGCTTCAGCAGCACACATACTAAAACTGGAATGATACAGAGAAGATTAGCATGGCCCTCGCGCAAGGATGACACACAAATTAGTTACGCGTTCCATGGGGGGGGGAGAAATACATATTAATAGTCATAGCCAGGTGGTGATGGCACATGTCTAAATTTTAATCCCAGCACTCGGGAGGCAGAGGCAGGTGGATCTCTGTGAGTTCAAGGCCAGCCTGGTCTACAAGAGCTAGTTCTAGGACAGGCTAGATAGCTATAGTGAAACTCTGTCTCGGGGTAGGAGGGCAGTCCTTCAGGGTTCCTGCTTCGCTGAGAAATCTGCCAAAGATGGATGCCCCAATGTTACAAAAAAACTTTGGGTGACTATCCAGGCAGCCAGATGTCTCTGTCACTTCTAGAATTTTGGAAGTTGCTTACAATGCACTTCCTGTTTGCTTAGGTAATATTATATCCTTCTGGAGTCTTTGATGGAGTTAAAGACTAAATAGTTATAATTATAACTTTCCATAGTTATTATAAAAGATAAATTAGATATGACACTTTAGACTCACAAAGATAGGATAGGTGATGGAGTATTTAATTTGTCAAATATCAATAGATTAAATATTGTAACTTAATCTTTGCTTGATAACCATTTTTTATATGTAATTTTAAAATGTCAAAGTTAAATCCTTCTTTTTCAATTAGACAGAAAGGGGAGATGATGTGGGATGCCCTTCTGTATGCTGTAAATATGTTTTATTAGCATTGGTTAATAAAGAAGCTGCTTTGGCAGGGCAGAGTATAGCTGAGGGGAAGTCCAAAAAAAGATAAAGGGAAAAAGAAGGCAGAATTGGAGAGATGCCAGCAGCCAGAGGGGAAGCGAGATGTGAAGTAACAAGCCATGAGCTTTGTGGTAAAATAAGAGTATTAGAAATGTGTTAATTTAAGTTGTAAGAGGTAGTTAATAATAAGCCTGAGCTAATTGGTCAAACAGTTTGTAATTAATATGTTTCTGTGTGATTTCTTGGGACCAAGTGGCCAAGAAAAGAAAGCCTAGCATCTGGTTATAATCACTGATAAGTAGCTTCGCAGGTAAGTCTGGCTTGAAGATCATGAGGCTATAGCCCTTCCCTCATAAGCAGGGGTATATAAAGCCAAGAGCCAAACTACAAAATTTGGATTGCTGGTCAAAATAGTGGGGTTTAGGTCCTATCTCTGGCTCTTGATAGAGGCATGTTCTAAACTGCCTCCAAAGATTACTATCTAATCAAGCCTCTATGGTAAAGAATAAGAATATAGTGCCAGGTGGTGGTGCACACCTTTAATCCTAGCACTTAGGAGGCAGAGTCAGGCAGATCTCTGTGGGTTCAAGGCTAGCCTGGTCTATAGAGTGAGTTTCAGGACAGCCAGGGCTGTTACACAAAGAAACCCTGTTAGCTGGGCGATGGTGGCGCACGCCTTTAATCCCAGCACTCGGGAGGCAGAGGCAGGCGGATCTCTGTGAGTTCGAGACCAGCCTGGTCTACATAGCTAGTTCCAGGACAGGCTCCAAAGCCACAGAGAAACCGTCTCAAAAAACCAAAAATAAATAAATAAATAAATAAATAACAAAGAAACCGTTTTTAAAAACAAACAAACAAAAAGGACACACCATTGTCCCCTCCCTTGAGGGTTAATTCAAATGGGCCTGTCAATCACCGAAAGAGAAAAACATCCCTCAGAGTACCTGTCCCCAAAACTTCCAGGACAGTGGTCTCGTGATGCTGTCTTGGTGCCATCCACTGTCCACTCTCAGCTCTCGAGGGCGCCTTCCTCTGCCGTAATAAACTATGAGCCTTCCACACTACTCTGTACCATGGGTTTCATCTGGATCTTTCTGTAGACCGAAGAGAGGCCAGAGCAAGGTCCTGCTGACATTCCAGTTAGGTGGTTCTGTTCTTTCTTCAGTCACAACTCTTTCTGGCTGTACTGCTCTCCACTCTTTACCCTAGCCAAAGCAAAGGACAGTTGTCCCGGGACCATTTTATAGAGGATGAGGGGTTTTGGTACCAGAGAATGAACACAGGCCTCACTTGCTAGCTGAGCTACATCCCACACTTGGCCCTTTTCGGTGATTTTTGATTTAAGACTTAGGACTTATTTTTAATCTCCACAGATGGGTGGGGAGCGCCATCTGTAGGCAGAAGAGGTTGTCTAGTCCCCTGGAACTGGAGTTACAGGCTGTGAGCCTCACAGTGTAGGTGCTGAGAACTGGAGTCTGGTCCTCTAGGCACACGGCTGCTCATGGTCACTGCCTCATCAACCCTGAGACAGAGTCTTGCAGCTGGTGTTTTTAGCACAAAAACCCAACTTTAGCCATCCCGACTCCCTAGGCTCTGCCACCTGCCTCACCAATTAAGAGTAACAGTGAAAAGCAGATTTCGTTTTTCAATGTGGTCACACCACGAAGAGGAAAAGATAGAGGATCCGGTGGCCCAAGTCCATTTAGGGGGGTACTTTTTTCCTTTTCTTTTTCTTTTTTTGTTTTTTTGAAACAGGGTTTCTCTGTAGCTTTGGAGCCTGTCCTGGAACTCCTTCTGTGTAGACCAGGCTGGCCTTGAACTCACAGAGATCTACCTATCTCTGCCTCCCAAGTGCTGGGATTAAAGGCACACGCCACCACCACCCAGCCTCCTGCACCTTGTTTTAGGCATGGTTTGGGATCAAGCCCGGGCCCCCAGGCATGCTGTGCTGGCCCTCTACCCACTGAACTCCATGACTATCATCATCTTTCGATATGGGAGTGTAGGCTGTGACTTTTACAGATCCTGTAGTGGCAGGCGTCATGGTCAGACCAACTTTACCATTCTTGGTCAAGTCACTATTTCTTCCTAAAGGAAGCCACCCAGAAACTCTCCCTTCCCCCGCTGCTAACTTCAACAGGGGACGATCCCAGTTCTTCCAGGTTCTCTGTCTGGCGAGGGAATGGATTTCAAGATGCCTCTGAAGTGGTCTAGTTCAGTATTGTTAAATCAGGTCAGCAATCTAGCTCTGACAAGTCGCCCAAGAAGAGGTGGTGTCCAAGCATTTCTTCCACTCTGCCTTCCTGATGGGTTCCACCAAGGTCAGAGACTGTGTGTGTGTGTGTCACGAGCACATGAGTGAGCGCGAGTGTGCGCACATGTGTAGGTGAGGGAGTGCAGGGGTACACATGCCTCTGGGCAGCAGCTACCATTTTGCCCATTTTTCAGCTCTCATTCTTACCTACTGAGAGAAGTCTTTCCAGACCCATTCCCTGCTGTTTTTACGAAGAGCTGGACTAAGCGTTAAAAGTCCCTTCTTAAGCCTTGAGGGCTGGGTTCAAATTATTAATTTACCAATTATATTAATTTACTATATTAATTTACCAATTTGTAGTCACAAACCCTTTGAAAGCCCATTACAATTTCCAGAGCACTATACCGCCCATCTCATCCATTTATTCCGCATGCATTTCTCGGGTAGGACAGTACCAGGGCATCCAATCTGAGATTACACAACAGACAGTGCCCCAGAAGCAGCAGCAGCAGCAGCATCCACTGTTGACCTCAGAGCTGCGGGGATTCAGTCCGCTCACAGTCACCTGAAGTGCACACTATTTTCCAGCAGGGGGCGGCCGCGGCCCAATTCGTGCCTTCTCTGCAAGACGCACACTAGCCTAAAGTGATTCTTTAAGACTAAGGAGGAAATCCAGACTCTCGCTTGCACTCTCCGAACTTCAGGGTGAGCAGCTAATTGCAATCTTTATGAAAGACTTCATAAACTGAAAAAGATCCGTAGGACAGACGGACCCTAAAAATCTCAGTGAGGGAAACAGATGCTTACTCAGGTTTGGGAAATGATCCTCAGCTCCTGACTTTGGGTCCTGGTCCTCTGGTGTCTGCAGTCCCCAAGAAGGCCTGCTTGGTTCTACAGCTCCCGCAAGGGCGGGCTTCAGAAAGCTAGTCCCACTGTGAAACCCGAGCAGGAACCAACCACATTGTTGTTAAGGAGTCCCCAAGCCCTACACGAATAGGTTTCTAGTTCTAGTTAAGAATAAGTTTCTGTTCCCTAAACCTGGTGTACAACACAAAACATGTTTTTAAACAGGGCGGTGATGGTGCACGCCTTGAATCCCTGCGCTCAGGAGGCACGGACAGGTGAGTTGGAGGCCAGCCAGGTCTACAGAGGCAAGTTCCAGGACAAGCAGGACTACACTAAGAAATCCAGTCTCAAAAAACAAAACCAAGCAAACATAGTTTTACACCTACACTGAACTCGTGACCCCTTGATGCATGGCTATGCTTTGCCTTACAAAATGGTTTTAGGGTACCTTGATCTACACCCTTGACCACCTACCCCACGATGTATAATTTTGCTTTTATTCTTTTTCATTGTATTTTTCTCACCGCCCCTGTAAACACACTTACAGCTGTTTTCTACTAACCTTGTAGCTCTTTCCTATAAAGGGGACCTCAAAAAGCTAGCCCCGGAACTGCTCTCTCAAATCCCGACTTGGGGTGCACCTCTAAAATAAGGCCTGCTTTACTTGGTTAATCATCGTGGGATTGGTCTTTCTCCTCGCATATTTGGAATTAACACTACCAGCACCGGGAGCTCTGTGGGCTGGGGAAGTCGCCAGGCAGGACCGGGAGTAGAGTTTATTTTTAGCTGCTACAGTGAGCCTCAACCTTATTTAGACATGGGGCGGGTGGGTGGGCAAGCGGGTGACAGGGTGAGCTGGAGGCTGCAGGACAGGGAGGTCTCCAGCTCCTCTTACCATTGCTCTGCCCTGCCCACCCCGGCTTACAATCCTTCCTGGGAGGCTAGGAACAGCAGCCCTTGCTGGCTGTCCCTAGTGCCATGATGCTCTGCAACCTACCTTGCTTCTTCACCAACACTTGGCGCTCCTCTACCCCCCCACCCCAGGACTGGGTGCTGTCCCTTCTTATTCTGGTGGTTAGAGTTCAACTCATGGAATTCTACAGATCTAGGTTCAAATCCCCTGGATGACTCTAAGTGACCTACCCTCTTGAAACCCAAGCTGGCTTCTCTGCCTCCTCTCTCTCTCTCTCTCTCTCTCTCTCTCTCTCTTGACAGTTTCTACTGGAAATCGAACACAGTAGAGCCTCCCACACGCTAGGCAAGCACTTAGTCCCAGGGCCTAAACTGCTGCTTCACCATCCCACCTCCCTCGTTGGTGCCGAAGATTGAAAGTCACTGAGTAGACATAGAATCTAGCCTACCAAGGTCAGTCCTCAGTCGGTGATGGAGATGGAGATTGAAGTCATGGGCCTTGTAACAGTGCGCATCTGGAGTATGAATTCATGAAGCAATGTGCAGAGAAGGGGATTTGGGGAGGTGATTAGAACATAAGGCTCTCTGACCTCATCAGTGATAAAATTTACTGAAGGGGTCTTTTTTTCTCTGTGGCTTTGGAGCCTGTCCTGGAACTAGTTCTGTAGACCAGGCTGGTCTCGAACTCACAGAGATCCGCCAGCCTCTGCCTCCCGAGTGCTGGGATTAAAGGCGTGCGCCACCATCGCCCGGCCTACTGAAGGGGTCTTAATCTGCCTATTGGGAAGCAGTGGGCAAGGGAATTGGGACCTAACTGAAGGGAGTGGCCCTGGGAGGCTGCTATGATTTGAATATGAAATGCCCCCAACCAGGTCAAATGTTTGAACCAGCAGGTGGCCCTGTTTGGGGCTGTTGTTGATCTTTCAGAATGTGAGGCCCGGAGGAAGTGGCTAGCTAGGTGACAGGCTTGAGGGCTATGGCCTGACTGCACTTCCTGCAGGAGCCTTCGTGGCTTCCTGGTCAGTCACTGTGTGAGGGTTGTGGCCACCAGGAACTCTGCGCCACTATCTCTGTTGCGCCTTCCTTGCCATGCTGAATTCCGTCACCACCATTCTCTAAAATGAAAAGGAGGGGACTGGAGAGATGGCTCCGTGGTTAAGAGCATTGGTTGCTCTTTCAGTGGACCAGGGATGATTGGTTCCCAGTACCCACATGATGTAACTCCAATTTGAGGGGATCTGACACCTTTTTCTAGCCTCTGAGGGCACCAGGAATACTCACAGTGCACAGACATACTTGCAGGCAAAACACCCACACACATGAAATAAGTTAAATAACTCTTAAAATTAAAAAAAAAAGAAAGAAAAAATTAAAACTTTTTGTTGTTTATTTTTTTCGAGACAAGGTTTCTCTGTGTTGTCTTGGCTGTCCTGGAACTTGCTCTGGAGACCAGGCTGGCCTCAAACTCAGAGATCCACCTGCCTCTGCCTTCTGGGTGCTGGGATCAAAGGTGTGCAGTACCACTGCCTGGCAGAAAAAAAAAACAGTGTTATTGAGGAATAATGGGTGCACAAAAGGCTGCACGACTTGAATGATTCTGCGCACAACCCGCACTCAGATCCCCCACGTCAAATCACAGTCAAGACCGAAACTGCCGAGTCTCCCTGCGCCCTTTCACTTTGCTTTCTCCGCTTTGTTTTACAGGAGGGACGCTTAACACGTGAGATGATCCAACTTAAGTGCACAATAAAGTGTTTTAAGTCTTCTGTGCTGCACAGCAGATTTCTAGTGCAGTAGGTAGGGGTGTGTGTGTGTGTGTGAGAGAGAGAGAGAGAGAGAGAGATGCTCATGCATGTGTGTGCACATGTACAGTGTGGATGCATGCTCCTACTTGTGCTTATCAGTGCACGGGCATGTGGGGTCAAAGGTACTTATCAGATCTTGGTCACTCTCCACCTTATATTGGAGCAGTGTCTCTCAGTCGAACCCAGAGCACACCAATTCAGCGGGTGTGGCCCTGGGGATCCCCTGTCTCCAGCCTCTAAGTGCTGAAATTACAGTCAGCTGCTCCGCTCACCAGGCATTTACGTGTGTGCTGGTTAGTTTTTATCAGCTTAACACAAACTATAGTCATCTGGGAGGAGGGAACCTCAATTGAGAAAATGCCTCCATCAGATTGGTTACTAGGCAAGTGGATGGGAATATTTTCCCGGTTACTGATTAGTGTGAGAGGGCCCAACCCAATGTGGGTGGTCCTGGTTTGTACAAGAAAGCAAACCAGGAAGTCCTGTAAGCAGCTTCCTCGGTGACCTCTGCTTCATTTCCTGCCTCCAGGCTCCTGCCCTGACTTCCCATTATGACAATTACCTGGAAGTGAGAGCTAGACAAACCCTTTCCTCCCCAGGCTTTTTTGGTCACAGTGTTCGCGTAAAGGCAATAAAAAGAGAGCTAGGACTATGTGCGTGTTGGGGAATCTGAACTCGGATCCTCATGCTTGCATGCCAAGTGCTCTCCACACCAAGTCCTTCTCCCTAGCCCTAAGAATTAACTTCTCTGGGAACCAGTTCCGACTCATTTAAGGAGGAATATCTGCCTCTGAAAAGGGACCAAACAAAAATCCTGTCCGATCCCAATTAAACGGTCCTGATTATCCAGTCTCTTGGGACCTGTCCCCAAGCAGTCCTTGCATAATTTTATGAGCCGGGCGGTGGTGGCGCACGCCTTTAATCCCAGCACTCGGGAGGCGCTGACCTGTGTAGCCTCTGTTTGTACATCTCAGAGGTACTCACTCTCTGTAAAACCACACTCCTGAATCAATAACAGGTTGGACAGTCCTGACTGGGTAGTGGGTTGGGGCCCCACATGCTCGTGCACTGGTATGCACAGGTAGGAGCATGCTCGTGCACTGGTATGCACAGGCAGGAGCATGCATCCACACTGCTCTCCGCTCCTAGATCTTCCAGACAGCTTGGAAGACGCCATCAAATGTCCCTGATTCAAAGGTGCCTGGTGGTGGTACATGACTGTTATCACAGCCCCCAAGTGGCAGAGAAAGCCCAGTCCAATTTAGTGCATTCTAGGCCATCCAAACTTGCATTGCAAGACCCTGTCTATTAAAAAAAAAAAAAGTGCATGCAGGGGAAAAGCTCAGGCAGTAAGGTTTTCCAAGCAAGAATGAGAACCTGAATTTTATCTCTAGTACCTGCATTTTAAAAAAGCTGGGTATAGGGCTGGAGAGATGGCTCGGGGGTTAAGAGCATAGGCTGCTCTTCCAGAGGACCTGAGTTCAATTCCCAGAAACCACATGGTGGCTCACAACTGTCTACAATGAGATCTGGTGCCTTCTTCTGGCCTGCAGGCATACATGCATAACAAATAAATAAACCTTTTTTTTTTTAAAAAGTAATTAATTTTACAAAAAAAAAAAAAGCTGGGTGTGGTGTGTTACACTATAATCCTAGACAGCTCAGCCTCCTGGGCTAGTTCCAGCCAGTAAGAGACCCTGTCTCAAAAAGCAAGATGGAAAGTGCTTGAGGAATGCCAGCCAAGGTCCTCCTCTGGTTTCCACGGATGGGCACACATGGGCACACACACACACACAAAGTGCCTTGAAGAGGTAGGGTTGAGGCTTCTTCTTGTAACCCTGCCCAGTTTTCAAACCGTGACTGAACTTGGGGTCCCCCAGCTACCCAGGATGCCAAGGCTCTCCCTCTCTGTGCAGTTACTTCAGTAAGAATTGTCCCCAGAGGGCTGGTCCCCGGCTACTGTCCTTAGATTCTGCCCAGGCCCTGATTAAAGAGATACTGCAATGTTTTTGTTTTTTTTTTTTTTTAAATAAACGTGTTGTAACCAGAGGCCCCAGTAACCACAGTATCCTGGCTGACTATGCCTCGTAGGCTGAGAGCCAAGAGAAGCTCTCTGGCACCTTGCATTCTGGGAGCCCAACAGCCAGGATAAGGCCTAAGAGGACCTGGGGGAGGCAGTCCCGCTCCCTCACCAACTCCCTCTAGAACCATTCAAGTAATCAGACTCAGGGCCAGTGCTTTCCACCCACTCCTCCCCAGTGACCTTGCACATTACCCGTCTGGCCTTGCCATGGTCAACAAGATAAAGTCAAAACACCTTGCCCAAGTGACCAAGATCACTGGGAGTTTGCACCTCTGGCCACATCAAGGCACTGAGACCTCTGAAAATGCCCTTTCCCATATGGATGAGAAGAGCCTATGTGTTGGGGAATATTATTTTAAAGTGTGTTGTTTATGCTGCATTTGCTTAACTCTGTGAAGCTGGGTTTTTTTTTGTTTTTTTTTTTTTTGCCTGTCTAAAAAAATGCCTGATGGTCTAAAAAGACCTGAACGGCCAATAGCAAGGCAGGAGCAAGAAGAGGCGGGGCTGCCAGGCAGAGAGTATAAATAGAAGGAGGCCCAAGGAAGAAGAGGAACAAGAAAATAAGGAGAGGAAGACTTTAGGGCCAGGCACCCAGCTACACAGCAATCCACAGAGAAAGAAGTAAAGCCTGGTCTACAAGAGCAAGAGCTAGTGCCAGGACAGGCTCCAAAGCTACAAAGAAACCCTGTCAAAAAAAAAAAAAAGTATACAGAAACAGAAAAAGACAAATAAGTCCAGAAGCAAAAGGTAGTCAGGATAATTAAGTTAAGAAAAACTGGCAAGAAATGCTAAGGCTAGGCATTCAGAATTAAGAATAAACCTCCATGTGTGGCTTATTTGAGAGCTGGGTGGTGGGCTCCCCTAAAGAGCCCAAAAGAACAAAACATCACATCACAGCCATGCTCAGACTGCAGAGCCCAGCGCAGCCATCGCAGGCTGACGCAGTGCCCAGCCTTCCTGCTCCCAGACAGACTTAGTCATTCCTTCTGCTCCTGTGGTATTTTTCCATCATCTGTCCACCTGGACCAGATGCAATGGCCCTTCCTCCAAGTATTTTGTTCAACTTGCATGGTGGAGATGGAGGTAGAGATGGGGGGTGCATGCGAAAGACAGACAGACGAGACGGAGGCCATTATTTTACATTTTACGTGAATGATTTCCAGCTTTTGTTGAAACTTAGCTGACTTGAGAGTCAAATGGGATGGTGCACGCCTGTCCTCCCAGCACTCAGGCGGTAGAGGCAGACGGATCAGAAGTTCAAGGTCCTCTTTGGCTGCCTAGTGATTTTGAGGCCAGTCCAGAACACATCTCAAAGGAACTGAACACCTGGGCCAGTGAGATAGCTCTCTGGGTAATGGAACGTGTCAACAAGCCTGACGTCCTGAGTTCAATCCCCAGCACCCACAAGACAGAAGAGAACTGGCTCACTCCCTCAAGTTGTTCCAGGACCTACACACAAACCCACATACACACACAATTATAATAATAATTACATTTATTAAAAGTATTGTATTTGTCATTATAATAATAACCATTATAATATTATTTATTATGATGATAAATATGCTTCTGGGGGTACATTCAAGACAGGGTTACTCTGTATAACAGTTCTGGCTGTTCTGGAACTCTTTGTAGACCAAGCTGGCCTTGAACTCACAGAGATCCACCTGCTTCAGCCTCCCTGGTGTTTGGACTCCATGCATAAGCCACTATGCCCAGCTCACTATTGTTTTATGCTCTGTGGAGGGACCTTGCCTTGGGAGGTCTTGTGTTATTCATTACTCCGAGTCTATTCTGTCAATACGCTTCCAAAGAGTTTGTGGCCCTGACACTAATTTTCCAACCAGCACCTAGCACTCTTCGGCCACGCTGATTTCCAAAGCTGTTACTGTCTTCCCACATGCTGCTCTCTGCAACCTCAGCCAGTAGCTCAGAGAAGTCAGATAAGAGCTCCTTGCCCCAGATTCTGACTTTGTTGTCCCTATTCCTGCTGCATCCGACTTGTCTGCTGCCAAGGTTGCTGTGTCTGTCCCGAGGAGAGAAGAGCACGTCACAGATCTTATGAGCTGGGGAAAGCTACTACCCAGCCTCCTGGACACCTTGCAATGAAAGTGGGTGTCATTTATTTGTTATAAAGCGGGGTTTGGGAGGACATTCTACCTGGGCTCTGGGTCTTACCACTAACATTGCCACTCTTTGAAGTATATTTTTATTCCACTTATTTATTGAGTTTGTGTGCCTGAGAGAGAGAGAAGGAGGAAGGGAGGGGGAGGGAGGGAGGGACAAAGAGAGAGAAATGGCCCACCTATGGAGGTCAGAGTACAAATTTCAGGAGTCAGTTCTCTCTTTGCATGATGTGGGTCCTGGGAACTGAACTCAGGTCATCAGCTTAGTAACAAACAATTTTACTCACTGAGCCATCTTGTCAGTCCATTTTTAAATTTTAATTAATTTTATTTTGAGGCAAGGTCTCACTCTGAAGTCCAAACTGACTTCCAACTTGTGACTATCTTGCCTCAGCCTTCCAGGTGCGGTGAGCCATCTTGATCGACTTTTTCAGCTTAAAAAAAAAAAAGTATTAGATTTGTGTAGGGGGGGGATGGTCAGGGTATGTGCCATGGCATGTATGTTGATTTTCTTCTTCCACATATGGGTCTTGGGAATGGAGCACAAGCCAGGTTCGGAGGCAGCTGCCTTTACTCACCGAGCCTTCTAGCTACATGTAGGCGCAGTTGTGAGCCACAGGATGTGGGTGCTGGAAGTTGAACTGTTTTGCACAAACAACCTGGCTGTAGCTCTCAGTGATAGGGTGTCTATAGCCCCGCCTGACCTTGAACCCCTTCCCATAAGCCCCCAGACTGTTCTCGAACTTGTGATCCTTCTGCCTCCACCTCCCCAAAATAGGGATTACAGGCATGCACCACAGCGCCTGATTTAATTGTTTTCATTCTTTTCCCTCTCAGCTCTTTCTCATCAGGGGGTCTTGAGAACCATCTTTTGCTCCTCGAGATACCGAGGTGCTTCTAATGTGGAGCGCCTCTGGCACCTGCCCTGGCCCGGCCCCGGCCCCGGCCCCGGCCCCGCGCAGGCCCTGCTCTTCCGGCATTTAAGGCGCGTAGCCGGCGCGGCTGCAGCTCCGAGTAGTTAAGAGTCACAGCCGGACGGACGCACGAAGCAGGATGGGCTGCAGGCACAGCCGACCCAGCCGCTGCAAGCGTGCGGAAAAGGTACTGGGCACCGGGACACGGAGGTCTGCCTTGGGGTGCACTCAGAGGGACGGCAGAGGACACCGAATGGACAACAGTCGGGGGCTGGCACGGAGACCGGGGTGCAGGGACGGGGATGATCTGTTCCCGCCCCGTGCTGAGCCAACCCGGCAGCCGGCAGCTGAGTTGACACACTCAGCCCCAGGCAAACTGAAGCTGACCTCTGCTGTCCCAGCAGGGAGATGACTGCTGTGTCTGTGGCCGGTGGTCTTAAGTGTGGGGCTGTCACTGTGCTGGCGAGGATCGGACGCTTGGCCTCTCTGAGTCTTGAGCTAAAGTCTAAAGGCCCGCAATCTGAGAGGTCCACTGTCTTGCCTCGCCTGCATCTCTTGAGACCTGTTGGAAACCTAAACTCCCAGGTCCGCCTAAGGGTTGCTAGACACAGCCTGCCCCTTAACGGAGCTTTGCCTCGGATCACTACGCTCTTTAGAGCCTGGGAAGCGGGTCAGGGCCTCCTGCAAGCCCCCAGCAGTGTGCGTGGGCTGCCCTTAGGGTAGCTGGGAGGGGCTAAAGAGGGAGGGGATCTGTAGGCTTCTGCAGCTCTCTCCTCCCTTCCTGTCCCTCCCCCAGGGACCTGAAGCTGGGTTAGGGCCCAAGAGACTGACTCAGGTTTCTGCCCCTTGAGGTCTGAGAAGCCCCAGGAGGTTGGAGCCCAGAAACAGGACCGTGTCTACAGAGATAATAGCAGGAGGCCCAGGGAAGGGAATTGGGACCCTGGAGTCCTGGTTCTGTTTCCTATTGCTCTCTGCCAGTCCCTCCATCCCAGCCAGGTGGGGATGGATAGCTCCTGACTTGATCAGCCCCCACTGTGAAAATGACTAAATTTGTAATGAACGTCAGCTCTTCTGTGTTCCTGTCATCTGTTTCTGTCTTTAGCTTTGTCAGTCTCTACCCTGCACTTTCAATGACTTCTTTTCTTTCTTTCTTTCATTTTTTTTGTTTTCCTGTCCTTTTTTTTTTTTTTTTTGAGACAGGGTTTTATGTAGCCAAGGTTGCCCTCAAATTGGGTATGTAGCCAAGGCTGGCCTTGAACTACCAATCCACCTGCCTCTCTCTCCCCAGTGCTGGGATTACGAGCATGCCCTATCATGCCAGGCTGTATGTTTTTGCTTAGTTTTAGAGAAAAGGTCTCAATATGTGGCACAGTTTGGTCCCAATTTTTCAATTTTCCTTAGCTGCCCCAGTGTTGAAATTATAGGTATGGGCTACTATTCCTGGCTTCCAGTGACTACAAAGCCCTTCATTCTTGCCTCAAACAACCTGGCATGTCTGCCCTGCACCCGTGTGCCTTTGCTGGGTTCTGTCAATCACACTGCCTGTTAGCAGGACAGCGTGCTGCTTCTTGGCTAAGTTTCTACCTGTTCCTACCTCTCCTGGATGGTGCTTTTGCTTAATTTCTAAGGCAGGTGTCAAGTCCTGAGCACCCAATCCATCCCAGCAGGCTGCCAATACCCCTGGGGGATGGGACACCAGAATGGAGGCTCAGGGGCCACAGGGTCAGACCACAGTAATGACTCACCCTGAGAATTTCACTTCCTGCTCGGCCTCATGAAGGCCCTGAGAACCAGGTTGAGTTATGGAAAGACGCTTTCCATATTACATGTGTAGACAAAACTGAGGCTCAGAGAGGAGTGATGGCAGTCGGATGCTAGGGTGAGGGGGCTGCAGAGATAGCTCAGTGGTTAAGAGCACTGGCTCCTTCTCCAGAGGATCCAGGTTCAAATCCCAGTACACACATGACAGCTCATAACCATTTTAAATTTCAGTACCATGGGATCTGACCACCCTCTTCAGGCCTCTGTGGGCATTCGACATGCCTGTGGCACACAAACATACATGCTGGCAAAACACCCATAGTCATAATTATTTTTTTAAAAAAAAAGTTTTTCCTAATTAAAAAAATATAGAAGATCTGCTGGATGTGGAGTCAACTTTAATCCCAGCACTTTGGAGGTAGAGGCAGGTGAATCTTTGTGAGTTTGAGTCCAGCCTGGTGTACATAGAGAGTTCCAGGACAATCAGAAGTACATAGAGAGATGTGTGTGTATACATAAATGTGTACATATGAATATGAATGACTAGCTTTCTTTATATGCCATCTAGCCTGCACACACACACACACACACACACACACACACACACACACACACATTCCCCCACCCTCCACCTCCTTGTACAGAGAGAGCATGGAGCAGGTGCCGAGGAGTGCAATGAGGGCCAACTGGGAGTCAGGCCAAGGCTTAGCCTGGCATGCAGCAGGAGAGTGTCCTGGACCGAGTGGAAGGCTTCTTGGGTGGGGAAGTTTGGCAGGAGTTCCCCCAATCAAAGCTGAGGGCTTAAGGGAAGTCCGAGCTACAGAAAGCCCAGGATGCCGGGCTTGTGCAGGGTGGGGTGGCTGGCAGCGGTACTGGCCTTGATGAGAACTCACCAGGATAAGAGAGACTCAGTTTTTGTCAAAGCAATTTTCACAGCTACAGGCACAGATAAGAACTGTTACTTGTGATTGAAATTGAAGCCCTAGATGCAAGCTACACCCAAGCTTCCAGCCTGGGAAATCCACTCCCGCTTAGCTATGTAATTGGGACAGGATCCCGATGGTTGGGACCTCCCTAGCACCCCCAGCACATAGAGGGCTGTGCCCCGTGGCTCTGCTGACCAGGCGCTCTAGGCCTTACCGAGAAGCCCAGCCTGGGACTGTCTCTTTGGCTCAGGACATGCTCATATCCTGGGAATAGGAGCTGGGCTATAACTCAGTGGCTAGAGACCTGGCTTCCATTCACAGCACCACACAAACTGGGCATGATGGCAGAGGCCTCTAACCCCAGAGCTTGGAAGGTGTGGTAGGAAGGTCAGAAACTCAGGGTCATCCTCAGCTACAGTGAATTCAGGGCCAGCCTGGTCTACATAGCACGTTTCAGACCAGTCAGAGCTATACAGCGAAAGCTAGTCTCAAAAAACAAACAAAAAACAGCAATGAGAAAGACTTCATCCGCCCCCCCCCCATATAGGCTTCCTTTTCTCATGTCCTGTGTATATATTTTTTCATGTATTGTGTGTTTGTGTGTGTGTGTCTATATGTCTCTGTGCACACACATGCCACTTTGTATGAGGAGGTCCGATAACAACTTTCAGGAGTTGCTTCTTTCCTTCCTGGGGATCAAACTCAGGTGGTCAGTGTTATCCACTGAGCCATCTCAAACACACACAACAAAACATGTTTGTATGTAATAAATACATAAAATGTCTTTTTAAAGAACGTGGCAACCATTTGTGTGCCCACTCCACTGGGTTCTGAGTCCCCATGGCCTTGCCTGAGGTCACAGATCTACCTGAGTGACCTTGCCAGAGACCTGGCTTCCCTGGCTCAGTGTAAGAGAGTCACAACCTTGGTTCCTGTGTCTAGATCTGCAAAGCTGATGAGAGGTTAAGTGTTCCAGACCCCAGAGGCCTGACTGGCAGGTGGTCAGGCATAGAATTAAAGTTGCCATCTAAGGGTGCCACTGCCTGCGGCTCACCTAAAGAAGCAAAGGAGTTTGTGAGGACAACAGACACTCGTGCTGGCTGAGGTGGGCAGGTGTGGGGGCCTGCAGTCCAGGTCTGACCTTGGAACCTCCGTTCTCAAGGAGCGAAAGCATCCGCTCTTTGCTGAGCTAGGACGCAGGACCCTGGCCACTGGGAAAAGCTAAAGGGAGCCAGATTTCCATTTCTTGTGCGGAAGTAATTGGAGAGAGAGAGAGAGAGAGAGAGAGAGAGAGAGAGAGAGAGAGAGAGAGAGAGGTGAGTTCATCATCATTAGAGGGCTTCAAGCAAAGACCAGATGTCCTTTGGGTAAGAATAGTAGAGGTAATACAAGCCCCGGATGGCAAACATTTACAAGTCCACTTTGCAAGCCTAATATTTCTTATCATTGCAATTTAAGGGTGGTGGTGGCGCACGCCTTTAATCCCAGCATTCGGAAGGCAGGGGGATCTCTGTGAGTTCAATGTCAGCCTAGTCTACAAGAGCTAGTTCCAGGACAGGCTCCAAAGCTACAGAGAAACCCTGTCTTGAAAAAAGAAAGAAAGAAAGAAAGAAAGAAAGAAAGAAAGAAAGAAAGAAAGAAAGAAAGAAAGGAAGGAAGGAAGGAAGAAAGGAAGAAAGAAAGAAAGAAAGAAGAATAGATTTCAAAAATTTAGAAAGGTAGGAAGAAATTTGGAAATTGCTTCTAAGCTCACCATTAAGAAATAGCCTCTATAAAATACACTGGGTGAAATTCTCAAAGAATTAGTACGATTTAAAAAAAACTAAAAAGAAATAGCCTGATTTTCCCACATATGTCATATAGATGAGGGTGACTTTTAAGATTTTTGTTGTGTGTGTGAGAGAGGGGGATGCATGCACACACATGCCGGCACCCTGAACACATACATCTCTCAGATCCCTGGGAGCTGCAGTTACAGAATGTTGTGTACTGGGAACTGAACTCCTGTCCTCTGTTAGGCCAGCAAGAGCTCTCAACCATCTAGCCATCTCTCCAGCCCTGAATCTGGGACTACGTTGCATTGCATATGGCTAGTGCTCTCCCGGGGCCTTTTTCCCATGTGAATTAGTCTGTAGAACCTCTTTTTAATGGTCCTGGCCACGGTCCTTCTTGTTTAGCCGGTTTGTGTGCGTGCATTGATTCTTTACAGCCCTCTGCCTTTGCTAGCGAGGAACTTCCTGCGTTCTCTCCTTAACCTGGGGCACAGCGACTTTGTCCCTAGATCAGCAAAAGTCTCATAAACAATGATGTCTTGGCTGGGACTTGAAGGTGGGTAAGGATGAGACTATCACTGGCTAACCATGATATGCAGGTGAGGGTCCCAGGCAGAAGAAATACAGGGCGCATTTGACCTTTTCTCTGGGGTTGCCAAAGGCATGCTGGTCAGGGAGCGTGAGACCAAGCTGCCGGCCTGATCAGGCAGCAGCTGTCTCGGCCCCTTCTGCCCTAGCCACTACTGACACATCACACCAGCACACACATGGCCTCTGTTCGGTCCATCACAACAGCACTGGCCCTTACATGGCCTCTGAGCCAACGATTTTAGCCAGAAAATATGTCCCATAAATCAATCATGCTGGATGAATCCAATGCAAACTTCCATGCACAGAGCCCTCTCAAAGACTCATGAGGTTTAGCTACATGTTAGACTGTGTTAGATAGCTAGACCTTTCAACCTAAAATGCACCAGAAAAATTGCTAAGCATTAGGTCCTAGAAATGCAACCTATTCTGGGAGGACACTGACCTAGCATAGTCAGATTCCTGGATTCCATCCCTACTACTCCATAAAGCTGGGTACATGCCTATAATCCCAGCACTAGGGAGGTGGAGGCGTGAGGATCAAGAGTTCAAGTTGCCAGGCCGTGATGACACCCCTTTAATCTCATCTCTCGGGAGCAGAGGCAGGTGGATCTCTGAGTTTGAGGCCAGCCTCGACTATAGAATGAGTTCCAGGACAGCCAGGGCTACACATAAAAATTAAACCAACAAAACAAAAAGAATTCAAAGTTAAAAAAAAAGAATTCAAAGTTATCTTAAGCTATATAGTGAATTTGAGGGTAGCCTGAGCTACACTGTATAACAACCTGACTCAAAAAAAAAAAATCCTAGGAATCATTGCCTTTGAGACACAACCTTCGGTGACATGCCTTCTGAGCTGATGCATGTTCTTAATTATGCTTTCTAAATTCATGGTTGTACTTACAGGAGGCTAGAATCTTTCCATAAGAGCCTGGCATGCTCCAGCCTCCTGGAAACACACCCATGTTTGTTTCCATTGGTGTCACGTTTGAGCCTGCACTTCTGTCGGCTTGGGGTTTCTATAGCAATAGCTTAAAATGGTGAAAGTTCAAGTTCATTGCCCAGGAGAGCTGTTTGAGTCCAGCATGTGCATCATTGGGTGACAGGGACTACGCCTGATATGGGTGTTCATAGATCATATGATGAGAAGTCTGTAATCTGCCTGGAAACAAGCAATGGTCAATAGCACTGGGGAGGTAGGGGCAAGAGGATCAAGAGTTCAATGGCATCCTTACTGTATAGCAAGTTGGTGGCCAGTCTGGGCTACGTGAGACCCTGTCTCAAATAAATAAATAATAAATAAATAAATACCTAACCAAAGCCTGCCTTGGGAAGAGTGGGCCTGTGCTGCAAGGCTGAGTGACCACCGTCCAGGCTGACACTTCACGAGGACTTAGCTTTTTGTCCCCAAGGCCTGCATTATTCTCTCGGTGTGCCCCACCCTCAGCACTGTGAGTGGTCTTCCCAGGATGGGTGGAGCACCTCCTGGGAACGGGGAGATGGTCCGCTCTTCAACTCTTCCCTTCTGGGTCCTTGGGCTTCTCTCTGTTCACTGACTGCCTGGGCCACTGTTAAACTCCAAGAGAACTTGCTTCTGTTTGGCACAGAGCCTCACTATGTGGTCCAGGTTGGTCTAGAACGTGAGTTTCTCCTGCCTTGAATGACAGGTGTGCTGCCACACCTGGCTCTTCTAGATGAGCGAATGGCTTTAAGTGATACCGGCCAGGAAGCTGGCTTCTGCACTTTCTGATTGCAAATGTCCTGCTCTGGGCAGCCCATACTCTCTGTTCTTGATAAAGGGGCCTCTCCCTGCTTGCAGTGAAACTATGTGACCAGGGCATATTGATGAGAGGTAGCAGTTGGGCTGGCATCCTGCCCTCCTGGGCCAGTGGTTCTCAACCTGTGGATCGAGACCCCTTTGAAAATCACACAATCCTTTCTCAGGGGTCACCTAAGACCATCAGAAAACACAGATATTGGGCCAGGCAGTGGTGATGTATGCTTTTGATCCTAGCACTTGGGAGGCAGAGACAGGCAGGGCTCTGAGTTCAAGGCTAGCCAGATCCACAGAGTTCTTTCCAGGACAGCCAGGGCTCCACAAAGAAAATCCTATCTCAAAAAATAAAAAAATAAAAATAAAAAAAAACAGAGAGAGAGTATAGATATTTACATTATGTTTACATTATGATTTATAACAGTAGCAAAATTATAGTTATTAAGTAGCAACAAAAATAATTTTATGGTTGGGGAGGGTCACCACACACAAGAGGAACTGTATTAAAAGGTCACAGCATTCAGGTTGAGAACCACCATCCTAGGCGTTTGATTGTCTGTTGAATGGTTCTGGCCTGGGCTGCTGGGAAGCATGATGATGTGAAAGACTCCAGGCTTGCCCTCATCCCCATAAGCAAGGACCCTCTTTTCCTCTACTCCAGAGATATCTCTTCCATGATGCTCAAGCAGCCGAGTGTGTCAAACCTCCAGTCCCCTCCCTGTTCAAAGCAAACACAGGCTGGGACTGATGATGGATGAGATGGCAAGATGACATCACCTTATCCCCAATTCCCATCTACAGCATAGCAAAGCCAGAAGGGCTCTTTGGTTTCCTATGGTCCAGTGCCTGTTTCCTAATGTCAGAGCAGTGGAACCACTCATCCCAGGCTCCTGCTACCGTGCCTTCTCTGCCATGATGGACTATGCTCCTCAAACTCTTAAGCCAGAATAGATCTTTCCTCCTTTGTATTGCTTCTTGTCAGGCATTTAGTTACAACAATGAGAAAAGTCACTAAGAAAGGGTTGCACCAGGGCCTCGTACAAGCCCTGCCAATGAGCTATGCCCCATCCTTGCTCAAGCTTTTGTAAACCAGTGTGCTCATAAAATATAATTGGATCATTAAAAATAGGAATACAGGGGCTGGAATGATGTCTTGGCGATTGATAGCAAGTACTGCTCTTCAAGGGACCTGAGTTCTGTTCCCAGCTCCAAGGTTAAGTGGCCCTCAACTGCCTGTAATCCAGGACATCCTCCACCCTCTTGCGGCTCCATGGGCACCTGTGCTCACATCCACATCCTAACACAGACACATGCATATACACGTGATTAAAAATAAAATACATCTTTTTAAAAAGTAGATATAATGTCAGATATGGTGCATACACCTTTACCCCCAGCACTTAGGAGGCAGAGGTAAGTGGATCTCTGTGTTTGAGGCTAGCCTGGTGAACCTGGTGAGTTCCACACCAGCCAGGACCTGCCTTAAAAGAAAATTGGTCATGGCAGTTCACATCTGTAATCCCAGCACTTGGGAGGTAGAGGCAGAAGGATCATGAATTCAAGTTCATCTTCAGCTGCACAGCAAGTTCAAGGCTAGCCTGGGTTACATGAGACTCTGTCTTAACAAAAACAAAAAATCAAAAATAGAAATAAGGGGCTGGAGTGATGGCTCACTGAAGAGCACTGGCTGCTCTTCCAGAGAATCTAGGTGTGAATCTAGGCACTTGTGTGTGACTCACAACCATCTGTGACTCCATTTCCAGAGGATTCACAGTGCTGTGTTGTCCTCTCTAGGTTACAGACTCATATAGTGCACAGACAGACATGCAGACAAAATACTAATATACATATAGTTAAAATTTTTTTACATTATTTGTTTTAGGGGTATGGAGGCTTTGCCGGCATGTACATATATGTACCACGTGTACCTGGTGCCCAAAGAGGTCAGAAGAGGATGTTGGCTTCCCCAGGAGCTGGAGTTACCAATGATTATAAGCCACTTTGTGCTTAGAACCAAATCCTGGTCCTCTGGAAGAGCAGCAAGTGCTTTAAAGCACCGAGCCATCTCTTTAGCCCCTAGAAAAAAAATTTTTGTTTTATTTTTTTGTTTTTTGAGACAGGGTTTCTCTGTAGCTTTGGAACCTGTTCTGGAACTAGTCTTGTAGACCAGGCTGGCCTCGAACTCACAGAGGTCCACCTGCCTCTGCCTTCCAAGTGCTGGGATTAAAGGTGCGCGCCACCACTGCCCAGCTAGAAAATAAATTTTTTTTTTGTATATTCTGCAGGCATCAGGGAGCAGGAACACATGTTTTTCCTGATTTGTCTTTATTTACACTTGATTTTGAGTCTGCTTACACAATGACAAGTAGTTGGATTTTCTCACTATGTCTAAAAAATTATTCATTTGTCCTTTTAATGTGTCAGTTTCATTCCAGGTGTATTTGGGAGCATGTTGCTATATTCATATAAAATTTAAAGAAACCCTGAGACATCATGACATTCCTCTTTATCTCAGACTCGGTGTTTTATTGAGATGAGGTCTTGCTGTTTAACTCAGACTAGCCTGGTGCTTCTATATGAGCTTAGGCTGGGCTGATCTCAAACTCACATCACTCTGCCTCAGCCTTCCTGACTATATAATTACAGGCATATACCACCTGACCCAGCTTCCTAGTAAGTCTGAGTTATATGCTCTAGCCAAATGAGATTTGTTTCAGTGAAGTAGATTCATAGAAAATAATTTTTAAAGAAAGAAATAGCCTAAACACCTCACAGTAAGATTAAAAAACTAGAACTGGAGAGGTGGCTCAGAGATTAAGAGCACTGGCTGCTCTTCCAGTCATCCTGAGTTCAATTTCCAACAACCACATGGTGGCTCACAGCCATCTGTAATGAGATCTGGCGCCCTCTTTAGGCATGCAGGCATATTTGCAGGCAGAACACTATTCACAATAAATAAATAAATCTTTTTTAAAAAGATTTAAAAACTAAGTTTATTCCCAGAATATTTCACTTAGCTCATTATAATTAATATATTTGCAGACCAATTAATGTGACATGATAAATATTCATAATGTCTGAGAAATTAAGGTATTAAAAACCATACATAACACCACAGCTCCAAATATGGATATGCAGGTATATAATATACTCTGCTGTAGTCCAGGCTTATGTATCCCAGGATTTTACTTTTACATTTTTCTGTGTTCTCCCTAATCTCTAAAGCAAATGCTAACTCCTGTGTAACTGGAAAAAAAAATCGCATTATGTATTAATGTTGAAGAAAGTGCCAGGGGCCTCAAGGGTGATGTAGTTCAATGGCAAAGTGCCTGCTTACCACACACAAGGCCCTGGGTTCGATTCCCGCTGTATCAGGAATGCAGAGGATGGGGAGCAGAGACTAGGAACTGCCTGGAGGGAGTCCCAGGTGTCACTGTGCAAGTGCTAGCCTGGAGAAGCTTTTGTCAGGCCCTAGAAAGGCTATGACCTTCTTGCTGCTGGCAGATGCTCCTGGAGACAAGGTCTCCTCTCTGTAGTGATTGTTACGTGGAAGAACACAGTGTTTCCTGAGTTTGTGACTTTGTTTCAGATGATATACTGTGAGACCAGAGGCAGCCTGGGATCTCTGCCACGCTCTGCAGGGCCGGTTCCTGCTGTTTCTCAGACACGCCGCCAGAGCCTCCAGCATCTGAACTCTGTGTTGTGCTAGATCTGCAGGTGTTTCTACCATTCTGAGGGAGCTGAGGTCTGGAAGCTCATGCCGCAACACAATCTGAGTTTAAGATGTTTCCAGAACCCCAGCCTTCTTGACAATTACTTTAACTAGCATTTGTCTGTGTGGTTCTGCACTGACTGCTTGTTGTCCGGTGTCATTTTTAAGAGTTATTTGTATTTCTATGTCAGTGTATTTTTATGTTAGTGAATGCCATGTGAATGCAGGTTCCCATGGAGACCAGGAGAGGGTGTCAATTCTCCTGGTGCCGGAGTTACAGGCAATCATGAGCTGCCTGATGTGGGTGTTGGGAACTGTACTCTGGTCCTCTGGAAGAGCAGCAAATGTTCTCTCCAGCCCTGGGTTGGTCCTACTTTTTGTTTTGAACTCTCCATGTAACTCTGGTTGGCCTCGAACCTGCAATCCTCCTGCTTTAGCCTCCTGAGTGCTGGGATTATAGGTGTGCATCTCCACCCTGTCAAGGTGAATTCTAATTTGAAATACCCCCCAATGAGACCTTAATTTCCTTGTTTGTCATAACCAGAGCTTCATAATGCTATTTTTTATTTCCTCTGTGTATGTGTGCATGCGTGCATGCGCGGTGTGTGTGTGTATGTGTGCATGCGTGCATGCGTGGTGTGTGTGTGTGTGTGTGTGTGTGTGTGTGTGTAGCATATACTCACATGCAATGACACACAAGTAGAGAACAGCTAATAATATTGGCCATCAGTTCTCTCCCTTCCACCGTGTGGCTCCTGAGCATTGAATTCAGGTTGTTAGATCTGGTGGCAAACTCCTTTACCCACTGACCTAGCTCACCTGCCCTACTTTGGCTATTTTTATAAACATCTCATAATCCTTTTGCCAAGAAGAAAACCTGTGGGGCCAGGGAGACAGACAGCTCAGCAGTTAAAAGTACCCACAATTCTTCCAGAGGAGCCAGGTTCGATTTCTAGAACCAACAGGGCAGCTCGCAACTGTCTATAATGCCAGTCCCAATGGATCTGATGCCCTCTTCTGGCCTCATCAGACACCAGGCACACACGTGGTGCACAAATACACATCCAGACAAAAGGCTCATACATATTAAATAGATAAATAAGCCAATAAATAAACTTTTTAATTAAAAAATAAAATTTAATTTTTAAAAAAGAAGGGAACCTTTGGGACTGGCGAGATGGTTTAGGAGGTAAAGGTATTTGCCTCCAAGGCTGATGACCTCAGTTTGACCGCAAGGACTCGTGGTAGAGAGACCTGACTCCCCACGCTTGTCCTCACTTCTCTATACATGCACTGTGGCATGCACACACACACATATTTATAAAAATAGAAGAATAAAAATGAAAGCCATGATCTCGGGGCATTTGCTTCAGGGTGCATTGGCTGCCACCCATAGAGCAAGCAGCCACTCTCACCCAGAGTAGGCATGACAAAAGCCAGTCCTTGGTGCTGATGGAGTCAATGCCTTTGTATGCCATTGGCATGGTTGGATTGGGTTGTTGAACTGATCCTAGAGAGTGGACGGAGACAGAAAGACCAAAATCAGTTCCAGACACATCACCTCTGGCCTGCCGACTTCCTGCATTTAGTAGTTGGCTCAAGACACTTAAGGTATCTCAGTCTAAGCAGAGGCCTGGCATTGTTGAAGCCACAGCCGCTCCATCTTCCTCCTCACTGTGTCATCCACAATGGTGACTGCACAGTTGAAGGGAACATATAGCGAATGAGAAAGCTTTGGTGTTAAGCTCCTTTGCCATGTGAACGTGGCCACATCATTTCGTCTCTCCTGGCTGAGACAAAAGATCAGATGTTAAATACAACTACAGATGAGTATTGTGGTATTCTCCCATAATCCAAGGATTTGGGAGGTGGAAACAGGAGGATCATGAGTTTGAGGCCAGCCTGACAAATAAAACAAAGCAAACAAAAAACCCAAGCACAGTGCTTCAAAGATGATTTACCAGCTAAGGGAACTTGCTGCTTTACCAGAGGACCCAAGCATCCATGACTGACAACTGTCAGTCACCCAGGTCCAGGAGACAAAATACCCTCTTCTAGCCCCAGAAGCACCCATATGGATGTGATACACACACACACACACACACACACACACACACACACACACACACATCTCAATCCACATATGCATAAATAAAAATAAAGCAAACAGGCTGGGTAGATAACTCAAGAGATAAGGGCCCTTGCTGTCAAGGCCGATGACCTGAATTCTGTCCCTAAGACCCACATAGTGAAGGCAGAGAACTGGCTCCCACAGGTTAACCTCTGGCCTCCACACATACTCACGCTTGCTAAATAAAGCATAAAGCAATTTTATGAAGCATTTTTGGGGTGTAGCTCTCTGGTTAAATGCTTGGCAAGCTGGGAGATATTTAGAAGGTTGAAAGTCCAGGATAGATAACAAGCGTGAGATTAGAGGCGTCTATGGCATTTCTGCGACACCTCCCTGACACAGAAGCTTGAAAAATTATTTAGGAAAAAAACATGCAGGAGGTTTTATGCAATGATCAGATTGTGTTAGTCAGAAGTCAAAGGGCATGGGGACATAAGGAAAGTAATATAGAAAATTCAGCTTAAAACCAACTAGAGCAGCCATGGCCCAGGGTTTCCTGTTCCTCCTCCTTAGCTCAGTCATGAGCCCTTCCCATCTATCTGCCTCAGTTTCCTCTCTTGCTCTTGAAGCAGTGGGTAAAACCTTAGGCAGATGTACGAGTATTTTCTCACTATCATCAAACTGGCCGTCTTTAACCGTACATAGGAAACAAACTCAGTCTTCAAAATTCTGAAATTTGAATCTTTGCAAATGAACCTGCATAGTTTGAAACCAATTGCTTCGTTACATTGTGTAGCCTTCTGTTTGTTGTTTCTTTGAGAGCATCTCAGGTACCTAGGCTAGCCTCAAGTTCACTACGCAACCAAATTTGACCTTGAACTCCTGGACGTCCTGCTCTACTGACCTCACACACCCAATGCACAGCGAGATTTTTTAAAATTTATTTTTATGTGAATTCATGCATGCGTGTGTGTGTGTGTGTGTGTGTGTGTGTGTGTGTGTGTGTGTGTGTGCAACTGTCTGTGGAGGCCAGAAGGAGGGTGTCAGATCCACTGGAGCTGGAGACACGGTTAGTTATGAGCCACCAGGTGTGGGCGCTGGAAACAGAAGTCAGGTCCTCTGGAAGAGCAGGGAAGACAGCTACTGAGCCATCTCTCCAGCCCCACAAAGATTCGTTTAAAAGAATTTCTGTTGGGCTCTATTAGTTTACAGACAGACTTGAGGGTGCTGCCTCAGCGCCAGTGTCTTCTGGGAGCCCCCTGAATACACTGCAACATTGGTTGCTTAGATGACCTTTCCAAAGCCCGCCTTTTCTGAAAGGGTGAGTCAGATGTGCGCATCTGTGGGGCCATCGTGGATTTTGATAATACAACTGTCCTGATGTTGCTGGCCCCACCCCTGACCTGCAGCATCCTTAACTGTGAGACTTATTTGAATGAGGAATGCCTGGGGAGCTGTCCCCAGGGCACACAGGCTCCTGATAGAATGCTGTTGTCTGATCCTGGCTCCCAAAGTTCACTGGGACTGCCACACATCTCAGGTGTGGGACAGTGAGAATGGCTGTGAGCAGTCAGTGGGAAGAAAGTGGTCCGGACTCCTGCTGCTGCTGTTCTCTGGTCTCTGTGAGCCTGTCTGGGGCAAGGGGAGGGGGGACCCCAGAGGACAGATCAGGAACCTGGCAACATAAGGCAGAGCTGAGCTGTAGCCTTTAGAACTTAAAGTAGCGTCGGGGGGGGGGGGCATGCTCCATGTCCCCAACAGAGGCCTGTCCTGCCCCATGGAACATCACCAATAAAAGACTCCCAAGACCCTTTCTACCCAGGCAATCCTCTGGTAACTTATCTGAGCCTAGGGACAGCAGGCCCTCTGGGGCCTGCTATGTCTCAGAGGGCTCTGTCCTGTCCCCATCATCTCTCCCGTCAGTCATAGAGAAGGTAGGGCGCTGAGCATCCAGGTTGTACGCTGTGAGCAGTTGAGAGACTGCTTTAGCCCATCCCGTCTCACTCCTGACTCCACTTTTCACTCTAGGTGGAGGAGACACAGACAGAACTCCTGGAGACACTGGACAAAGAGGGAAGGATCCTGGAAGGCCGGCATGAAGAGGCTGGGCAGGGTGAGGACCGAGAGGGCCCAGGGGGCTCCTCAGGGGGCCCTTGGCCTCAGAGGGGTGACGGGACTTTCTTCCTGGGGTGGGCCTTTAACATTCTGTCACCAGGCTCTGTTTTGTTCTCTGCTTTCTTTTATTCGAGCATCTCCTCCACCTGTTTCTCTTTGCTTTTCAAAGCGTCTACAGGAAATCTACCCAGCTTAGGTGGGCGTAGCTGCACACGCCTATAATCCCAGCAGTTGGGAGGTGAGGCCACGCAAGGATCAGGAATTCAAGGCAAGCCTCTGCTACACACAAAGTGGAGGTCAGCTTGGGCTATGTCAAACTATATCTCAAAAGGGGAGAGGTCAGAGTCTAGAAAACCCAGACGAACGAAATCACTTTTTATAACCACCTTCCGTCCCTACAGCGATGACTCCTAAAAATTACGGCTGGGATGGGGCTAAGGAGAAGGCTCTGTGGACAAGAATGCTTGTGGCACAAGTGTGAGATCCCCAGAACTCATGTAAAGGTGGACCTCTGTGTGCGTCTATAATCCCTGCTCTCATGACCACTGTGTGCGTCTATAATCCCTGCTCTCATGACCACTGTGTGCGTCTATAATCCCTGCTCTC
>NC_022014.1:43654510-43657425 GCF_000317375.1 Microtus ochrogaster
GTGTGCGTCTATAATCCCTGCTCTCATGACCACTGTGTGCGTCTATAATCCCTGCTCTCGTGACCACTGTGTGCGTCTATAATCCCTGCTCTCATATGAGATTGGAAGTGGAGACGGTTGAACTCCCAGGATCTCACAGTCCAACTAACCTAACTTCTGTAGGGCAAACAAGATCAACATCTGGGGTTACCCTCTGACCTCTGCTGTGTCTGTGCTCAACACACACCATATACACACACAGACATAGAAGAGATTTTGGTTAGGATAGTCAGACATGGCTCATGGCTTGTAATCCCATCGCACACAAAGCTAAAGGTAAGAGGACCGACCAACTGTACGTTTGAGGACATTCCGGGCAACAAAGTGAGTTAAAAAGCCAACTGAGATACACAGCAAAAACCTGTCTCAAAAGAATTAAGCCAAGACTGGAGGGGCAGCTCAGCCACTGAGCTCTTCTGGAGGACCTGAGTCTGACTCCCAGCATCCCCATCCAGAAGTTTACAGCCACCTGAACTCCAGTCCCGAGGAAACAAATCCTCTCTGCCAGCTTCCACGAGTGTATGGTCATGTCATATACCCAACACAATCAGACAGACACACACATACACACACACAATTAAATATTTTTAAATAAATCAGTTTTGTCACATTCTTAGCTTTTAAATAATTTAGAATTGAAATGACTAAGTGCACGCGTACTTATTTTTTCAGATTAGCAAATCACACCTACAACATCGGTATGTGTGACACTGGTGACGTTTAGTGCATCTACCATGCATGCAATCATGACTACCACTCAGTTCCAGAACATTCTTCTCCTCACCCCAAAAAGAAACACCCAGCAGTCGTCACTCCGCATCTTCCCACCAGCCTCTGGCAACTGCTAACCTGCTTCCTAATTTCACAGTATCAGATAGCCTGGCTTACTTCACCCAGCAAGATGCTTCCATGTTACAACATACATCCGGGCTCCACTTCTTTTTTATGGCTGAGTAACAAGCCACTGAAGAGACATACCATGCTTTGTTGACTTATTCATCATGGATATCTAAGCTGTCCTGTCTCCAGCTACCATGAATGGTACCACAGGCCCAGCATACTTTGCCTCACCTTACCTGTAAGAGGGAGACGATGGTGTTTCTATTCTTAGCCTTTTTTATTTTTTTATTTTTTATTTTTTTATTTTTTTTGGTTTTTCGAGACAGGGTTTCTCTGTGGTTTTGGAGCCTGTCCTGGAACTAGCTCTTGTAGACCAGGCTGGTCTCGAACTCACAGAGATTCGCCTGCCTCTGCCTCCCGAGTGCTGGGATTAAAGGCGTGCGCCACCATCGCCCGGCTATTCTTAGCCTTTTGAGAAACTCCCAGACTCTGCCATAGCAGTTGTCCCACTTCATGCTCTTCCCAGCGAGGTCTGAGGGTCCCGGTGGCTCCACAGCCTTGTCAATATGTGGGCTTTGTCCGCTGCTGTCATCATTGTGGTGACCATGGGGTGAGAGAGAGATCAGAGAGAGAGAGAGAGATTTGGAATGAAACTCAGAGTTTTGCTTTCATTTTTGCTTTTTATTAAATACTTGTTTTTTGGTTGTTTTTTTTTTTCAAAAAAAAAGTTGTCTGTGTATATATATATAGTCTTCTGTGTGTAATACCCTCAGAGCCTGGAAGAGGCATCAGATTCTCTGCAGCTGGAGTTACAGGTGATTATGAGCTGTGTTAAGTGGGTGCTGGGCACTGAACTCTGGTCCTCTGTGAAAGCAGCATGCCACTCCTGACTCTGAGCCCCTCTCCAGCCCTTGTTCTTCTCATTTAATACTGTATCAAGCACGTTACCAAGTCCAGCTACAAAAAGGAAGGCTGGTTCAGGCTGAATTTCTTGGCTCATACTATAATCCAACATTCAGAAATCTGAAGCAGGAGGATAATGGAATTGGAGGCCAGCCTGGGCTACAAGGTGAGGCCCTGTCTCATAAAAAATGAAGCAAGTCTAGACCATAACACCCAAGGGTTTGCTTGCTTCTTGAGAGTCTAGGCATCTAGATTTGGTTCTTAAAAGTGATCCTTTTCATGAAGATTTGCTTCTCCTCTGGCATTCCAGCCTTCTTCCACTCTCAGTAACATAGTAACTAGGACAGAGGTCTGAACAAATTTCAAACTTCCGAAACATTGACATTGGCACAGAATGTTTGGCAGTAGAATTAGAACCCCTTGAAGCACCACCCCCCCAGCCTAAACTGCTGCTCAGCCTCTGTCCATCCTGCCAATTTCTGTCTAAAATCTACCTTCTCTGCCTACATGGCTACGTGGGAAAAGCTCGCCCTGTGGGCACTGGCTTAATAATACTTAGTAAAATAAACATACAGATACAAAGTGACCCACTATGGGGCCCAGGGGGATTGCCTAAAGGGGATCCTCCCAGTAGTCAGAATTCTATTTTTCTTTTTGTTTTTTTTATAAAGTATATTGCATTTATTTATATGGTATTTGTGTATGTGTGTGTGTATACGTGTGTGAGTGTGTGCACACATACCACAACATGTGGGGGGTCAGAAGACAAACCGCAGGAGTCAGTTCTCTCCTCCTGCTACATGGGTCTTGGGGATCAAACTCAGGTCATCATAGTGAGACCCTAACTCAAGCAAACAAAGATTTATTTGGAATTTTTTCTGATAGTGGTGGTATGACAATACTACATCAGTGGTTGTCATTGTTTGGGCTACACAGAGTCTCACTGTGTAACCCTAGCTGTCCTGAAACTTACCATGTAGAGCAGGCTGGCCTGGAACTCACTGAGAACCACCTGCCTCAGCCTCCCAAGCGCTGGGATTAAAGACGTGTGTTTAAACACCTGGTTTTATTTGTTTGTGTTTGTGTGTGTGTGTGTGTGTGTATGTGTGTGTGTGTGTGTGTGTGTGTGTGTG
>NC_022014.1:43657525-43671080 GCF_000317375.1 Microtus ochrogaster
AGAGAGAGAGAGAGAGAGAGAGAGAGAGAGAGAGAGAGAGAGAAGGTCTCACTGTATAACCTAGTATAACCTAGGCTGGCTTTGAACTCCTGGTAATCCCCTGTCTCAGCCTTCCAACTACTACAGGTGAGAATTACCTGTATCTAGCTGTAGGCTCTCTTTTCTGTGACTCTGGTGCTTTGGTGCTTTGGCTGTAGTTAACTTCCTTCCCAGTCACCCCTGTGGCATTTCTCTGCCTGGTCATTGGCCATTTCTGAGTGATCAATTAGACTGTCCTGGGGATTTTCCCAAGAGGGTTTCTGGGAAGGCGGAGTGGTATCTCTCACCAGACTCATAGTGGGGTGGATGGATCTCCAGCGCCCTGCACTGCCCATCTGGGAAGACCTGGCAGGGTTCTTCCCCCTGGACCCTGCCCGTAGAGACAACCTGATAGAACTTCTTGGCCCCACTTCACAGCTGAAGCGATAAACTTTAATCACGTGTCATCGTGTCTCACCATCTCTCAGTCTTGAAGAAGGGGAGGCAGGAGGACTACAGGGATTCCTGCCACAGATGCCCTGTTCTTTTTGTGACTTTACGGCACAGCTTCGGCTGCATGCACTTCTTTCCCCTGGCCTGCTGCAGCAGGACATCATCAGGACTGCTGCAGGATCCAGGGCACCTGAGTGCCCACTGCTCCCCCAGGATAAGACCTTTCTGTTCCCCAGGGATTTGTAAAGCCCCTTGAAGGTCTCTGACTCTGGTCCTGCTTCCTTTCTGTGGCTGTGATGCAGACTGACCAGGAGCAGTTTGGAGAGGAAAGGGTTTATTTGACTTACACTTCCAGGCCATACTCCATCACTGAGGGAAATCAGACAGAAACCTGGAGACAGGACCCACGGGAGAATACTGATTGCCAGCCTGCTTCCTGGCTCTCATCTGACCATGCTCAGCCTCTTACAATAGCCCAGGCCTCCTGCCAGACCACAGTGGGCTGAGCCTCCCGTATCAATTAGTAGTCAGGGCAATGGTCCACAGGATATACCACAGGTCAATCTGACCTAAGCAGTTCCTCAATTGAGGTTCCATTTTCTTTTTCTTTTCTTTTCCTTTTTAGTTTTTCAAGACAGGGTTTTTCTGTGTAGCCCTGACTGTCCTGGAACTCACTCTGTAGACCAGGTTGGCCTCGAACACAAAGATCCACCTGCTTCTGTCTCCCAAGAGCTGGGATTAAAGGCGAGCACCACCACCATCTGGCAAGGTTCTCTCTTCTTAAGTGACTCTAGGTTGTATTTAGTTGATAATACAACCAGCACGGCTCCTGAGAGAAGATGAAGCTCCTGAAAGAGACAGATGAAGACCATTGCACAGCTCCTGGGTCCAGTGGGCCCCGGGGTGATCATCAGCACCTTGTAGACCTTAAGGAGCTTGGCAGAGGTTTTGTAGAAAGTTTTTGAGTTTATAGGGATCTCCTGTCTTCACAGCCCTGCAGACGTCAAGTGCACGGGAGAAAGACTCTTCTAGTGTCTCCGTCCAAGAGGCCAAAGCCTCATTGCAGGTGAGAAGGACCTGGTCATTTGGGTTGGGTTAGTGGGACAATGGCAAGGGGGAGCCACATGGAGCTCCAAAGCGGCCAAAATGATGCCAGTAGGTTAAGGGGGACTAGGGTGCTTATTTTTTTATATAACCTGACCAGATGGTTGGTTGAGGGGACTTGGCTTGCTATCAGGGTTGCCCTCCTTTTGTATGGCATCGCCTGTTTTGTGGGGTTTGAACGGTAATTTATTTCATTATTATTTTATGTGTAAGTTTTTGCCTATATGTGTGTGTCTTTTTTTTTGGTTTTTCGAAACAAGGTTTCTCTGTAGCTTTGGTGCTTGTCCTGGAACTAGCTCTTGTAGACCAGGCTGGCCTCGAACTCACAGAGATCTGCCTGCCTCTGCCTCCCAAGTGCTGGGATTAAAGGCATGCGCCACCGCCGCCCGGCTGTGTTGGGATGTTTTATCACATAGCAGCAGAAATGAAAGACTGTCAGAAGGATCTTGGGGATGGCATCATGAGGGTTCAGGAATGGCAGTGTCCTGAAAGCAGATGTTCAGAAAGACTTCTCAGAGGGATGGGGTCTAAGCCCGGAAGATGCTTAGGATCCTTCAGTAAAGGGAAGCCCTCAGCAGCATCAAGCTACCTGCTCAAAAGCATAGAGGAAGGGAAGAAAAGAAGGTGTCTAAGGAAGTCCAGAATTCCAGAGTTGTAGGAAGGCCAGGGGTGAGCAAGGGCCATAGGGAGGGACCGAGCCTAGGAGTATAGGAAGAGTTGGCCTCTGTCACAAAGGGAATGACTGAGAAGATCTCTGTCAGGGGAAAAGTACAGAGAATGTTCCCTGAGACTGGGGGTACGGTGTGATGCTGAGCCCCTGCACAGACAGAAGTGAAGGATGAGAACCACATAGAGCACAGCACGGCTGAGCTTTGAATGTAGGTTGACTTTGGTCTGAGATAACCATGACGTCATCCCAAGAGTGTAGGGACAGTAGTAACTCTTCTCACTACTGTGCTCAAATATGTGACAAGAAACAACTTAGGGAAGGAAGAGTTCACATTGGGTCGTGGTTTTTGAGTCATTTCATCATGATGGGAAGGTGTGGCAGCCGGTCACGTTGCACCCACGGTCAGGAAGCAGAGAAGCGATGAGCCGTGATGCTCAGCTCGCTCTGTTCTTTTTATCAGTCCAGGACCCCAGCCTATGGCATGGTGCCACCCAGAACTCAGTGAACCCGATCTAGAAACATTCTCACAGGCATCCATCTCTTGGATGATTCTAGATCCTGTCAAGTTATCAATTAATCATCCCAAGAGCCATGAAAGGCTATACAGTGAGAGGTGGGGCTGGGATGTTTCAAATCCCAGTGGCTGTGGGTTCAACCTGCTCTGCTGGGCAGTGTATGATACAGGCCAGAAGCACACTGACGGGCCCCAGTCCTTCCCTTTTAACTGATGTAAAGAGAATCACCTTGACAAGTCAAGATCTTTGCTTCCTGCTCCCTCCTCCAGAACTCCTGTGCAATGCTGGCCTCATCACAGGAGACCATCCAAGCCCAGATGAACAAGGTGGAAGGGTCCATACTTAGCCAGCTCTATAAGAACCACATCCAGGTGGGTGCAGAACCCTGGCCGGCCTTTATCCTTGGTGCTATGGGGAGGTCATGGGCAGACAAACATAGAGAACAGGCCCCAATCCTGAACCACACCCCTCACAGGAGCCCAGCAGCAAGAGGGGCCTCAATTCACACCAAGAGAGGCAGACAGATGGTGGAGCACACAGCTCTATGGGTTCAGAGGGAATTTGGGGCAACCAGCAAACCTGACGCAAGATAGTGTGTCAGCCTACCGAACCACAGCTGTGTGCCCAGCAGACACAGGCCTCCAAAAGGGCCTCTGGGAGGATGAGAGAAATGCAGCCTTGGCTGTGAAAGGGAGATCACGCCAGACCAGTGCAGTGAGCCGCTGGCAGGATAGGGAGGGGAGCAGGGGAGACCCACGTCCCTCACTACCTGCTGATTGATGGAGTCCCTCTGTGTTCTTCTCAAGGACTATGGGAGCCCCGGCCCGTTCTGGGAGCAAGAGCTCGAGAGTTTGCACCATGTTATTGAGATGAAGAATGAGCGAATCCATGAGCTGGAGAAGCAGCTCCTTCTGCTAGAGATGCTGGTCAGTGCTGGGCAGGCAGCAGGCTGCCACTTTCTGGACATTTCCAGTTCCGGCTTATCCCACACCCTGCCCCTCGCCCCTCAACCCACTCCTGACAGCTTGTCTCTGCTGTTCCTGCCAGGAGTCTGGTCTGGGTCAGGCAGCGGCTCCTTGTCACCTGACTCCTGTCTTTTCTTGGGCCCTTGGGTTGCTGTAACTAGGGCAGCACTGGGGCCCCAGCATCCCCTGCTCCTTAGAAGGGGTGGCAGCTGTCACACTGCAGGCAGGGGCTGAGGAAGGAGGTGAGGCCCATAGGTCAGGCAGGCAGAGGAGGTAGAGCTGGGGAACTGAGATCTTTCAAAGACCCAGGGCCTCAGAACCCTGGAACAATGCAGAATTGGTTTCTTTGGGATTTTATTAGATTGATTGATTTTGTGTACATATGGGTGGGCGTGTGTATGGCACGCATGCGGAAGAGGGCAGATGACAGTTTGCAAGAGTAAGTTCTCTCCTTTCACCATGCGGGTTGCTGGGATTGAAGGCAGGTTGTCCAGCATGGCAGAAAACGCCTTTTACACCCTGAGCCATTTTTCAACCTTTTTTTGTTTGTTTAAGATTTATGTGTGCACCACATGTATGCAGTACCCACAGGGGCCCGGAGAGGGTATCGGATTCCCTGCAAGAGTTACAGACAGTTATAAGAAGTCTTGAGGTGGCACTGGGAATCAAACCTGGGTCCTTGGCATGAGCAGCCAGTGCTCTTAACCACTGAGCATCTCCCCAGGCCTGGCTGAGCCAGCCTTACCAGCACTGGTTTTGTTTTTCACACTCTCCAATAGCAAAGGTCGAGTCAACTGTTTCACCTTAACTCGGGCCGTTTCCAGGCTTGCTCCATAAAGTGAAGGGCTAGCTAGAAAGAAGCAGTGTCGGGGGAGAGGCGAGGGCACCCACTGTGCCGAGTGAGTGTAACAGCTTTCCACGCTCCTTCTCGGTTTGTTTCAGAAAGAAAAAAATCTAATATTAGCCCTGAAAAACACCACCCTGCGGCAGGAGGTTGAGGACCTTCAGTTCCAAGCTGGGAACAGGCTGACCGTGTCAAGGTAGCCACCATCCCCTTTCTCCCACTCCCAACCTTCTGCCAGAACTTCCAGCTGGGCGGGACCCGGAAGAGCCTGGGGACTGGATGGACAAGTGGGCCCAGGTCCTGTCTTGGGAACATGACTCCTCTTTCCTTGGGAGTCAGGAAGTCCAGTTTCTCAACAAGAGAAAGAGGAAACAGGAAACAGTCCACCTGAGCAGGCATGCGTGGAATGAATCGGTCCTGAAGCTTTGTAAGTGAGCGCTGATGTCCCATGACATGGGCAGTTGAATACGTGACCTAGTCTCTGGTGGGACCCTGCTCTGGATCCTAAGAGCTAGATCCTGTTATCCCCGTTTGCTTATGAGGGAACTGAAACACAAACTCCAGGTCACCTAAGGTGACCCAGTGAGGTGTGAGGCTCGGCCTGGGGCCACCCAGAGCTCCACCTGTGGGGATTTGGCACTTGGTCAACAACTAGAACATCCCTCACATACAGGCAGTAAGGAGGGGAGTGATGGGGGGGGGGGACACCTTGGGAGAGTTGGTGTCGCACCCCCTCCCCACGTGCGTGCCTCAGGAATGATCCCTGAGGGAATGGTTGGTTCACGCTCCCTGCTCTGTCGGTACCACAGGCAGTTCCAGAAAGATCTACTTCAGGACCTGGAGAAGGAGTCGCAAAATGGCCACTGCTGCAGCAGACGGAGGAGCCACTGAACCGTCTGAGTCCTTGAAGCCTGTGCCTCCTCCATCTTACCCTGCCCTCTGCTGCACCTCAGAGGCCTCTGTCCTCATCATATAGACACAGGCCCTGGACCCACCGTGGCTCCCAGACTCACCACTCCCTCCAAGGTCTGTGGAGAAGTGGGCAAGACTCCATTCTTCTCCCAGGACGGACTAGGTGGGCAGGAAGAGATGTGTATAGGTAACAACACTGGTGGCGGAGGTTGGGCCACCAGCATCACCCAAGAAGTGCCTTCCCTTAGTTGGCCCAGAGAACATGCAAGTACAGTTACAGCCCCCATCTGGTACTTATGAGGCCATCCAAGACTTCTCCCATGGCAGCTGGTGCCACTTTGACCATCTGACAAAAGGGACAGTCCCCGCTCCCCGATCATCAGCTTTACAGGCAACTCACGGACCCATCCAAGTTCTTCTAACCACACCCGTAATTCTCACTCAGAGAAAAACTGTGAAAGACACCATCCAAGGAAAAGGAATACAGTATTGTTTTTGTTGAGATGGGGTCTCACCACATAGCCTAACTTTGAATTCAAAACCACCACGCCTCAGCCTCCTGGGCGCTGGGAACACACGGGGCATACGCCGCCACACCCCAGCGGGATGAAGAGCTGAATTTGCTGCCGTGCTCAGCATTGTGAATGTTTTTAAGCATGTGTAGCTGAGGTCTTAATGTGAAAATTAAATCTTTTTGTTAAAAATAAAACTTTGTTTTCACGTTCTTCTCAGTAAGGATGTATTTCATTCTGCGTTGTCTGCTGTGGTGGTGAAATTCGCTGACAAAAGCAACCGAAGGGAGGAAGGGCTGATTGCGACCCAGGGTCCCAGGGGGATAGCGTTCATCATCATAGTGGCAGGAGCATGAGGTCTGCCTGTCACGTGACGTCATCAGTCAGGAAGGAGAGCAAGGCTATTAAGCCTGAAGGCCCATCCTCAGCAACATACTTCCTCCAGCAAGGACGTGACCTGGAGGTTCTAAAACAGTCCCAAACAGGGCCACCACCCGGGGACCATGTGTTCCAATCATGTGAACCTATGGCGGACATGTCATATTCAAACTATGTTTGTCAGGACATGCTAATCCTCTTACATGCTATGTTCTTGGAAAGTGTGTCTCACTGTAGGGCAGTGGTTCTCAACCTGTGGGCCTTGGGGTCATATATCAGATATCCTGCATCTCAGCATTAGGAGGGTTGAGATGCACTGGTGTGGCATATTTAGACAGTTTCACATCCTAAGCCACCCTACAATTCTAATGGAAATACCTTGTGTAGCCGTCTTTGAACAGATCATTTTCTTTTACTGAATTTGTCAGAAGGGTCACCTCTGGTGGGCTGCAGTAAGGGTCTTATGCACTTTTTTAAAAGATGCTTGTTTTCTTTTCTGTGTCTGTGCTCATGCCTGTGTACAGGTGCCTGCAAGGGCTGTTAGCATCCAGGCACACCTTGGCCCTGCCCCTTGGGAACCTGGCACAGTGCATCAGCCCTCTGCGGGTGACAAGCAGCCTGACTGTATACAGGCTCAAAGGTCCCTTTAAGATGCAAGTCCCACCTACTCCTGCTGTCTTCCTGCTGTAAGCAGGTCTTGGCCTCTCTCCCTCTCCCTCCCTCCTCTCTCTCTCTCTCTCTACCCCCCTCCCCTTTACCCTTCTCTTAATAAATTCTACACTCAAGCTCTGTCTGCATGGCATATCTATCTCTCACCCTTGGCCCTTGCCCATTAAGGTCCCAATTCACAAGATAATCACAACTAATCGTAATGGGCCACAATTGGGGGCCAGACCCCCTGAAGCTGGAGCCAGAAGTGTGAGTCACTTGACAAGGTGCTGGGAACTGAACTCAGGGCCTTCAGAAGAGCAACAGGTGCTCTTAATTGTAGAGCCATCTCCCAAGTCTCTTTAGAAAAGAACAACTTGTGTGTGTGTGTGTGTGTGTGTGTGTGTGTGTGTGTGTGTGTGTGTGCTGGTACAGATTTATGCATGCCTGTGGAGACTGTTGCTGGGAACAGCAGGGGATGAGCAGAGAAACAGCCGTGGAGCCATGGCGGCATGGGAGGGAAGAGGCCCTGTGGAAAAGGCCAACCAAAAGTAATGTTTTTAAATGAAGGAAAAATAGTGTTTGACGACAAGTGATCTGAAACAGGCGATTGGGTGTCCATAAACGACGTCTTGGAACATGGCCACATGTGCTGTCTGTGGTTGTGTTTGTGCTGCAGCAGAAGCTTGGCTCATCCAACCTAAGACAGTGTCTGTCTTCCTCATACAGAAAGAGCATGTTGACCTTTGTTCTCAAAGTTGATGTCCATCAAAGCTTTTTTTCTTAAATGACATAGAAAGAACCTTCTCTAAGAGCAAGCCACACAGAAAAAAATGTGCAAAAATCTTTAAGCTGGGCATGGTGGCGCACTGGCGCACACCTTTAATCTCAGCACTCAGGAGGCAGAGGCAGTCAAATCTCCGTGAGTTCAAGGCCAGCCTGGTCTACAGAGTGAGTTCCAGGACAGCCAGAGCTACACAGAGAAACCCTGTCTTGAAAAACCACTGAAAAAAAAAATAAAAGAAAAAAAGAAAAACCTTAAGTACTAAGATCGAGATGTAGGACTTACCTGGCATACACAAATCCCCGGGTTTAATTCCAGCATCACATAAACCCAGTGAGATAGCACAAAACTATAATCTCAAGCATTTAGGAGGTGGAAGCAGGAGGATCAGAAGTTCAAGGTCATCCTAGATTACATAAGGAGTTTAAAGCCAGCCTGGGCTACATGAAGCTTCATCTCACACAAAAGGAAGGACATATGACATAATTCAAAGAGTTCATTTTTCTTCAGCTTTTACACTTTGCATATTTTGATGGGTTTGGTTTGGGCTCTTTGTTTTTAGATTTAGATTTTTTCTTCTCTGCACGTAAGGATGGCCTGTCCCTGGAGAATCCCTCTGGGGTTCTATTTGGGGAGACAGAGTTCCCTCTGCAGAAACACGGCAACCAGCCTGGTAAAGAGCAGCCTTAGCAAACTGAGCTCACTGCTTGCTCTGCCCCCTGCTGGCTGACCTTGCCTAGGCCAGCCCCAGGTTCCCTGTTTAAGGAAGGTTTTAGCCTCCCCAGGCTCTCGGGTTCTTTAGTGGCTGATCCCACAGGGTTGAAAGGAGATGCTGATCCCACATCTCAAAGGAGGTCCTAAGATTTGTCCAGACCACACACTCTAGCTGAGAGTTTCCAGGGGATGAGCCTCGCACAGATAGTGCCCACGTCTCCCAGATATCCAGCACGCAGGATCTGCTCAAGGCCCTGGGAAGTGAGCCTTTATGTCCTCGAGTGTGCTGTAGTCTAGCCTGTGGACGGCTGAAGGTTTTCAGAGCGCCTGTTCCTCTCTATCCCACCGAACTCTTCACGGTGTACAACTGTAGAAGAACCTATGTGATTACTCCAGGACCATTTGCCTCTGGTCCTTCCGGAGTGAGCATGTGACCCTCCAGGCTGGGCCTGGCCTGGATTACCCATGCTTGATACCCAGAGCCTTAGAAAGGCAAGAAAGGCACCTGGCACTCTGCGACCTTAAATACATATTGGTGAATGGATGGATGGATACGTGGGTGGGTAGATGGACAGGTAGATGGATGAGTGAGTGGATGGATGGATGGATGGCAAATGGCTGGATTGGGTGTTGGATGAGTGGATAGATGGTAAGTTGATCCATGGATGGATCAATGGATAGATAGGCGGATATGTAGATGAATTGATAGAATTAGAGAATGGCTAGATAGATTTATGGGGGGAATGAGTGCATGGATGGATGGATAGATGAAGGACACAGCTTCACCTTCTTTTCTAATCCCAGGATCCCCAAAGGGACCAAGGGTAGATGAGGATAAAAGGACTGGACACAGTGGTCCAGGCTACATTATGAAACTGGAAAAGTCACTCCCTTCCTGGTCTCTGGGGTAAGTCAAGGGGTGGGGAATATGTGTCTGGAGTAGAGAGCCTTGGAAATAAACCATCTTGGAAAGTCCAAGTTCTAGAAATTGATCATCAGTTATCTTTCATCTGTCATGTGTTTACTGAGTGTGTGCCAAGAATAAAATCATGGTGGGTGTGGCAGCACACACCTTTATTCCCAGCATCAGGAAGAAAGGCAGGTAGATTTCTATATGTTAGAGGCCAGCCTGGTCTATGTAGATATTTACAGGCAAGCCAGGGCTACAGAGAGAAGCAGACAAAACCAATAACAATGAACGGATCATGGTTGGGGGCTGCAGACCCCTGCCCCTTGACTTTCTTTGCCTGCCTCAGACCCTTTGCCTGCTGGAGTGAACTGAGCAAAACAGCCTGCAGCTGCTCTGAGCACGAGACCCTGATGGCAGGGGAGTGGGTTCTGTTAAAGCCTGCAGCTGAAAGATCCCGAGAGCTGGGGTGTGGCTATCAGTTAAGGATCCCTATATAAGCTTCCCTGGAGCACAATGAACTTGGCACTCTTGTATCAAGGATGATCCGTGTCCCCATGTCTCTGTCTGTCTGTGTGCGTGTGTTTTTGAGTCTCCGGCTTAGTTCCTGGCTCACGTACCATCCCATCCCATAGTGCAGGCACTACAGATCATGAAGAAAGCAGACATTAATGATAGTAGCTAGTCAGGAATGCTGCACACAGGCTTAGGAGCACTTTTACTTTTTGTAATGTACTCTGTGTGCTCATGTATATTTGTGTGTGTGTGTGTGCGCGCGCGTGCGTGCACGCGCGTGTGCGAGGGCCAGAGAACAACCTTGAATGTCATCCTCAGGAATGGCATCCAGTGCCATTGAGACAGGGTCTCTTGTTGGTCTGAAGCTCACGGTTGGGCTAGCCTGGCTGGCCATCCAGTCCTAGGGATCCTCCCATCTCTGCCTCCTCCGCACTGGGATCACATCTGGATTTTATTGTGGGTTCTGAGGATTAAGCTGAAGTTCTCATGCTTGTAAGGCAGGCACGTTATCCACCAGGCTGTCTCCCAGCCTAGAAGAACTTTTACCCCATGCACAGGACATTTTAGGGAGATGTAATCCTTCACTAGACCTTCGAGGGTACTGTGGTATCTTGGAATCCCAAAGAGGGGATCTCAGAGTCATAGAATCTTAGGAGATTCTTAAAGGAATAAACTGAAACCTTATAATGTTTAAAACTCCAGCCTTAATACAGGAAGACAAGAGGAACCTAAGACAGAACTCATCCCATGTTCCCACTACGTAGACAAAGATGTAAAGTCAAAAAGCCCAGCCGAACTCTCACCCACCTCCCGTTATGAAGAGACCAGACTCTACTCATTCAGTGAACAAGAACAGCAACATGCAGCAGTGTGCTGGGGGCCACCTGCAATCCCAGCACTGGGAGGGGGAGGATTAGGAGTTCAGTGCTTATGTTTAGTCTCGTTGCCAAGAGCTGGTTGGTGCTAGATGCTGGTGCTGCTGAATCCCTCAGAAAAGAGTCAACAAATGCCCTATGGGTGATTAGTTACTGTTCTATGACTGTGACGAGACACCATGACCAAAGTAACTCTTATGAAAGAAAGCATTTAACTGGGAGCTTGTTTACAGTTCTAGAAAGTTAGCCCATGTTATCATGGTGGGCAGTAGCTGAGAGCTTTACATACTGATCCACATGCAACAGGAAGAGACAGAGAGAGAAAAAGACATACATACAGACAGGCAGACGGACAGACAGCCAGAGACTGGGACTGGCATGGGCTTTTGAAACCCCAAAGCCCGCCCCTAGTGATACACCTCCTCCAATGAGGCCACAACTCCTAATCCTTTCTGAACAATTCCACTAACTGGGGAGCAAACACTTAAGCCTGTGAGCCTATGGGAGAGGTGCATTCCATTCAGAACACCACACTTGGCTAGACTATGGTAGAACCAGAAACCCAGAGGTTTTCTATTGATTTGCTTATTATTTCAAAGGCTACTACCCTGCCAACATCCCCTTACTTTTGACAGGGTCTCACATACACTATAACTCAAACTTACTGCATAGCTGAGGATGACCTCCTGCCTCCACCTCTCCAGTGGTAGCAATAGGAGCCTGTGTCACCATGTCTGATTTATGCTGGGGATCAAACCCAGGACCTCTTGTATGCTAGCCAAGCATTAAACCAACAGAGCTACATCTCTGCTCTAGCAGAAGTCTTGGGAACAGTGCTGCAAACCACTGGTCCAAGTCTTTTGTGCTCTGGTGCAGGGAGAAGCCAGAGCCTTTAAGGCTATCAGCCAACACAACACATCTCCAGCCTACTACAGGGGCAATAAGACTCTGGCTTCATCCAGCTCCTCTTCCAAGATACATTTCTGGATTTCTATAGCATTGAATGACATACAGATGTTTCCAGATGTCCTTTTTTAAACAACTCTCCAACACATCCTCCCTATATGGATGGTTTTGTGGTTTATATTTTGATGCAAAACTTCCTGCATCCCAAGACTGGCCTTATCTTTTCATCTTTGCGAGAGATAGCCTTGAACTCTTGATCCTCCTGCCTCCACCTCCCAAGTGCTGGGATTAGAGATGTGTAGAATCACACCCTGTTTATGGCAGTGCTGGGGATTGAGCCCAGGGTTTCATGCAAGATAGATGAGCCCTCTACAAACTGAGCTGTATCCCTAGTCCCTGATCATCCTGGCATTTCTCTCTTTACTGCCACCATTTCGAGTCAACCCATGGATGGGGCATCAATTGCAGCTCTGAAGGCCACTCATTTTTAGAGGACCTTTGCTAGGCTGTTGCTGCAATCGAGGAGCAGGAACATTGCCACATCTCTGGAGAGATCCCAAAACCAGTGATTGCATCCAGAGCCTTGCTTAGGCTCGAATCATGCCACCAAGCAGGGGATGCGTGGCATCTGGAAGAAGTGTCCTCAGAAGGCTTGCCAAAGGGAAAGAGACTGAAGAAATCAACTCCCTGTGGCTGAGCTGGCAAGTGACTTCACCCTGAGTGGGACTGGGGCTGGCACTGCCGAGCTCCTGAACGTGGCTCCTGAACGTGGCTCCTGAACGTGGCTCCTGAACGTGGCTCCTGAACGTGGCTCCTGAACATGGTTACTGGGGAACTAAGTGTAAGAACTGGATAACGCCAGAGCAGGAGCACAGAACTGAAGGCGATGCGAAGGGAAGGAAACTGTAAAACCAAAAAGAAAATCGCCAGCCCAGACATGGTGGCCCCGTGCTTGCAATCTCACCATTTCGGGAGGCTGAAGCAAGAAAATCATGTTGAGTACCAGGCTAGCCTGAGCTATGTGGCAAGAATAAGATTCTGTCTCAAGAGAAATAACAGAGAAAGAAATTCACAAGGAAGGGTGCAGCCAACCTGCAGACCTCAGCGGATTTCAAGAGTGCTGGAACCTGACAGCACTCAGACGACATGGTGATGTGTTACTGATGTCTCGGCGCGGGGGTTCGCGGAAGGAGATGGAGAGTAAAGACTGGCCTAGGCAGCATAGATGACACCCTGCCTAGAAAACAAACAAACCCAACCCTTTCCAGGACTGGAGAGATGACTCGGCAATTAAGAGCACTGGCTGGTCTACCGGAGGACCCAGGTAAATAGTCCCAGAACTCATAGGACAGCTGGTAAGTAGTTCCAGTTCCGGACTATCCAATGCCCTCTTCTGGCCTCCATGGACACTGCATGCGAATAGTAAACAGAAACTCTTTAAGGCAAAGCATAGATACACATAAAATAAGAATAAACCTGGGAGCCAGGAGTGGTGGTGCACGCTTTTAATTCCAGCACTCAGAAGGCAGAGACAGGTGGAGCTCCGTGAGTTCAAGACCAGCCTGGTCTACAAAGAAAGCCCTTTCCAGGACAGCCAGCAACCAGGTCTGCTACACAGAGGACCCCTGTTTGGGAGGGAAGGGTGGGGGTGGAATTCAGAGGGCTAGACCCCGAAATCCCATCAACTCTCTTTAAGAGAGAGATGTTCACAAAGCGGTAGCTGCTTACCGTAAATCTAGTATGCATTGATTATTATTAGGGAGCATTTCGCCGGGCGATGGTGGCGCACGCCTTTAATCCCAGCACTCGGGAGGCAGAGGCAGGCGGATCTCTG
>NC_022014.1:43671190-43672475 GCF_000317375.1 Microtus ochrogaster
AAAAAAAAAAAAAAATAGGGAGCATTTCATACATCAGTTTAAACCATGAAACCCAATATGGACAATTCAACAGATCCGCCATATACAGGCTACCCATGCATGCTTGCTTCAGCACTGCCAGGGCATAAACTTTAATTTCATTTCACACATACCACAGCAAGTATGTGGAGGATGGAGAACAACTTAGGGAGTCCATTCTCTCATTCCACTATGAAATCCCAGGATGGAGGCTCAGGTCATCAAATCTGCACAAAAAGAGCCATCTCCACAGCCCACCAGGTACAAATGTCAGCAATGGCTCTTCCTTAGGAGGACCCTCAAGTTGTTCAGGATTGTTCCAGAAGATATTGTCATAGGAGGTGACAGCCCCCAACTGTCCTGAAGAACCTCCAGTTGAGATGGTGGCTTTCCAGGCTGGTCTTAAACTTCTGCCCCTTCTGCCTCCACCCCCGGAGTACTGGTATCACAGTGTGTGTCATCACACCTAGGAAAATGTATTTTAACAGTGTAGCCCAGGAAGGTTTACAAAGTCCATAGCACTGTTATACTCTGGGCCCGCACACTCACATCTGCTCCCTGACACCCGAGCAGAGCAGTTTTAGGCCTGTTCTACAGGCCTCTTTCATAGGAGGCCCCAGTCCTGAGATTGCAGCATGAGTCATCATGCCCAGCTCAGTTCCTTCAGTGCTGAGAATAGAACCCAGGGCTGCATGTGTGCTAGGCGAGCCCTCTACCAACCGAGCCACATCCCAGGCCTAGAGTGACCTCCTGTCCCAAAGTGGGTGTCTTCATATTGTGAAATTCCATAGCAGGAAATAATCTTCATGCCAAACGGTCAGGAACTATAAAGAGAATCAATCATCATTATTATTATACTTTATTAATTCTTTGAGAATTTCATATAATGCATGTTAATCATATTGACCCCCACTGCTCCAGATCCACCCCCATTCCCCCACCTTCCCACCTCTAGTTTCATGCCCCCCCTTTTTTAAATTATTTAAATTCTGTCTCTTTCCCACCACTGCCTCCCATTTCCCTCCCCCTCCCCCAATCAAGGCCCCATCCCTCATCAGCCAAAAGAGCTATCAGGGTTCCCTGCCCTGTGGGAAGTCCAAGGACCACCCATCTCCATCCAGGTCTAGTAAGGTGAGCCTCCAAATTGTCTAGGCTCCCACAAAGCCAGTACGTGCAATAGGATCAAAAACCCATTGCCATTGTTCTTGAGTTCTCAGTAGTCCTCATTGTCCGCTATGTTCAGCGAGTCCGGTTTTATCCCTGGCTT
>NC_022014.1:43673090-43729616 GCF_000317375.1 Microtus ochrogaster
GTCTCGAATCTTTTTTAAAGTTCTTAACTCTTATGCAGCCTCTGAGAGAGGTCTTGAGGAGAGAGCATTTCAGACAGGATTCCTGGGAGCCTGCAAGAAGGCACCACATTGCCTGGCCATCATCCAGCAGCTGGCCAGCAGGTGGCAGTATCTATCCACTTTCAGCTTCTCCAGGCCGTGCCCAAAGATATTCCTATAAACAGTAAACTAAAGCCCAGAGAAGAGAGTTAAAGAAAATCCCCAGTCCCGGTGCATTGTTCTGGTCTGAGTCATGGCATCTCACCCTCTCCCATTCAGACCCCTTTGGACAGGCCAGTCCGTGGAGAAAGGGGCCCTGGAGCATTCCAAAAGCGTGATGTCATCTGGATGCTTGCTTCCTTCCAGGGTTTGTTTCCATCAGGCTGTGAGGAGGCCTGGACACCTGCTTACTTACAGTCCCACGGCTGAGGGGGTTTCCCCTTCACACTTAAAAAAGCACAGTGTTGCACTCAAAGCTTTCCTCATATCTCAGATTGTTTTCTCCGGACTGACTCCAAGAAGCAAAGACAATGACCTCCGCCAAGGAATGGTAACCGTTAATTAGCCATCATTCTTGCTGGTTGCTCCCGCCTCTGAATTAAGGCCTCAGCTATGCAGCCAAAGGAACCGGCTCTTAATCCTGCCTCAGCCTCTTCAGCTGACTTCAGGTAAAAGTGATTATTTTGATTACATGTACAGCAAGTTAGGAAAAGTAAATGAAGCCGACGGCCATGCAGGCCTATAGTCCAGCACTGGGGAGGTGGGGGCAGGAGGATCAGGCATTTAGGGTTATTCTTAGCTACAGAGAGTTTGAAGCCATCCTCAGATACGGGAAACTTTGTCTCAAAAGACAAAATCAAATCTGTCAGTTATAATAGAATATAATCAGTACCGGGGTGTGGCGACGCACATCTGTCATCCCAGAGTCTGGGAGGCCAATACAGTGGCAGCCCAGGCTGAGCAGGGAGACCTTGTAAACTAGCACACTCTATACCATTCTCTACAAAATCTCTCGGGTCATTACCCCTCCCTGCCTCTTCTAGTCTTCTAGTGGTCATCAATTGACCACTCCCTCTAAGGTTTCCGCACCCCTGGTGGGCCTCGAACTCACTTCGTAGCTGAGGATGACCTTGAACTCCTGACTATCCTACTTCTACTTCCTGAGTGCTGGAACTACAGGTGTAGATTGTGTTGCCTTGCCCCACGGTGAAGACTTAAGAGCCTGTATGTATACTGATGGTGATGATCAGAGACAGGGGAAAATCTGGACTGGGCTGGTAGAGTGCTTGCCTAGTATGCGCAAAGACCTGGGGTAGATCCCTGGTCCACACAAAGGAAGTTTGACGGTGCAGATGAGGACCAGTAATCCCAGCACCCAGGAGTGGAGGCAGATCTGGGGTTCTAGTCATCCTCAACTACATTGCCAACCGAAGGCCAGCCTGGGCTACAGGAGACCCTGTCAAACAACAAAAAACACCTAGATAAATCAAATCTTGGGCTGGAGTTGTAATTAGAGTAATTGGCTAGCATACCAGGCCCATGGTTCTATCCCTAGCAAAGAGTGTGTATGTGTGCGCGCGCGCTTGTGTGCACACGTGCGTGCGCACACACACATGTTGGCAAAGATGTGGAGAGATCTGAACACTGTGTGTTGCTATGGTAAAGATGGTGCAGTCACTGTGAAAATCAGACCTGTGGTTCCTCAGCAAGCTCGACATGGACAAATGAAGTCCAGTGGGAGAGAAAGAGTTGCCTGGCACACATAAGGTCCTGCCTTTATTGCCCAGTGCCGCAAGGAGAGGAGAGCCATATTATCACACAGCCATCCTGGTTTCACTTCCAGGTAAACACATGAGGGAATCCGCACACTGGCATTCAAGTAAGTGTCCCCAGTTGTAATAGCAGCTCAATCACAATAGCCAGAGAGTTGAGACGAGTTAACTCCCACCAGCCAATGAACCGAATGCAAAATTCAGCAGACTTCCACACAGAATATTATCAGCCATTAAAAGGAACTACTGACAATTGCTACAAGGTAGATGAAGTAAGACATGCCAAATGAGATCGGACCCCAATGGGTAAAAGTGGATAAAAGAATCCATAGAGACAGAAATCCAATCCGTGAGGGTGGGAGTTCACAACTGTAAATAGGAGCACTTGGGAGGGAGAAGTTGGGGGTGACAAGTTCAAGGTCATTCTCAACTACACCAGGAGTTAGTTCACAGCCAGCCTCAAACACATAAGACCTTGTCTCAAAAGACCAAAAATGGGGGAGGAGAGAGGAAGTGAAGGGAAAGGGGGAGGAAGAAAAAGACAAGGTAGGACTGAGGAGGAAAAGCAAATTGATCTCGTCTCATCCTCAGACGGGTTCAGGAGAGATGGGGACTGACTGCTGAGAAGGTACTGGCTTTGGCGTGGAGTTAGACGCAGCATTTACACAGCTGTGCACTCAACCCTTGCCCCTCCCTTACCCAACATCCCGCAGCAGCCTCCTAAGGACTCCAGGCCCTGCAGGAGTTGATCCCTCCTCTGTCTCTGCCTCTTGCTGCCTCCACACCCTGGACCCCTTCTGGTCTCCAGGCACTATAACCCCATTCCCACCACTACATGTGTCCCCTCAGTCCTACTGACTTTACCTCCTCTGCGTCCTCCTCAAATCTCTCAGATTTAGCCTTTGATAAACACCCTACTAAGTGCTCACATCTGTCACCTAGCACGTGTCCCCTGTCCACAGTTTTTGTCCCGGCTCACATGTTGTCATTACTATGCTGTATCCATCTCCCCTGGGCTGGGATGCAGGATGCAGACTATGAGAACAGAGATCTTATTTTTGCGATAAAGCTTCTGAAATTAGGGCTCGGCACATAGTAGGTGCTGAATAAATAAATATAAATATCCAATCGATGGATTTTAGGACTAGATATGACATTATAATTAAAAGGTGTACAAGGATGACTTGGCAGGTAAAGAAACTTGTCCCCAAACTTGACAACCTGAGTTCTCTTCTTAGGACCTGCATGAACCCGAGAGAACCAAGTCCTGCAAGTTATCCTCTGACCTCTACATAGATGCTGCAGCACTTGTGCTCCAAGGTGAGTGCACGTACACACCTGTGCACACAAATTCATAACCGTGTGACTCAAGGAAAATGCTCAGTAAAAGTCAGCAGCTGTGACTGTGTGCAAGGAGACCACTGACCTCCATCTTGGCAGGGCCAGCCCTCTTCTGTCTTCTTCCCCCACCACTTCTCCCATTTTCTTCTTTACATTTAATTTATTTAGTTGTCTGAGAGTCTCAAATAGCCCAGGCTGTTCTTTACCTGCTAAGTGGTTGAGGATAGCCTTGAACTTCTAATCTTTTGAGCACTGGGATCACAAGTGTGCATCACTAAATCCAGTCTTATGTGGTGCCGGCCATCCAACCAGGAATCCGTTCCTGTCAAACACTCTACAGACTGAGTCACAACCCCCAGCCCGGTTTTGCAGATTTTTGAGACAGAGTCTCAGGTAGCCAAGGCTGGCCTTGAAATTGATGTGAAGCCAACGATAACCTTGAACCCCTGATCCTCTGGCTTCTCCTGCTTCAGCCTCACAGTGGGGACACAGGCTCCGCTGGTTTCTCACTTGAGCTCGCTCTTATCCAAAGTTCTGTCATTCCCATTCCGAAGGTTAGACTGCCCAACCTGCTTCACCTCTTGTGTTTCCTCTACCTTAGACCCCAGGCTTCCTGGAAAAACCATCAAAACCTCCTGTCTACTGGAATGTCCCCAAGGGTGGGGCAGGGCTGCGGCACCCACCTGTTCTATTGGCTCTAGCTGCAGCAAGCACTCAACCAATGCTCACTGGGTGAAATAGAAAGCCAGAGGACACGGTTTCCAGTCAGACCTTTCAAGAGGCTTGTAAGTCTCTGAACTAGTGACAGATTCCGAGGATTTTTTTTTAAAAGAACTTTAAAAATTACATTTTATCTTTTTAATCAGAGCTGTGAAGCATGTGCCTCACGTGGGTCTCAGGGATCAAACTCAAGTTTGGCAGCAAGCACCTTTGTCTGTTGAGCCAGCTCACTGGCCCCTGAGGATGAGCATTAAAGAAGCTCAGAGAAGAACCCATGGACAGTTTGCTGTCTGCTCTGTGGCCACCAAGCAGGGAGCCATCTCTTGTTAAAGCCGGGCCACCTGTTTCCTAGGGACTCCCAGAGATGGCCGCTTTTCCACACAGACCTGGGTGGCAACGTGGTCTCTTTGACCAGAGTGCACTCCCCAAGACCAAGGGAGCCACCTGCCCAGGGTTGGATTCCCAGCTCCACAATCTGCAAACTGTATGACCCTGGGCGAAGCACTGTCTCCTCCTGGCTTTTCTGCCCTGCAAAGTAAGTGACTATGCCTGTGACCCGATAGAGTGGAAAGGCATGAAATCTGATCAGTCCGGGAAGGTCTCATCTTGGTTGCTGACAAACCTCAATTTTCGGTTTCTCAACAAACCTTCAGTAAGTAGCAAGAATGTGGAGCGAAGTGTATGGAACAGGACTTTAGCTTGACTTTAATTCTGATCTTCCGAGTCTCCTTCCGTCTGGAGGCATCAGGTCTGAGACTGAACCGACCCAGGTAGGAGGTGGCAGGTACTCCGGGAGAGCACCCTCCCCCGCACGCCCTTTCCCTGCAGCTGGTGACACCCAGACTCCAAAAGTGAAGCACCCGGGGTGGGGCGGGGCAGGGCGGGGCGAACAGCGAGCGAACCCGATTGGTCCCTACATGCCACGTGTCCCCTGCCACGGTGAGCCCAGTCTGCGCTGCGGCTGCTGCTAGGCTAACGGGCTTCGAGCTGCGTCGTCTGTCCGCCCTGACCTAAGGCCTCCCCCGCACGGTGAGTGTGCAGAGTCGCTGCAGGGCACGGAGTCCATGGCTGCAGGGACCGGGGACTGGCATCTTGCTTGCTGGGTCCCTACTGGGGTACGGCCACCCCGGAGTGTCGCGGTTGGGTGTGTCCCTGGAGGGAACCTGAGATGCAGGCGTGGGGTGACAACGCCCCTGCCCCTGCGGGGGACGGGAGATGTGAAACCCCGGCCCCGCCGAGGGTGTGGTCCAAGGCTGGGGACGCCTGATCGTTTTTTTTTCACGGGTGGAAAAACTTGGGAAGACTGGAGACGCAGATCTAGGGACCCTCTGGGAAGACTGTGAGTTGCCCAACTTTGAGAGTTTGAGGAATCCTCTCCTGCGCGCCCCCAGAGACTCCATGATGCCCACCTAGGAAGGACCAGCTGTCCATCCCAAGGGTTCTGATGGTCTGGCCCACATTGCGCAGCTGCTCACCTGTCGGGGAGCCACAGAGGCGCTTAGCCGGATGCAGAGGCCCCACTCTTTCTTCTGTTTCTCCTAAGCCAACCCCGCACCTTCCCAAAGCTCCAGGGCCTTAGATGCGTTCTAATGACCTCGACCTCGAATCCTGACCCCGCCACCAATTTATAGTGTGACCTTGAGCCGGGCTCTTTCCCTCTCTGAGCCTCCCTCTCCCCTCTTTCTGGGTAAACAGTCACTGTGAAAGTGGGTTGCTCTGGCTGCCAGTACAGGTGTGGGCGGTGAAAAGCTCTTTTAGGAGAGTGAATCTGGCCTTTGCTTCCTCCTTCCCTCCCTGTCCTTTTATCTAAACTCTGGTGGGTCTTCCCAGACACTTCCAAATTTGGGCATATGGCTCCTGGGTTTATAAGAGCTCCGGGTGTCCCCCGAGAATCTGCCCTCCTTTCCTCCTCCTCTCCTGCCCAGATCACATCTTGAGCTGCTGTCCCCACCCCCAGACAAGATAGCTTGACTTCAAAGCCTTTCTTGCCCCGTCTGCAACCATTTCGGCCCGGAGCTTTGCAGAAGACCCTGGGCAACTCGCCCTCATGTCCGTGCAGCTTGCCTGGGGCCCTTGGATGGGTCTCTTTTCTCTCTGGACCCTTGTGGCTCATAGCAGTCTGCTGAGGTGGCTGCTACTTCCGGTGCTTCCCCACCACCACCGCCCAATTCAACTGCTCTCAGATTTGGGAGTTGGGTGTGGCTGGGCATGGAGGGAAGGTCTTCATCCCCTTGCAGCTGTGACTGTCGCTCACCACGTCCCTTTACTTCCTGTCCCTTTGTTCATGAGCCTCCCTCTGCTGGGATACTGAACCAGTTTGCTGTGTCTGGGCAGGGGAATGCAGCTGTTGATGGACAGAACATGGACTTGCCCTGAGAATGGAGATGCTGGGGTTGGGGGTTGGGTTGGGAGTGGGGGACTGCAGCACTGGAGAGCTGCCAGAGACCATACAGACATCTGCACTGCAGCTCCCAGAGGAGTCCTGGACACCAGCCCCAGCCCCGCCCCATCTCTGCCCCTCCACACACTAGCTGGGCACCTCCCCACCTTGATTCCTTCCTCCCTGGAGAAGGAGACCTGTACCCAAGTCCCCAGCTGGTAAGATGTGTTGGCTCTTTAAAGTACCATTCAGGCTCAGTGGTGGCCCCAGGGCATCCCTAGTCAACTTCTTCAAGAGACTTCCTGGGTGGGGTCAGAGCTGAGGAAGTGGTCTCCACAGATTCCTGGGTGGGGGGGAGGTGAGGGTTGTATCCTGGTTTGCTGCTTCTTGGCTTGGAATCAAGCCTCTTCTGTTTACATTCTGCATCCATTTGCATTCGGAATGCCCTCTCCTGGCGGACTGAGAAGCCCCCACTGAGGCTGGCCCTGCAGAGAGCTGTGTCAGCTGCCGGGTTCCACCATCAGTAAAAGGAGGACTGAACCCTTCATGTGCTATCGAGCCTGCAGATATGCAAGTACCTCGCAAACTGTAGAGTGTTCTGTGTAGAGAAGCCAGTGCTGCCATGGTAACCTCAGCCGGTTGTGGTACTCAGGAGGCTACCTGAGCCTCAGGTTCCTCTTTCTGTTGTCCACATGCTCCTTAAAGTCATTGTCACTGATGGAACCCTTCCAGCTGAGCAGACTCAGGGAACCCTGGCATTGTTGGATGCTGGTATCAGACCATTACAGAGATAGAGATACCCTAGTCCTCAAATGTAGAGAAGTGGCTAGAAATGTGGTCCCCTACCTAGGGGATGCCTTGGTTCCTTCCCCCAGGGTGGCATAAACTGTGTGTATCTGCAATCCCAACACTTGGGAGGTGAAAGATGTAGGATCTGGAAGGTCAAAGTTCAAGATCACTCTGAGCTACCTAGTAAGTTGGGTACAGGAGGCCCCATCTCAAAAAAAAAAAAAAAAAGATGAAGCATAGTTGTAAGCCCTTGCACAACACTTTCTGTGCATGAACTTTCTGTGCAAGGTCCTTGTGTGCACACTCATCTTGTCTTCATTCTTGCCAGGTGTGATAGCCAATGGCTTTGTTTTAATTCCAGCAGAGGCAGTTTAAGGCCAGCCTAGTCTGAGAGAGAGAGAGAGAGAGAGAGAGAGAGAGAGAGAGAGAGAGAGAGAAGAGAGAGAGAGACCTGTCTTGAAACAAACAAACAAAAAGTCTCAAATGTCTTTATTCTTTACACCTTAACCATAATCTTTATGAGAGTTAGGTTTTAAATCTTTTTATTTACATGCATTTATTTATTTGAATATGTACATATGTGCCAGGGTATGCATGTGGAAGTCAGGCCATCTTTCCGGAAGTTGATTATCTCCTCCCATGTTGTGGGTCCTGGATGGAACTCAGGTCAAAAGGCTTCTCACATGCTGAGTCATCTGGCGTCTGTTTTTACCCCCATTTTCCATATGAGACAAGGTCTCTCTTTTTGTTTGCCACTAGCCAAACAGAACTATATCGAGGGTTCTCTTGTCTCTGCCTCCTATCCTGCAGTAGGATGGTAGACTTGGGTTCTGGGGATTTGAACTCAGGTCCTTCCCGCCACACAGCTTCTAAACAGCACCTTGGAGCTTTGACTTCAGGACTCCTGACATCTGTGAGACTTTATCATTCACAGAGTGACCTCACCCAGGATTCAAACCCACATCAGGCAGTGTCTGATCCTGGGGCAGTCAGACGACGAATGCCTGGGGCCCTGCCCAACTGGGGATCAATGACTGTTGGTCAGGAGTTGGAAGACACTGCTCTCGAAGAAACCTGAGTGTCTGGATTGGGGGGAAGGGCAAGAGAGGGATGCTCTATCCTACTGTGTCAGCTGGGATTGGGAGCTGCTCCTTCTGGCTGGGGGAAGCCCATAAGAAAAAGAGAAATCATTTTCTAGAGTTACCTTTTCTTGGAGGTAGGAATAGAACCCAAGGACTTACACAGGCTGGTTGAATAATCTACACCAAACTGCATACCCAGCCTGAGAGGGGTTTTGAAAACCAAAGCCTTCAAAGTACAATAGACTTACCCCAGGAGGCACCAAACCTTTCTGGCACACAGAAAGTTCTCAGACTCTGTTATTAAAATGGTTGTTTTTGAGACAGGGTCTCATGAAACTAATAGGTTTTCTGTACCCCGATAGTAGGTTTCTCCGCCGGCACAGTAAGCCAGATCAAGCCAAATTAAAAAGTAAAAGACTAGGTTTATTCTGAGCAAAGCAACTCCTGGGTGATTCCTCCAGCCCCCAGAGATGGAGGCGGGAGAAGGGGCAGGAAAAATCACATGGCCAATCTAAGGGAGGAAGCTTAAATACCCTGTGGGGAGGATGAGGGGGTGGGTGTGGGTGGTGATGACCACAAGCTGGGTTTGCACCCAATTATAACACCTTAGGCAGGGATTGGCCCGACACCCCTGCCTCCAAGAATGCAGAACTGGGCTTTTGGAGGTCTTGGAGATTTACCAAGAGAGCGGAGTTTGGAGAGAGAGAAATGGAGGCTTTCAAAGGAGCGAGCTGGAAGTCCCAGCCGAACAGTAGCCCAGGCTGGCCTTGAACATGCTTTATAACTGAGGGTGAATTTCTAATCCTCCATCCTCCACCTCCCACATGCTAGGGTTGCTTGTGTGTGCTATCAAGCCTGATTATTCGGTGCTAGGGATCAAACCCAGGGCCTTCTGCATGCTGGACAGGTACTCTGCCAGCTGAGCTACATCCCAACCTACAACATGGACTTTTTCTATGTTATTTTAAAAGTGGACTGAAGGGTAGGGACGTGAACAGTGAAATGGCTTAGTGGGTAAAGGCTCTTGCAACTAAGCCTGATGACCTGAGCTCAAACCCTAGGACCCACACGGTAGAAGGAAAGAAACCAACTCTCACAAGCTGTTCCATTGCACATATGTGCCCCCTCAAAAAAAGTCTATCTAACCAGTGCTTGTTTCTTTTTTGTTGTTGTTGTTTTTGTTTGTTTGTTTCTCGAGACAGGGTTTCTCTCTGGCTTTGGAGCCTGTCCTGGAACTAGCTCTTGTTGACCAGGCTGATCTCAAACCCACAGAGATCCGCCTGCCTCTGCCTCCCGCGTGCTGGGATTAAAAGTGTGTGTCACCACCGCCCGGCCAGTGTTCATTTCTTTTCCTCTGTAGTTATTGATGAGGAGACTTCAGTATTAGGCAGCCAGTGCGTGGGCACAGGAGCCTTGGCTGTCCCAGATTCTGTCCTAGCCCCAGCTCCCACCAGTGACCCTAAGTTGCTAGTAGGTTTGTTGCTTTGTTTTGTTTTCTCATGAGTCCCCAGTTAATCAGTAATTTTCTCTATGGACTTGGACAAGTTACTCAACTTCTCAGGTCATTTCCCCTCTGGTCACAGCATGGGGAGCAAAGCAATTTGGTTCAATGGTTTCATTTTTTTTCTTCCCCAGTGACTTCTCAATGGTGTCCCTAAAGAAACCTCTCGTGGCTATAACTGGAGTTTTTATCATGTAAACCTGGACTTCTGCAGTCCTAGCTGGCAAGGCTCAGCCACCTGGTCCCAATAAACGAGTTAGAGACCAGTCATAGTAAACATATATGAATAAAGGAAGTTTATTCAGTGTGACCAAGTTGGGAGGAAGAACAAGCTGAGGGAGGCTGCAACACAAGCCCATTTTTAGGATACTGACATGAGTCTTAGGTCTGAAGAGAGGAAGAACTGGGGCAGGAGCTGTGCGCAGTCAAGTAGTCCTGGTTTAGAGTTCAGTGTCTCCATTCTGGTTCTTCTAGATGGTTCATAGAAGCCATTATCTCTGTCCTTATCAATACCATTGCTTTAGGAGCTCATCCTGGTTCCTACTGACCAAACACTTCTGCCCCAGGGTAGAGTTTGCCCTCACGGAATGACTGTCCTCTTTTACAGGGTGATCTGTTCGGTACAGTGTTATTCTTTGGGAATCTAAGGTGACTCCAGAAGAGAGGTTCAGGTTGGTACTTAGCTCTGTACTTCCAGCCAAAGTAAAGGAGAGAGACAGACAGACAGACAGACAGACAGACAGACAGACTCCAGATGAAGAGATGCCAGAAGATACCTTGGATTTGGTTTCCTTGTGAGCAGAATGAGGGGTCAGTGCTTTTGAGGAAAAGCATCCTGGAAAGATTGGTTTCTTAGCCTCTCAGTGCAAGAACCTTTAGGAACCACCCTCCCTGACCAGAAGCTCACAGCAGGCACAATAGCTGTGCCGCCGTGTCCCCCAGAAAGGGCCAAACCGTGAGTCACATGCAATAAAATAAAAATGATCTTTCACTCAAGGTTTTATTCTACCTACAATCAATGGACTAGTCCAAGCAGTTATTAGTAACCAGCTCAAAACGGAACCGACAGCCACCGTCATATTGAAAAGACTATGCACTTAGAGGCAAAACTGGTTTTTCCACCCAAGGGGGAAGGGAGAGACAGTGGTATGTGCAAGTTATTAGAATGCTGTGTATGAATATTAGTCACCTACAACTCGCTGAGCTGTAAAGAGCCTGAAGACAAAAAAAAAAACTGGAATCAGATAACCCAGAAAAGTTTTCTTTGAAGAGAATTTTTTTTTTCTTCCCCATGGTGCATTCAGGGTCAGTGACCTTCAGCTACACAGGAATGGCAAATCCTCAATGGTTGACCACAAGCCAGTCAAGGGAGGGTGGTGTGGAGCCCGTGGGGATTCCAAGGAGAGGAAATCTCCCTGGCTCCCCAGTTGAGATAACAGCTGAGACCAGTCAGTTGGTTCTCAACTTTTGGTGGCTGCTATGGCCCTGAAACATTAAGTTAATCTCTAAGGTTGGCCTTTGGTCATTTGGGGAAAAAATCTTTAGGTTGTATTAATAAAGCTAGAACACTGGTTTAAGTACTAGAAGATTGGGTAGAAAAATGATAGTGGTGGCCATTCCTGGCGTATGGAGAGGAGGGAACAGAAGCCATGAAGGGTAGCTAAGAACCTTGAATGCTGGGCCTAGAGACCTGGCTTTGGAAGGCGCTGTAGGAGGGAGACTGCTTACAACCCTTCAAGCCCTCCTCTTCACACATACAGTTTGAAGTAGGGCTGATCCAAAGTTTTGATCGTTTAAAAAGATAATTTATTATTGGTGTTGTTCTTTTGGAAAACTACAACTCCCATGCTCCCCCTGGACTACGGATACCTGTCGCTCCCCGTTAAAAAGGCAGGGCCACACGAGGCCCTCTCTCTCTCTCTCTCTCTTTCTCTCTTTCTCCCTCTCCTCTCTCCCCCCCCCTTTTCTCTCCTCTCGTCCTGCCTTTTCCTCGTGTGTCCCACATCCTTCGTCCTTTTGTGTTTCCCTCCCCCATTAAAGTGGACCCACGTGGGAGCCGCCGTGTTGTGTCTGTGTTTGTTCCGCCGCGCGTGTCTGTCCTGTGCCCCGTGTTCAAGAAGAACACCCCCCGCCCCCCCCCTTTTATTATTTTTTAAGAAGAACAATGTGCGTGGAGAGAGAGAGAGAGAGAGAGAGAGAGAGAGAGAGAGAGAGAGAGGCAGAGAGAGAGAGAGGCAGAGAGGCGTGTGTGGAGGCCAGAGGACAGCTTTGTTTTGTCTGTTTTCCCCTTCCACCTTTCACGGTTCTGGGAATCAAACTCAGGTCACCAGGCTTGCATGGCAAGCGCTTTTACCTGTGAAACTGTCTTACTGACCAAGTTTTGTTTTGAGGCAGGGTCTCACTCTGAAACCCTGGCTACTCTGGAACTAACTTTTTAGACCAGACTGGCCTTGAACTTACAGAGATCCACCTGTCTCTGTCTCTGCCAGTTCTGGGACTACACATGTGTGCCGTCACTCCTGGCTCTACCTACCAGTTTTATTTTCATCTTTGAAATGAACTGAAATTATACAGGAAGGGGAAACCATAATGATGACCTCTGTATTGCATTAATATGCATAAGTGCTATTGCCAGGCACTCCAAAAGAGGCAAGGGACCCTGCCTGGGGGTGCACATCTGTAATTCCAGGACACAAGAGGCTGAGGGAGGGGGGTAACCTTTTCCAGACCAGCCTGGACTATATAATAAGGTTCTTTCTCAAAACAACAAAATCAAAACATGGGGCTCCAGGGATGATGGAGCCCTGCAGTCAGGTAAACAAAGGGATGAGGTTGGGCTTCGAGGGGGTAAGAAGTGGCCCAGGCCTATAATGCATATGAAGTCTCTCAGTCAGGGTCACCTGTGGTCATTTCCTTCTGGGCCAATCAGACCTCCATTGTCCTCCTATAGATGAGATCTCTCCTGTACAGAACAATGCCTGCACTCGCTGTCTACTGACTGGGCAGAAGTGAACAGCTTCCTGCAAAAAAAGCCCATGTTCTATTTGCAAAGGTCTGCAGTTCCTCGAATGGCCAACTTGACATAGGGCACGGAAATACATTTGGTTGACAGTGGGTGTGGCTCAGTTGGTAGAGTGCTTGCTAGTGCCCTGGAAGCCAGCCCTGGGTTCAGTCTCCGGCGCTGTATAAACTGGGTGCAGTGATGCACGCACACAATCCTAGCACTTGGGAGATGGAAGCTTGAGGTTACCTTATGTATCATCTGAGGACACATAGTGAGTTCAAGGCTAGGCTGGCATACAAGAGACCCCTTCTCGAGAAAAAAAAAAAAGCAAAACTGCGCTAAAAAGAAACAGTCTGAGGCTAGAGAGATGGCTCAGTGGTTCAGAGCATTTTCGACTCTTCCAGAGGACCCAAGTTTGGTTCCCAGCACCCAGGTCCTTTGGCTCATAGCTGTTATGGCTCCAGCCCCGTGGAATCTGACCCCCTCTTCTGATCTTCATACACTCATGTGTGGCACATGTTCACCCAGACAGACGTACACACCTAAGCATAAATAAAAAGAAATATTTAAAAAGTTACTTGTGCAGGCCTGGAGAAGTGGCTCAGTGGTCAAGAGCACTTGTGGCTCTCACAGGGGAAAACAGCATCCACAGAGTGGCTCACAGCCATCTCTAACTCCGGTCTCAGGGTTCCTACGCCCTCTTCTGACCTCTGTAAGCACCAGATGCACATGGGGCACACTCCCATATGTGCAGGCATAACAGTCATACACATAAATAAATTGTAAAAAAGCATTTCAATTACTTTCAGGCGGGCTCTTTTGGTCTCCCTCAGAAAGGGTGGTTTTTGCACGCTATCTTGCAAAGAAAACCTTACAGAGTTCCCATTTCTAAGTAGGAAAATTTCTAAACTGAGGCAGAGAGAGAAGCAACTCAAGTGGTTCAAAGTCCTGATCAAGGTGTTTGCAGTGTCAGGATTTGAACTTGGGGATCTTGACTTCAAAGTCTTCATTACTTGCCATGTTAAACTTAGCCTAATAAAAATGATCATTTATTGCTTTTTTTTTTCTGTGTGCCAGACTAAGCATTTTTCATCTGCTGTGTCACAGTTCATATTGGAATTCCAATGTCTTTGCAGATGCGCAAACTGAGATTCAGTTTAAACAACTTATTACGTAAGTCAGAGCTCAGGAGACACAGTGACTCCTGTCCATTCTCTAGGTTGGGCAACAGGACCCTGCCCTTGCCCCCACCCCCACCAAAGACCACAATGGTCACCAGCTACCAGGCAGGGCAATGGAGATAGCCACCCAGGAAGAAGCCATCCAGGTCACTGTCCAGAGGGAAGGGTTTTCAGGAACGGTCCAGTTGCTTGGGTGGTCAGATGAAAGAGATTTAGGGGCTCTGAGGAGAGAGAAGCCAGTTTTAACCAGTCTTGAGCATCTTTTTCAGGTAAGTTGGTAAAACTTACAGATTGAGGGAGGGCTGAGGAGTCCTGGGATCTGGGGAGAACCTTCCCGGTGTTCTGTCGTGGAAAGGGCTCACTGAAATACAGAGAAGTCGTTCGTATTGACTATGGGGTTTCCCAAAGAGGAGAGCTGTGCATTGAATAAGTCCCAGAGAGGGAACTCAGCAGGAATCACATACCGTGGGCCTGTCTCCAGCTGTGTGACATGGGACTGTAGGCCAGGCTGCTAGCTGAGTCCTGGCCATCTTGGAAAAGGCTTGGAGGTCAGATGGTTCAGGCCTCAGCTAGGATCCTGGGCCAATGGCTGCTGAGCCAGTCTGAAGCCTGTGGTGTAGGCTGTCAGGGGAGGGGCCCCCAGTGCTCAGACTGCCACCACGGTGCTTCAGCCTTCAGCTTCCCTGTTGGAATGGACCAGATTGATCCTCTGGACTGCAATCTAAATGTTAAATTATCAAGGAAACTCACTTTCCACACACGCACAGAAAGCAGACCCCCAACGGGCCCACAGAAACTGCCCTTGGAGTTTCCCCCAAAGGCATGGTGGCCTCTCCTTGGAGTTGGCTCTCTGTGGAAAGGGGCTGTCGTCCAGATGGGCCTGGGCGCCAGCCAGCTGCTGAAGTTTCCAGCAACCACGCCAAAAGAAAGTGCCTCCGCCTTCAAGTGACAGGTCCCAGCCCTCTCACCCTCATGTCAGCTCACTTTCTGGGCCTCTTTCACTCCCTGGGTCTCTGGCAGTTTGAGGGCTGGTTCCTTCACCAATTGCCCCTTGGATCTCCAGGCTTGAGGAAACCCCAGAGCTGGTTCTGGGCCCAGTCCTGGAAGTCACCCCTTCTCATGTGAGGTTTCCATTTCCTGGTGAGAGCTGCCCTTTTATAGCAAGGGGCCCCCGGTTGCCCGAGCAACAGCAGGGTTTCCTGTAGCTGAGCTTCAATCACAGGCAGATCTCTGTCTGTGCCCCCCAACGCCAGCATTACCAGGCCACTGCTCCTTGCTGACTGCCGGATTCCAGCAGAGGCAACATGGGGGCAAACTGATAAAGTCCCTGTACCTAAGGCCCCACCAGTACAATAAACCACCACCCCTGACGTGTCTGCTCTATGCTGGAAGTGATTCAGGTCCCATCCCCCAGCAGTTTGTGCTTAGCATAACCTTGAACTCAGAAATGGGCGCTAAGCCCCAGTCACAGACCTTGTAAGTGTCAAGGGAGCCGTCTCCTAAGTTAGGGGATGTGTAGGGCTGGAGAGTGCTGAGTTGCAGGTCCCTATGGTTCCACCCTTGCAATTTCTAGTTCATTCCTTGCAAGTAAGTTATTTTTTGCTCTTACAAAGCAGTTTGGAGTTGTTTTAAGGCGGTCCGCATACGCCTGCCGCTCCTAGTGGCGGTCAGTGGCCCTCCATGGTTCCTGATTGCTTAACTTGCATCTCCTGCCCTTCTGCTGAGCGCTCGTGAGCTCAGTTCAGCCCTGCGCCCACTTCGCTTCCCTTTTTCATTTATCTATAAATTTGTTTATTTATACACCTGTGTCCCAACTTCGTTGTAGCTCTTGTCCCTGACACCTCCAACCCATAGTCCTTCCCCGGTTTCAGTAAGGTATTTCACCCTGTTTGTTCAAGTTTCCCGCAGTGGTGATGGCCATGTTCCACCAGAGTAGAGCCAAGTCCTCACAGTGACCCCAGGTCACCCTCTCACCATCCTTCTGTCTGCTGCCACCTCAGTCACCTCAGTCACATTGACCCCTGTGTTGCCTCTTACCCAGGCATCTGTATGAGACCCCTGGCTGGCCGCCCAGGGTTACATCCCATCGCCCTTTGTCGCCAAGTGCTTCTTGTAATCCATGTGGGTGCATTTATCACTGGGACTGTGAAAATGGGACCGTCCAATCTTATGTCCTGCCGTGTTCTCGGGGTTCAGGGCATTGCTGGCTGGGGTAGATGATGGGCGAATGCGACATACCCAAGCTGAGATGATGTCCTCAGAGAGGACTCCTGCTTCTTCCCATTTGTATGTGAGAAGGCCTGGCTGGGAAGTCATTCTCCGTGGCTTGGGACGAGGGCGCACAAATTGCATGTAGCACACAGGGGCTCTGGATTCCAGAGTTCTAAATGGTTTGACTTTGGACCAAATGTGGTACCCGGCCCTGGTTTCCTGTCTCTTACAAAGAGCACCCGCTGCCTGTAAGGATTGCTAAAAGGATTAGGGGAGATACCAGGCACACAGCAGGGCCTGGGTCAGTGCTAGGTCAGTGGTCATACCCAGCCTCCCTTCTCCTCCAGGTTTCTTTCCCACCCTGCTAAGACTGGCTGCACAGTATCTAATCCAGCCACCGTCCCCTGAAAAACAAAGTTCCTGGTTCCACCAGGTCTCTGGGTATGAGAACAAGAGGGGAAATGAGGGGGTGGGGACAAAAACAAAACAGAGAGTTACAGAGTACTGGAGTGGTCTCTCAAATTTTATTGTCTTTCCACAGTGGTTTCTGCTACAGAACCTGAGACCATGGCCAAAACAGCACAGGTAAGGGTCTCTCCTTCTCAGTGTCCTACCCTTAGGTCTGGGAACCCTAGCATCAGTAGCCCGGAGTCCCAGGTACCCTCAGCTAAGCTAGGTAGGTACCTTCAGTTAACCCTTGGCGCCCTCAGCTAACCCCTGGTACCTTCCGGTAAGCCCTGGTACTTTCAGCCCTAAAGGACTAGAAGTGGCTGTAAATTCACAGCTCTTCCTATGCAAGTCGCCAGAGATGATGCACAATATCCCAGGTACAAAAGGATGCAAATTGACTCAAGTACTGGGAAGTGCAGGGGCTTCGGGACTGGTTGGATCCAACTCTTAGGCGGCAGAGTGAGGTTTTGGCTTTGGTGGGCAGCTCTTTCTAGATTGCTTCATTCCTGAGAGGTTCTTTCTTGCCTGGCCATAGGCATCGTGCACCTCCAGGCTTCCATTATCTGGTCTTCAGAGACCCGGATACAATAGTGCAACTTATTTTCAGTGGTTCTGGGTTTTATCCGCATTGGCCGGGCCTGGGTAACATGTTTTTTAGAGTGGGGAGTTGAAGTGACCCCACCAGAACTATGGGGGCCCCAGGAAGGGAGATGGGCACTAGATCGCAATGAGGGGTGCTTATGCCCCGAAGAGATGTGTTCCATGTTATACCCATTGGGGTTATGTTTTCCTGGCTGGGAAGATCATGACCTCGGTCTTTCATGCTATCTGGCCACTTTATTGGGTGATAGAATTTGAAACCAAATGAAGCATTCTCTCCAATGTGATTACGTGAGGCATAAGAGCTTCCTCTGTGTCAGTCAAGGTTTACCTGAGAAGGGGTCCCACTTGGCTACCCTTACAGTGCAAACCTGGTGCTGGAAGGGGAGGATGAGCTGAGGGACCCCCAGCAGATCCCCTTTTGTTGCTTACTCCGTCTCTAGAACTTCTTCCGGTCACAGAGCAGGCCTCTTACCCACTGGCTGAACTGAGAGCTAATTTCACATCATCCCTCCTTGTGACATGACACACAGTGCACCGAGGATAGCCGCAGCTTGCAGAGAGTCGTGTTTATATGATGCAAGACAGACTCTAAATAGCTCTTGCACAGCTTCCCCCCACGCCCCTGAGGAGCAGCATGCTTTGTCCCATAGCCTCTATGATCAGGCCAACTGGAAAGAATATTCCTTATTGTGCAGAAAGCTCCAGGATGGGAGCTGCTGCTGCTTCCTTCTTCCTGTCTGTGTGCACGGGCAGGAGCTGGGAGGCACTTGCCTTGCAGGGTTCTGAATGACTCAAACGACAAGTCAAGCTGGAAGATCGTTCTGGCCAAGACTTGGGGTTCAGAGGTTTGGTCCAGGGCCAATAGACCAAGCAAGTTTCAGGGGGGTTGGGTGTGAATGCAAGTCAGGCATCCTTGCGTCATTCTTTGGTGGGACATGAAAAAGGTCTGGGGCCAGCAGAAGGGCACCCCCTTTGGGTTAAGAGGCTTTGGAAAACAAGAGGGGTCTGGGGCAGGCTGGCTGGATCAGAAGGTCAGAACTAAGAAAGAATACAGTGTAGTCAGGGCAAAGGGTAATTCTGGGTGCCTGGCAGGCAGCAACCTCAAGAGGGAGAAGGTTGCTGAAGACAGGCAGTGTGAAGAAGGAAGTTTGTCTATTGCTTGCTCTTAGCACCGTCTGCAGTGTGCCTCCGCCCCCCCCCACACCCTTGCAAACACACAGCACATTGTTCACACTCCTTGGGTCCAGTCACCTTAGCTCCTTCCATGATGATGATGGGTACTTCCTGTCACCTTCCAAAGAACTGAACTTGGAAGGAAGGCCCCAGGAGACGTGGCTCTGTGGCCTGTTTAGTAGTGAGATTTGGTACTGAAATGCAATAACAAATACAAAAACACTTTGCAGATAGAGAGAGAGGGGTGGGTGTCCTGGGATCCCAGCAGCTGCAGGATGAGATGGGTACCAGAGCTGGCTATGGTTGCTGTCTGCTAGAGTTCCCGTATAGGCAATCATCCGTCTAGGTAATGTGTATCTGCATTCTAGGAGGCCCAGGACACCTGCAGTAGCTGGGGTGGGGCCTCACAGGCTGGAGCCCCAGGGCCCAGGCTGCTCACCACCTGGCAGCAGGGTCTGCTAAATATTTCAGGGTGGAAAGCTTTCTCCCCCACTCCCTCCATCCTGGGTATCTGCTTCCAGAATCCTATCTGCATGGGGTGGGACAGGCTGGTTACAGGTGGCTGGGGCAGCTGCACAGGTGGCATTTAGGAATATAAACTTCCATAATGGGGTGAGCCATGGCCTGTGGGAGCTAGGCCTAGACGGTTTGAGGGAATGTTTCTGTAGCTTTATGTTAGCAGCTAGAGCTAAGTCCCATTTTGCTTGCAGTGCCCATGACTGTGTGATATCTTAGATTGTGGAGCTAGCGGGCAGGCAATGAAAAGACTTCTCTATCCTTGTGCAGAGCCGCATGGGGGACTGAACTAGATCCCCACTTAGTTTCTCTCTGGGAAAGCTTTGGCCAAGCCTATGTGGGCCATTAGCCACCCTTCCCTGGTGTCACCTTGATGGTTTTATCTTCAGCCCAAACAGCACAAGAACCCAGCCACACCATCCACCGAGGGAGAAGGGCAGAGATGAAGTAGCCACAACAGGGAGGGCAGCATGCCTGGTGCTCCGTCTTCTGCCCCACAGCCTGGCAGGTGCCTCTTGTCTCCTCCAAGCCCTGGAGTGACATTCCAATTTCATTTTAATAAATAAAGCTTGCCTGAAGATCAGAGACTAAAACAGCCCCATTGGTCAGCCTTACAGACCAGGCAGTGGTAACACACATGTTTAATCCTAGTAGCCACACTAGTTGCCATAGAAACCAGGCGGTGCGTGCCTTTAATCCCAGAACTAAAGAGGATTATAAGACAGGAGGAGACAGCTCTCGGTCTCAGTCTCGTTCTGAGATTCCTGGAGGCAGGATCGCCATTTTCAGACTGAGGACAAGGTCAGAGCCAGTGGCTAGCTATTTTGCTTTTCTGACCTTCAGGTTGAACCCCAATTTCTCTCTCCAAGTTTTTATTAATTGTACTTCACAGCCCCTGTAGGCAATTTCTAGTCTTATGGTCATTGACTTTGGGCATCTGACTATGAGCTTTTGAGAACCATTTTAGAATCTGTCTTGGCGCTTGTTGCCTCTAACATGAGCCTTGTCATGATTAATCTCAGTTGTCAGTTTAATAAGATCTAGATGCACCTAGGAAATGGTCTTCTTGGCATGCCTACGGAAGGATTCTCTTCCCCGTCCACCCCTACACACACTTTATGTATCTCTGGCTGGCCTGGAACTCACTGTTTAGACTAGTCTGCCTGCCTCTGCCTCCTGAGGCCTGGGATTAAGAGGGTATGCCACCATGCCCAGCTCTGGAGGATTACCTTAATTAGGTTAATTGAGATAGGAAGACTTATCCACTATGGGTAACACCATTTCCTAGGCTGGGATCCTAGACTGTATGAAGAGGAGAAAGTGAGGTAGGCACGAGCCTTTATTGTTCTCTGCTTCTTGACAATAGAAGGAATATAACCAGCTGTTACCCCAACTTCTCCACCATGATATACTGTGCTCTTGAACCATGAGCCAAAATAAGCCCCCTCTCCCTTAAGTTGCTTTTGTTCAAGGTATTTTATCTCAGAGATCGAAAAAAACCTAAGCATCCCTACTATTGGCCTTGAGAAAGGCATCAGTTTGAAACTGCTGCTGTTTGACAGCTTTTAACCTACACAGAAGATGGGTTAGTTACATGGTTAAACTTCCTGGGGGAAAAAATGCAAAATCCTGGAAACAGCATCATGAGGAGCATCTCTGTTTAATGAACAGAGATAGCAATGGCAGGTGCAAGAACCAGGCCCTAACTTAGGGGGCATACCTAGGGTAGCCAACAGGACTGCAAGCTCTCGATAACATTGCAACCCCATCTTCTTCTTCATTCTCATTGTACCCCACATGAGTTGAAAGACTCTGGGCATCAGCTCCTAAGCACTGTATCCTGGGGTTCCTTTCCGCAATGTTCTCACTGTCTCCCAGCCCTCTGCCATATCTCCTCTGTGTGGTAATTTCCACGGCCTCTCTCCCGAGGGTAGAGGACCACCATTACTCATCCTGCAGAACTCACAGGGACTCAGACATCATCTCCAGGAAGTCAGCTCTAATCTGCTCAGCATGTATTCTCAGTAATTCACATCTACTTCTGAAGCAAATACCAGGGTGTTTCTAGATACCCCAGGTCCTATGCTGGGGGCTGAAAATACATAGTGAGCAAGAAAGATGCAGTCCCAGCCTTCACAAGGTTTCTTCTCCAGCCCCTGTGATGTACTTAGCTGATTGGATTGTGGATGCACTTACCATGTAGTTCCCTATCCGACTGTGAGTTCTTACAGGTCCCTGGGCTAAGCACCTAGTAGAATCTCAGTGAGAGATGGATGGATGGATGGATGGATGGATGGATGGATGGATGGATGGATGGATGGAATGGCAGATAGACAGATTGATAGATGCATGAACAGACAAACAGATAAATGGGTGGGAGGATAGGCTGAGCATAAATTGGCAATCTGTGGATTGGTAGGTAGATAGGCAGCTGAATAACAGATGGATGAGTAGGTGGCTCTAGTTTCCCTGGAAACAAGAATCTCCATGTGAAAAGCCTTTGGGGTCTAGGCGTGGTGAGGCACTGATGCCTGTTTATAGCTTGAATGTGGATCACCCTGACACGGAGAGGAAACAGGTCTCCCAAAGCTGCCATCCCAGCAGGGGAGTCAGACAGTGCAGGACAATGGTTCCATGCTTAGTCTTCAAGAAGAGATAGGTGGGTATCATTAGCTGAGGAAGAAACCCTAAGCTATATGATGGTCACGCCTTCCCTTATGATTGACCACACCATTCTGGCATCTGGCAGGAAGGGAGAAAGCTTGGTTTGCTAGAAACAGCCATCTTGACCTTCTCAGTCAGACCTCTGACATGCTGGCTGGTCACATGTCACTTGTCCTCTCTATTTTGGGTCTTTGAAATTTTAAGATCCGTTACCTTTTTTTCTCCAAGTGAGCCCGAGAATTGGTGGCAAGGAGGTTGGAGCTAGAGAGATGAAGGACTTGTGGACTCAGGCAGGTGGAAAGAAAAACATCATGAGTCATGGCAGCAGCTGGCTGCCTCAGATAGACCCCAGAGGACCTGACTCCCAGAAAGCTATTTCAAAGCTGGACGCTCCGTTGCTGGTCCCAGCATCTCCAATGCTGAGCAATGGTGCTAGGAATCCATGCTAAGAAGTCAAACTGCCCCTCCCCCTACCGGCCTCCCTCTTCAGCATTCTTCACCTCAGTCCTTCATTCATTTAGTGAATGAAGTTACATTTAGTTACATTCAGTTACATTTAGCAAGCCCCCTCTGGTCTCCATTGCTAAGCCTGTGCTGGGTGCGGGGATCCACTCTGTCCTGTGTGGTTATGTCCTGTTTATGACAGCTCCTGTCCTTGTGGAGTCAAGAGTCTAAGGGCCAGATGTGGTGTCACTCACCTGTAATCCCAGCACTCAGGTGGCAGAGGCAGGTGCATCAAGAGTTCAAGGTGAGCCTTGGCTACGTTGTGAGTTCAAGACCAGCCTTGGCTACATGAGACCTTATGTCAAGCAAACAAACAAAACTCCCAAAAGGATCAAGAGGAAGGAAGCTTAGACTAAAAGTCTTTAGGGCCCTTTGCAAATCAGACATTCTGCTTCCCTCTGCTCCCTTTTTCTCCACCCTAGAAGCTAATGGTAATTATTTTTTGACATTGCTAGACCAGGATAGACAGAGAGAAACACGAGATAGTTAGGAGGTAAAATTCCAGCTAGACACTGTCTTTTTTTTTTTCTGACAGCAGGGACTTGAGGGTCTCTTCTGGTCAGTCTCTGAGCCATGCACAGACCAGGCCTGACACTGGACCTCAGATCCCTGGATCAGGCTATCCAGGGTGGCACTGTGCAAATGCAAATGTAGCAGGCAGGCCTCAGAAGGGCTGAAGAGGGCAGAGGGAATCTAGGCAGGAGGTGGGGCCAGCATGTGCCATCCTTTGCCTTGTCTCTTGCTTTGCCCAGGCCTGAGATCAGATTGCAGGGGATTCCCGAATAGGGAATGGCGGGAAGAAGGTGTGTCCCTTGGAGCACTTTAAATAGTCACCCTGCCCCCATACACGCATGCCTCTGAAGAGTCAGCTTCGGTGACCGATGGCAGAGGGCAGACAGATGTCTGGCTGGACTCTGTGGGAGGAGCCACCAGGGGACACAGGACCATGGGAGGACTCCGGCTTTGCCTGTCCTTGTCTGTCTCGTTAAGACACAATCTGTGGGCTCCCCAGCCTCCCTCTGCTCCTCCATCTACAGAACCTTTTATAATCTCTTTCTGGAACTGGTGTTGGGCTTAGCTGTTTCCTCTGTACCGAGCCTCTCTCTCTTTAGGTGTTTACATAACCATTTATGGTTCATCTCTGTGACTGGGTGAGGGGCTCAGCAAAATTCGATCTTCGGTTTTCCTGAATCTTCAGCCCTTGGCCCAGGGCCTGGCACAGACTGTGGTCTGTGTGCCTGCCCAGCGACAGGCCGTGTGTACTGGATTGACCAGGTGGTTCTCCCAGACCCCATGCTTCTCCGTACTGTAAAGCTGACCCACATCTGACTCCTCCGTGAAGCAGCCCATTGTGCATTCAGCTTTGATCTGATGTCTGAGGTCCTTTGGCTCTCTGCCTTCCTCTTCTGGCCTGCAAGGACCCTGCCAGCTTATCCTTAGATGCCAGTTCACAGCTCAGTTTACTGGGCCCCCAGGACCTGTGCTCATCTTGGCATTGAATCTGAGAGTAGCTCTGGGTCCCCTGAGTACTTGGCAGCTGTTAGGTTTGTGCAGCTGAGGGGAATAGGGAAGAGGGCCGCGGTCTGTTGGACTCCTTCTTGGGGTTTGTTTGTAGATGCCACCTTAAACACGGCCACAGTGGCTAATATAATTGTGTTCATGGAGATAAGAGGCTTTGTAAACTTTAAAATGCCATGAAAAATGGTTAGGAGTACTGGGAAGGTGGCTCAGACCTCCTCAAAGTACTTGCTAGGTAAAACATGAGGACCTGCATTCAAGCCTGAGAACCCAGACCCCACCCCCTCTGCAAAAACAACAACAAAAAGCAGCATGGTGGTATGTCCTTGTAAAAGCAGTGTCGGGGAGACAGAAACAAGTGAATCCCTGGGGCCCAGTGGCCAAGCCACCTATGATAGGTGAGCCCCAGGCCCCTGAGAGACCCTCTCTCAAAAAAAAAGGTAAGCCAGGCATGGTAGTTCATGCCTTCAATCCTAGCAGAGGCAGGTGGATCTCTGGGAGTTGGAGATAAACTTAGTCTTCATAGTAAGCTCCAGGACAGCTGGGGCTCTGTAGAAAGAGCCTTGTCTTGAAAAACAAAGAACCCAAAACAAGATGTATGGCCTGCCAAGATGTCTCAGTGGGTAAAGAGGCTTGCTACACAAGCCTGCCATCCAAAAGGTGGAAAGAGAGAGCATCCACCTAAGGCGGAAAGAGAGAACCGGCTCCACCAAGCTGTCCTTCATATGTGCAGCATGACCTACACATACCCACTAAACAGAGTAATAATGAACTTTTAGCCATTCTTAACAAAAATAAATAAATAAGGTAGGACAGGGTGTGGTGGTGCAGGCTTTTAATCCCAGCATGGTGGGGGGGTGGGGGAGCTCTGTGAGTCAAGGTCAGCATAGTCTACAGTGCAGTTCTAGCCAACACAGTGAGACCCTATCTCAAAACAAACAAACAAAAACATCAAAGATGACACTTGAGAAAACACCTATGGCTGCCCTCCAGCTACACACACACACACACACACACACACACACACACACACACACACACACACGACTCTTGTCACTCACAGGGATCGTTTCTAGCCCTGCCACTCAGCCAGGCTTTTTAACTTCTCCTGCAGATGAAGGGTGGTGAGCTGTCACCTGTGGCCAAGCCGCCCTCCCTTGGAGGATGGCACCATCTTTTGAGCAGCCACTCCCTTCCCAGTGACCTCAGGTGACCTCTGGGAACGGAGCTCAGCCTGAACCAGAGCTAGGGTCTGACCTGGGTGCAGGTCCGAGGTCGGGACTCACCCTCTGCTTTTCTCTCCACAGGGCACGATGTACCGAGGCTCCATCCATGACTTCCCAGACTTTGATCCAAATCAGGATGCTGAGGCTTTGTATACAGCCATGAAAGGTTTCGGTGAGTGTCGGCCACCCAAGAGTGGGTCCCATGGGGAGGAGGGAGCATGGAAGGTGACCAGTCCACTCTGCATGTGGCCTATCCTTGAGCCATCTGTTAGTATTCTGTGGCTTTTCCTAGAGAAACATGAACAGACCATAGTCTATCCAGTTAGGGCACCCCAACAAACCAAAGACACCATTCCATTCATCTAGTTTGATGAACCAGTGAGTTTATTGGGGTTACTTACAGGAGCATAGGTGACCCCTATGCATGACTGACAAGCCCACTTTCCTGGAAAGCTGCATCCTTAGTGTCCCCTGCCCAGCTTGCAGGCAGCTCCGTCAGCGAGGCTTCCCTCTCTCCGCCATTGTTACCGTTTTTATGATCCTGGGGAAGAGCCCCATGGTCCATGTCGCAGTCTGTGCTTTCTGAATCCACCAAGATCCCAGAACTTCTGAGCCTTGTAAATTTCATGAGCATCTATGCCTTAAAAGCCTCTCTCCTCCATCCTTGAGAGAATGTCCCAACCCCTAGAAATGGCTACACAGTAACTGTTGGTGGGGGAGGAGCCTGGAATGTGGTTTTGTTTTGTTTTGTTTTGTTCCTGTTGCTAGGGGTTGGACCCAGAATCTCACCCACTCTAGAGAAGTGCTCTGCTTTGTAGCTTATTTAATTAATATTTTGTCCTTTTCATATTTTATAAATTCTCAATAAAATATGTCAAACCAAAAAAGTATACACACACACATATATGTATATACTTTTTTCTGTATTTGTGCTGCAGAGAGCTTGATCATATATATATTTATGTCAAACCACTAAAGAGAGGTTTGAAAAAATACTGAAGCCTTACCCATAGACCTGAGCTTATGGAACAGACCTGGTTAGTATAACTGAGAACCTTGGTGAGTTGGTACCCTCCTGGTGACTCCCCTGCCTTTCTTCAGGGTGTCCACTGACCTGAATTTGTGCTTATTCCCACCTTTGCTTGTCTGCAGTTGGCAGAACACATGCTGTTAGGACATCTGGGTCTTTCTAAGTCAAGTACATTGTGAGGCCTTGTGGAAATCCTTACCTGTCTCTGTGCCTCAGTTTCTGTATTTGAGCCACAGAGAGCTCGATCAGCCACCCTTTGAGCTCAGGTGTTATGAATGCAATGACCCCTCTCTATGGGGACTTAGAGGTCCCTTTAGACCAGTGGTTTTCAACTTCCTGCTGCGACCTTAATGCTGTGACACTTTAATATATTCAGTCGTTTCGTTGCTGCTTCATAACTGTAATTTTGCTACTTTTATGAGTTGGGCTTTTTGTTTGTTTGGTTTTTGACTTTTTGAGATAGGGGGTTTTCTGTAACTTTGGAGCCTATCCTAGAACTAGCTCTTGTAGACCAGGCTGGCCTCGAACTCACAGAGATCTGCTTGCCTCTGCCTCCCGAGTGCTGGGATTAAAGGTGTGCACCACCACCACCTGGCAACTGTTATGAATGGTAATATAAATATCTTATATTCAGGAGAGCTGATGTGAGGGGTTGCGACCCACAGATTGAGAACCACTGTTTCCATTTCCTTGTTGAGAGCAGAAAGTTTCTTCTGTAACCTGTAGAAGCTGCAAGGCCTCTGCCTGATAAAGGAACAGCCTGGAGGGCTTCCTGGAGGCAGGCTGGGCCGGGTGACAGCTTAACTGACTATAGTAGACTTGCACCTTGTTGAGCAAGTGGAGATAAACAGAGTGGAGATTTGAGTGGTGGACGATTCATTACCTGCGGCAGGGGAGAAGGCCCACAGCCATTTCCCAGCCAGCACTCTCACCAAACAAGTCAAGCATGGACATTTTAATGCAGGCCCGTACAGATTCACACAGCCACGGTCCCATTCCTGAGTGAGCGGCATGCTCACTTTAGAGTACCATAACGCCTCTGAGCATGCTCCACACGCACCACGAAGCTTTAGTTGAAACAATCAGAAGGACATTTTGAAAGTGAATTAACATGGGCCTGTGAACCTGAAGGCTCTGTCTTGCTTCGTCACTAACAACAGGTGCCCTCAACTCTTCTTTCTAGGCAGTGACAAGGAGTCCATACTGGAGCTGATCACCTCCCGCAGCAACAAGCAGAGGCAGGAGATCTGCCAGAGTTACAAGTCCCTCTATGGCAAGGTAATTCTTCTCCGGCTCTGCTTGTGCGCTGGCTCTTCTTCCTCTGCTCTTTCTTGTCCTTCGGTGTCACATGTCATCTGAGTACCAGACCTGGCCATAGCCACTCTCTTACACACCTGGATCCGAGGAGACACAGATAGTGGATCTCACAGTGGTGGGGGGCAGTACCGAGAGCTAGAACCTGATGGCCTACTGCCAGCTGCATGGCTTGGGGCAGTTGCCTGAAGTCTCTTGAATCTTCTTTTTTGGGGGGGGGGAATTTGGGCACAGTTTATTTATTTATTTATTAAAGATTTCTGCCTCCTCCCCGCCACCGCCTCCCATTTCCCTCCCCCTCCCCCTATCAAGTCCCCCTCCCTCATCAGCCCGAAGAGCAATCAGGGTTCCCTGAACTGTGGGAAGTCCAAGGACCGCCCACCTCCATCCAGGTCTAGTTCTATCGGGAACCCATCAAGGCCAGCTGGCCTGGGTCTGAAAAAGCATGGGATAAAACCGGATTTGTTGCCGGGCAATGGTGGCGCACGCCTGTAATCCCAGCACTCGGGAGGCAGAGGCAGGCGGATCTCTGTGAGTTCGAGACCAGCCTGGTCTACAGAGCTAGTTCCAGGACAGGCTCCAAAGCCACAGAGAAACCCTGTCTCAAAAAACCAAAAAAAAAAAAAAACAAAAAAAAAAAACAAAACCGGATTTGTTGAACATAGTGGACAATGAGGACTACTGAGAACTCAAGAACAATGGCAATGGGTTTTTTATCCTACTGCACGTACTGGCTTTGGGGGAGCCTAGGCAGTTTGGATGCTCTTGAATCTTCTTTAAGGGGCACTGGTAGTGTCTCTTCCCAAGAGCTGGATCCAGCAAGGTGACTCAGCCTTGGGCCAGGCAGAGAAAGCATTCACTTCTCACTCATCTCTACCATGGTGCTCCTTCAACCCCAGGACCTCATCGCAGACTTGAAGTATGAGTTGACAGGGAAGTTTGAGCGGCTGATCGTGAACCTCATGAGGCCGCTTGCCTATTGTGATGCCAAAGAAATCAAAGACGCCATCTCGGTAAGAAGCGTGGGTCGAAGTGTGCACTGCAGATGTGGGCAGTAAGTTCTGGGCTTTGCCACAAGCTTGTGGTCAGTCCCTGCCCACCCAGCACATGTGGCCTGCTCTGAGAGCCAGCCTGTTGCAGAAGGGTTTCCTAGTCTTCGCCAATCTGATAGATGTGGACAGAGGTTAGGGAAAAGTAGACCCTATAAAATGAGGCCTTTGTTCTGATCCCCATGCCAGGAGTCATAGTCCTGAGAAAGTGGAGATATGGAGACAAATGCTGTCCAACACACTTGAAGCTGAGGGCACAGTAAAAACTAATTACTGAAGACACTGGGTCTAAGAGGACCAAGTTGAACCCAAAAGCCTGCAGAGGCTCTGGTGGATAGGAGTGCAGAGGACATTCCAGGCTGGGGGCTGTGTGTTCAGCTATGAGCAAGACTTAACCTGCTTGAGACAGAGGGATGCCCTCTAGGAAGAGGGCAAAAAGCCCTTGGTTAGGTGTGGTAGTGCCTGCTGGCAATAACAGCAGTGGGAAGTGAAGGCAAGAGGATGGTAAGTTCGAGACTGTAGCCTAGGTTACAGAAAAGACCTAAAAAGTGTGGGGAGTGGGGCACTGGGAAGATGGCCCAGTGGGTAAGTGCTTGCTATGGCAAATGTGAAGACCTGACTTCAAATCCTCTATAAAAGCCTCTGTAACCCCCGTGTTGTAGGGAGTGGGAACAGGTGATTACCAGGGCCGATTGGTTAGTCCATCTAGACAGAACAGCAAGTTCTAGATTTAGTAAGAGACCCTGTTTGGAAAGCTAAAGTGGAGAGAGATAAAGAAGACATCTGAAGCTGACCTCTGACCTCTGCATGCATATACTTGTGTATGTGTGTAAACACACACAAAGCCCCCAGTTTAAGGTGTATGACTCAGAGATAGAATGCCTACTTGGAAGCTCTGGGTTTCATTCCCTAGCACCCTAAAAAATACACACAACAGCCCTTGGTTGTACCTGGCATTTTGCAGTGTATAAAGTCTATGACCTCTGCCGTCATCGAGTTCCCACACATAGATTCAGTTCGTGAGTGGGTACAATTGGCCATGTGGGAATGTATTGCCTTCCAGGTCAGCCTTAGAATTTGGCAGTGTAATGAAGAGCTTCCTTGTTGTATAGATGAGAAAATTGTGGCCAGAAAGATGAAGTCATTGTTGTTGAAGGTTTTATAAATGTTCATTTTATGTACAAAGTGCTCCATTGGGTGGGTGACTTGGAGAATTCATTCAAAAATCATTCAGTCCAACTTAATGAACACAGTGTACTCTATGGGCGGAACTCTGGCAGTACACTTGGAGGCTCTGAGGCTTGTGCAGGAATGCCAGCAAAGGTGTAATCTCTGCAGTAAACTTTACTGTGCCAGTAAAGTTGCCAATGGACCATCTTGCTTTCAGTCGTGATTATAGGGAGAAAAGAACGCAGGATTGTGCTGGTTTTTGAATTTTTATTTGTTCATTGAGTCAGGGTATCATGTAGCCCAGACTGGCCTTAAACTCCTAAACCTTCTTTCTGCCTCTATCTCCCAAGTACTAGGACTAGATCTTTATGCCTACCATGCCTGGCTTTATGCAGCTCTGGGTCAAACACAGGGTCTTATTGCATGGCAGGTAACAACTATACCAAGTGAGCCACAGCCTTAATCCCAAGATTGCATTTCTTAATGAGAAATCATCACAGCTGCTGTATATAGGTGGGACTAGAACCCATGCCTTGAGTCTTAGGTTGGCATCTCCCAAATGATGCCTAGAAACTGAACCAAAGACACCATGGCTGCAGGAGGGGTCACAGCGCAGGCTGCTCCAGGGTCCCTTGTGGCTAAGGCTTCCCATTCTGCTCTACCCCACATGTTCCTTCTCTCCTGCAGGGCGTCGGCACAGATGAGAAGTGCCTCATTGAGATTTTGGCTTCCCGGACCAATGAGCAGATGCACCAGCTAGTGGCCGCATACAAAGATGGTGAGATGGGCGGGAATGACACTCAGACTGCAAGGGTGGGGGCACTGAGACTACCCATCCCCCTTCCCCCTGACCTATCCATCCCTCTGACCATCAGTTATCCACCCACTCACCCATCCTTCATCACACTGCCCATCCATCTAGCATCTGTCCATCTATTCTCTCATACGTCCATCCACCCCTCATCCATCCACTCACTCATCTGTCATCCATCAACCCATCCATCCATCCATCCATCCATCCATCCATCCATCATCCATTCCCTCATTCCCCACCCATTCGCTGTCTACCCACCATCCATCATCTATCAACCCATCCATTACCATTCATCTATTCATCCAACGTCTGTCTATCCACTGTCCATCTGCCCACTGACCCATCCGTCTGTCTGACCATCCATTTACCACCTACCCATCCTTCCATCCATCATCTACCCACCCATCTATATACCATTTATCCATCCATCCAACACCCACCTAACTTCCTGTCCATACACTCATCAGTCCATCTATCCACCTATCCATCTATCCATTTACTCATCCATATCCATCTTACCATCCATATATATCTCTATATCTATCCACTGTCCTTCTGTCTGTCCATGCGGTGAGTACCTGTTCTGTGCTGGACAGTGTACAGGTTCTCAGGAGATGGTGATAGATAGAAGCAGTGTAGTCTCTATATCTGGAACTTGAAGCCTTGTGAAATAACAGTGAGTCTCAGAGAAAAATAACAATGACACGGTGGTCAGATTTTATGAAGGAAATGAACAGGAACCAGACATTCCCAGGAGAGGACCTGTGTCAGAAAACCTGTCTCAGGAGGAAGTAAGGAACTTGTTGTATGGGGAATGGGGTGATAGATGGTCCTTCTGGCGGAAGGAACAGTGGTGTGTAGAGCCCTGTGCAGCAGTAAGTTAGGTGGCCCAGATGAGGCTGGAGAGGACTTTGTAGCCAACAGAGCACTGATGTTTTGCTCAGAGTCCAGCAGCAAGTCAGCCGTGTTGCAATCAGATATGAACTCTATGACAGTTGTTTTGTTGCTGTGGGTAGAAGACCCCTCTGCCCAGGTGAGGATGATTATGCAGTAGGATGGTACAAGGGGACGGAAGGAGGAAGAATCCACTTCCTAGTATCCTAGTACTAGTGGCTGGGAAGAGGCACTTGGCCATAGTAGCCATGCAGACTGGATTGGGGGCAGGGGGGACAAAAGACCTCAGTTCTGGATCCTGGAGGTTTTGGGGGATGAGACTTGAACCTTGTGTTCCTTCCACAGCCTATGAGCGAGATCTGGAGTCTGACATCATTGGAGACACTTCCGGCCACTTCCAGAAGATGCTGGTAGTGCTGCTTCAGGTGGGTCTATGTGCAGACATGTGCCCCTCCCTACAGCTTGCCCCATGGGAGTCACAGGCTCCTTTCACTGACTCTCAAACAAGCGGCCTAGGAGGACTACAGGGTGTAAGGGCCTCCTCTAGCCGTGCCTCCATCACTGCCCATCCCCATTTCTTTCATCCTTTGGAGCCTGAGAGGCCACTCTGAAGCCTAGGCTTTGTCTGCTGGTCTACCCTTGTCCCAATGCCTTGCGTTACACAGGCTGTGCCCTATGGAGACAAATGCCTCATTCACATCCTCCTTCCTCTCCTCAAGTACCCGCACAGGAGAGACCTGCCTGCACTGCCTCCCCTCTGCCAAGCTCTAATCCTCCAGCTCACCTGGGGGCCTCTAAGGAGGCTATAAACTATGTCGCCATGACCAAATCCAGCCTGCCATGTTGGGTTGCCTATTTTTCATTTTTTTTACATGAAAACAGCCAGACATGATTGTATGTGCCTATAATGCTGGCGTTGGGTGGGTGGAGACAAGAAGATGAACTCAAGGAGAGCTATGTGTGACCTCAAAACACAAAACAATGGGGGCCGGAGAGATGGCTCAGTGGTTAAGAGCACTAGCTGTTCTTCCAGAGGTCCTGGGTTCAGTTCCCAGCCCCCACACGGGGCGTCTCACTGCATGGAACTCCAGATCCAGGGGATCTGACAGGATACCCTTTTCTGATCTCTGCACACACCTGCACTCATGTGCACACACCCACTTACACAGTCAAAATCATATATACATAATTACAATCATAAAGAGCAGCTTTGTGCTTATTAATAATACCCAGAAATGGAAAGATCCTACCCCAAAGCCAGATTTCTGTATTCTTTTGATTTGTAGAAACTATGCATATATGCAGTGGCTGGAGAGCCTACCCTGCTCTGTCTTCTTGCTGCTTGGCCCTATGAGAGTCTGTGACCACAGACACCCAGGGGACAAGCATTGTTGTGACTGAAATGCAGCCCCAAGGTGCAAACTGCCTGAAGCTTTGCCCACGAATCAGACCGCCTCTGTTCCTTCTTGTCAGTCCCTTCCCCGTTATATAGCGTTTTCCCCAGTCCACCCCCCCTTACCATAGCAGCCTATACTCCATGTTAACCAGCCAGGTAGTTATCAGGATTGGGCAAGTGTGACCTTTGCCCCCTTTTCAAAGCCACGTGTTCTGAAGAGGAGATTCCTGCCCCACATCCTGGAGTCAGGGATGTTGCCTCCACATCTCAAAAGTAAGTCACGTGGCACTGATTGTAGGCTTGCTGACTCTGCCACAGTCCCCGAGAGAGTTGAGGGCTGTGAAACCCTAAAACACACAGCACCAGAGGAAGAGGCCAGCCTCAGACCCTGCATTGCTGGGAGTAAAGCCCAGCATGGCTAGCCCAGTTCCCGTCATGTACCTTCCCGTTGCTAAGCTACTCTATTGGTTGGGGCTCTGGACAGTGCGATAAAAGAATCAGGAAAACTGGTATTTCACAGCTTGAGCATTCAGACCTTAGGATGCAAGTCACAAATCCTCATGGGTAAATTCTTGGGTAAGGGGGGGTGGGAGACCCTGATATTAGCACATGAATGTGTAGCTCTAGGCGGGACATGATTGTATGCCTAGAATTCCAGCACTTGAGAGGTAGAGACAGAAGGTTCAGTGTATGTTCTAGGCAACCTGGTCTACGTAGTAAGTTCTGGGTCAGCCAAGACTATATATAGTGAGATCCTGTATCATCCTTTACCCCTTGGGCATTGTCATGAAGTGGCCTAGAGAATGCCAGGACCTGCGGCCTTGCCATCTAAAGCTCTGTCTACAAAGTACAGGACTTTTGTCTGCCGCCCTGGGATGGAGGTATCAGAAGGACCTCAGTCATTCCCAGGACATTTGGTCAGGGAGAGGCTCCCTACAACAAAATGAACACTGGGCTTTTCTCCTGTTTAGTCGCTCTCCTGGGCCAACCCCTGGCTCCATGCATTGGAAATACACACTCCCTTGTCTCTCCACCCAGGGAACTCGGGAGAATGACGATGTTGTGAGCGAGGACTTGGTCCAGCAGGATGTCCAGGTAAGCCATGTTGATGGAGGTTTCTACGGCTCAGTCAGGAGCCTTACGGAAGGGGAGCGGTCAGGGGCCTTGGGGTGGGGTAAGGGTGAAGTCTTTTATAATAAGCACCAGGAATCCCTGAATCACAGCTTGTTTTTTTATAGGATTTCATCAGAAAAAGAGATGCAGGTTTATTTCGGAGGTAGCATGTATGAATGAAGTCAGAGAGTGGGTTGAAGTAAAATAGTAACTTGTATTTGAACCCCAGCACCCATATAAAACGTTGAAGACACTTCCTCAAAAAACAAACAAGGTGGACCATTTATTTCTAAGAAGCAAAACCCAAGGTTGACCCTCTGACACCCTTTCACACACCCAACACACACACGCAGAAAGAGGAAATTATGGGAGCTTTGGAAAGGGAGAGAAGGAAAGAGCCATCTGACAGACCACAGGGATATTTTTGGAAGAAGCAGGGGGATGTCTGATTCACCAGTGAAGGTGGAGTGGGAGCTTCCACAGACAGGAAGATGGGAAGAAAGGTCAAGAGGTCACCAGTAGCTGCCCTGTCCAGGATCAGGCAGTTATTCTGCGCCTGTCCTGTCTCCCTGGGTTTGTTCTTTCTGTTATGTCTCCCTCTCTTCTTCCTTCTCAGGACCTGTACGAGGCAGGGGAACTGAAATGGGGAACAGACGAGGCCCAGTTCATCTATATCTTGGGAAACCGTAGCAAACAGCACCTCCGATTGGGTGGGTTCCCAAAAACTGCAGCACCTCCTTGTGTGGCCCTGAAAACCCCTTCCTCTTTTCCTTTTCTACTGATGGTACACAAGAGCCACTCTATCTCCAAACCAAATACTAGCCCGTTGTGGGTTGTGTGGTTCCTTCCCTGAGTTATTACCAGGACAGTACTAGTAGCCCTGTCTCAAGATAGAGCCTTGTATAGCAGACATGACACAACTCTGTCACCTCCCAGCCACCGTACCAAAGTGCTGCTACTGTACCCCAGCCTCCTGCTAACATTTGATTCTTGGCTATTTCTCCATCCCCTTCAAAAGTCTGTGGTCTTTTGTTACTGCTGTGGCAGCCCTGTTAGATGGCATGGCATGTCTGTCTGTCTGCCTCCCTCAGTGTTTGATGAGTATCTGAAGACCACGGGGAAGCCCATCGAAGCCAGTATCCGAGGGGAGCTGTCTGGAGACTTTGAGAAGCTGATGTTGGCTGTGGGTATGTACTGGAGGCCGCAATGGAGTCAGGGATGTCATCCCAGAAGTAAGGGGATTGGAATGAAAGGGATTCCCATGGGGTGGAGTTAGAGTAGAGAAAAGCAGGTGGTAGAGGCTTGGTTGAGCAGCATGGCTAAGGCTGGGGATGGGAAGGAACTCAGCCATAGACAGAGATGTGATGAGGGTAGAAAACACTCACTTTAGGTTGAGATAATAGCCATCAAAGACCTTGGAGGGTCTGCATGCCAGGCATTACACGGTATTGAGTCTTTAGAGGGCAGGGGCCACCACCACCATATTGCCACTTAGCAGGTGACGAACCTGAGTGTATAGAGACTGAGTCCCTTGTCAAGGAATTGCTTGTAATAGATCAGGGTTACCTTGATTGTAAGGGAAGCCAGAAGCTGATGAGTCCAGATTCAAACCCAGGACCTCTCCCTAGTATCCCGCTCAGCTGGGGCAAGTCACCTTGCCTAGAAGGGCCCTGGTTTTCTCATCTGTTAAATGAAGGCAGAGGGATGACCGGACTTACTGAGGTCTTTGCCAGTCTGATATTTTAAGAGTTAGCATAGCCAGGCCATGAGTTGGTTAGTTTTTGTTTTGTTTTTGAGACGTGATCTCATTTAGCCCAGGTTGACCTTGAATTATGAGTCAGCTGAGGCTGGCCCTTGACCACCTACCTACCTCTGTCTCTGCCTCTGCATGTGCGTGAGCACACACACCACCATGCTTGACTTAGTTGGTGCTGGGGTCTTTGCCATTGAGCTACATGCCCAGCCTTGTTTCCCTTTTTTATTTATTTATGTACACTGCATGTATGGCTGTATGAAGATGTCAGGCCCACTGAAACTGGAGTTAGACAGCTGTGAGCTGCCATGTGGGTGCTGGGAATTGAACCCCCAGGTCCTCTGGAAGAGCAGCCAGTGCTCTTAACCGCTGAGCCGTGTCTCCAGCCCCCTTCTTTCTTACTTACTTTTATTTATCTATTTATCTTTATTTTTTTAGGCAGAACCTCCTATATCCCATGCTGGCCTTAACTCACCGATCCTCTTGCCTCCATCTCTGGAGTGCTGGGATTATGTGTACATCACCCCAACCAATGCACACATGCGCGCACACACACACATGCGCGCGCACAGGCTTCCCTTGTGTTTAAAGCTAGAGGTACTCTGGGGCTGAGGGCCATCAGAAGCCAGGATTCTTCCTGCCTTTAAATGTGGTGGCCCCCAAGGGTTAAGAACAACTGGTAACATGTGTGCAATTCCCATCACTAGGGAAGACTGCAAGTTTAAGGCCTGCCTGGGCTACAAGAGTAAATTTGCCCAGGCCATTTAGCAAATAACTATTTCAAAGTAAAAACAAAAGGATGTGGGCTAGATCTCAGCTGTAAAGCACTTCCCAGCACACCCAGGTCTGGAAATGGAGGGGAAGGGAAAAGGGAGGGACCTAGTGAGCGAGCCCTATGGGTGCCTTCCCTTTTCTGAGGCATGAGGATAACTACCTTTTCCTCCTCTCCCTTTTCCCTCCCCTTCTCCAGTGAAGTGCATCCGCAGTACCCCAGAATACTTTGCTGAAAGGCTGTTCAAGGCCATGAAGGTAAGTAGTTGGGATAGTAAGAATGAGATTGGGGGAGGGTAGCCTCTGCCCACGCCCTCAAGACTGTGGGGATTTTACCAAATCCTTGGTGTCCAGTGGCCAGAAAGAGCCTTGATTTTTGTTGCTGTAATAGAGTATTGTGACCAGGATTGGAGTAAGAGATATGGGGCAAAATAACAAAAAAAGACCAAAATAAATAAATAAATAAATTCTGTTCAAAAGCAACTTAGGGGATGAAAGGATTTATTGGCTTATACTTCTAAGACACTGTCCATCACTAAGGAAAGTCGGGAAGTTAGGACAGAACTGAGGTAGAAATCATAGGGGATCTGCTTGCTGACTCGATCAGGTTTGTGTTCAGCTAGCTTTCAGGAGGACCACAGGATGTGGGCTCAGCGCTCAAGAGGCAGAGGCAGGCAAATCTCCGTGAGTTTGAGGCCAGCCTGGTCTACAGAGTGAGTTCCAGGGCAGCCAAGGATACACAGAGAAACCCTGTCCAAAAATCCAATGAATTCATGAATTAATTAATAAGTGAATAAATAAATGGGTGGATAAAGAAAGAAAGAAAGCAGAGCCAAGTAGTGTGTCCTTGCGTTCCCACAGCTTGGCTTGGTGGAACAGGAGGATCTGTAGTTCAAGGTCTTCCTGAACCTTGTCACAAAAGGACAAAACCAGGCTGACAGGTAAAGGTGCTTGCTGCCAAGCCCAACACTTTAGTTCAGTCCTTGGACCATCATGATGGGAGGCAAGAACAGATTGCCAAAGCTTGCCTCTGACTTCCATACACATTCCAAGCCAGGTGTGTACACCCACACAAATAAATAAATGTAATTTTGAAAGGTTTTATGAGTTGGAGAAATGGCACAGTGGTTAGGAGCACTTACTGCTTTCCCAGAGGACCTGGGTTAGGTTCCTAGAACCTGTATCAAACAGCTCACAACTGCCTGTAACACTAACCCAAGGGATCTCATAGCCTTTCTGTCCTGCACACATATGGCATACATACAAGTAGATACATGAGTGAAAATAAAAATAATCTTTAAAAAGTTTTAAACCATAAAAATAAGTAACAGACCAGAATATTCCTATGTATGTATATCAGACCACTTTAGAAAACACTTCAGCATCTGTCAGTTATCTCTCCACATTCATAATGCTGTCCCTCTAGGCATGTTCGAAAGGACAGCATTTCCCAGACTTTCTCTCATATAACACAGACACCTATGACATTTCCATGGCACAGTAGAGCAAATGAATGTTTGCTCTGGGAGATCCCCAAGCGTGGGCTGTCCCAGCCCTTCTTGGCTACTCCAAAAGTGTAGAGCAGATGGTTAGACATTCGCCATGAGTGCTGTCCCTCATGCCCTCGTGTCCTCCAGGGCCTGGGGACTCGAGACAACACCCTGATCCGCATCATGGTCTCCAGGAGCGAGCTGGACATGCTTGACATTCGTGAGATCTTCCGAACCAAGTATGAGAAGTCTCTGTACAGCATGATCAAGGTGAGCAGGACCGGGAACGAGGTGGGCAGGGGAGCAGAGAAAGCATGGAGGCTGGAGCAATGGCTCAGCTATCAAGAGCACTGGCTGTTCCTGCAGCCAGGTCCAGTTCCCAGCACCCACACGAAGGCTCACAGCTATCTATAATTTTAGTTCTAAGGGATCTAATGCCCACTTCCGGCTTCCTCAGGCACTACACTCATAGGGTGCACGTGCATACTTGCAGGCAAACACTCATACTTTGAAGTAAAAGTAAAGAAAACTTTAAAAAGTAAGGCATGAGGGCTGGAGAAATGACTCAGAGGTTAAGAGCATTGTCTGCTCTTCCAAAGGTCCTGAGTTCAATTCCCAGCAATCACGTGGTGGCTCACAACCATCTGTAATGGGGTCTGGTGCCCTCTTCTGGCCTGCAGGCATACACACAGACACAATATTGTATACATAATAAATAAATAAATATTTTTTTTTTTAAAAGCAAGGCATGACTGATGCTGCAGGGCTTGCAAATAGTCTTTAAGGGCCAGGGTGCTGTCCCAAGAGCAGTGGGTGTCTGCAGTCTGTGCAGAATTCATGGAAGCATGCAAGTGAGCATTAATTAGGAAACACTGGAGTCTGCTGGGTAATTAGTGCTATCTCAGGGGTGGCCGTCCCATGAGGCCTTGCCAAGAGATCATCAGACATAGTAGTTTTTATAAGCCCACAGGGGAAATGATCCAATTTGTACTCATAAATGGTATCCAGAGAGGATTTTTACGTGTATCGTGCCCTGGACATTCCATGGGGAAATAAGTTTGGAAAAATCTAGAATAAGCTACGATGCTGTTGCACAGGGTCTTTTCCTGGGAACTTCTTATAACCATAAACATTTTGAGGCCCATTCCAAAGTCCCAAGGAATAAGACAACTATATCGTCATGTGGCTTGATCAAATAGTCGTTTGACTTTGAGCGGTTTCCCATGGGTTTGTTCATGGAACTGTCCTTCCATGGAATGTTTCTCCTGGATGTGCTGCACCTGGGACAGGGGAATGCCAGGGTCACGGAGAATAGCAAGCATCTGGGAATTCCATGTTTTAATGACATCGGCATGGCAGCGGATTGCTATTACTGGAAGTATTTATGCCTCAGGAAGTGTGACAGACGACCTACTCTAGAGACTTGTTTCTTCCCGTCTTTCCCAGAGCGCTGATTGCTGGATAGTGACCCGCACTGTACTGTTTGGTGGCCTCAGCCACTGCAGGCAGGAGGAGAGGCAGGGCTGGTGTGAGTGAGTGCTCTGCCCACCCCCACTTGTCCCAGAAGAGCTGGGGCTGTGTCTGAGGTCACCTTTCCTCTTCTCTCCCCAGAATGATACCTCGGGCGAATACAAGAAGGCTCTGTTGAAGCTGTGTGGAGGAGACGATGAGTAAGGGGGTTCAGGGCCTCAGGGTGGAAGGGTGGCTTGACTCTTCTGGTGACCGTCCCCAGTAGATGGGAGATTACATGACTCTGGGTCTCTTCTGAGGCTGGAATGCCAGACGAGGGGAAAGTGGCCTTTGGCATTCCAGTCTCTGCCGTCATGGTGTGTGTGTGTGTGTGTGTGTGTGTGTGTGTGTGTGTGAACAGATGTGATCTACTATATGTGGAACTCTCTGTTGTGTGAATCTAGAAGTCAGTCTACTGTCTGGACCAGGAATTAGAACTCAGAGGACGTAAGCTGGGCATGGTGGCACACACCAGAGGCAGGCAGATCTCTGTGAGTCCAGCCTGGTCTACATAGCAAATCCCTGGCCAACCAGAACTGCATAGTGAGACCTTGACTCAAAAGAGCTGGAGAAGAAGGTCTGAGGAGTCACCTCTAAGAAGGCCTGGTGATGAGGATTGACTTGGCTTCTTCCTATGACCACCAACGCTTTCCGTGGAGAGCTGGGGAAAGAGATGAGGCGGCAGACGGGCTACAGGAGCCCTTCCTGGATTATTAAACTAGGTGACTATGTCAGGACATGACCTATTTATACACAGGAAATTGTGGGTGCTGTGACTTCCTTCTCCAGGGTTCAATGGCAAGTTAAAGAAGGGATATGAGAGCTTCCCATTGACTATGCTTGGGCCACAGAGGCCACAAATCCCGTGCCACACACACTGGCCCCTCACATGTCCAGGTGCTTTGAAAAAAGAGGTATGGGAATGATCCAACCATACCCCGCCCTTGGCTTATTTGAAAGGGGATTTGAGACAGGAGGCACCCGTGCTATAAGGAAGAAAGAAGAGATTGAGGGACTGTCCTGCTTGGGCCTGGGACCAACAAGGCTGCTGGGGAAAGCCCCACTGCATAGGAGCTCAAGGGAGGACAGAAGAATCTCTGGACTAGAGGGTTTTCTGATGAACTCAGGCTGGAGAAGTAAAGCCAGATAGGTCTGTGTTGTGTTAGGGGTGTGTGTGTGTGTGTGTGTGTGTGTGTGTGTGTGTGTGTGTGTTGATTGTGTGTGTGTGTGTGTGTGTGTGTGTGGCTGGACATGTGAGGTGTTGCCCATGATGACATTCCCTCCCATCCTCTCCCCGAACCCCTCCATTCCAGTGCGGCTGGCCAGTTCTTCCCGGAGGCAGCACAGGTGGCCTATCAGATGTGGGAACTTAGTGCAGTGTCCCGAGTTGAGGTCAGACCCTCCCCATTCCCTGCTTGACCTCTTTGATCACTGCCTTCCACACTTCTGCTTGCGCCTTTCCCGCTGAGCTGGTTGACCCCCAGCTGCCCCCTGGTGGCCAACCCGCGCTGAGACGTCTTCCACCTGAAGCTTCCAGATTCCTGCCTTGGTTCTAACAGTCCTGGGAAGTGTTTGTTCTGCCTGCTCTTTACTAACAGGGCTTCCTCCAGTGAGACTGGGCTGGTTCCGTGGGGGCCTCTGCATCCTGGGCCTGGCAGCTAGGCTTCGCATACTGAGCTGCCCTCGGTGGAGCAGAGGGTACCCCTAGGATTCAGGGGTGTACTCCTGAGCACCCTCATACGAGCGGGGGCAAAGGACAGGATGAAAGGTTTCACAGAGGCTCCTGGAAAACCAATCTAGACACTGTGGGGTCCTCACCCTCCTCATGGCCTCTGTGCCTGAACCTTTCAAGAAAGGGGGTTATACATGGTGGTCCTGGTGGCCCAAAGGCTCTTGAAGTCTGATGCTCTACTCTTCCTTAAATTTGAAGGCGAACACCAGCACTGCAGGAGACCTCAGGTTATATATATGCTTCCCACAGCATTAAGTAACAACCACCCTCATAAAGAGCTGCCCCTTTTCAGTTCCACCAGCCTTTCTGATAAGTAAAATCAGCTTGGTGCTGTCCGAGGCGGCTGCCCTTAGACACAGAGGCCTTAAGTTCAGTGCTTTTGGCAAGACCTGATGCTACAACTGTGTTGTACAAGCTGGCTGCCCTTTTACATAGAGAGAGCCAAGGGAGCTGGACTAAAGTTCTGTGGTCTTGGCAAGCAATACTGTCTTAAATTTGGTGACCTTTAACCTGAGTGGGGCCAGGTACTACATTTTTTGTTGTGGGTGATCACCTGTTAATGACATAGGATACATTCTTTCTAGATTGCGATAGTACATAAAGTATAAAGTTATTTTTATCTCAAAGCTGGGGATATAGCTCAGTAGTAGAGTGTTTGCCTAGCAAGCAGGAGGCTTTCAGCTTAATTGCCATCATGGAAGAATATCTTTTCACTGATTTATTAATGTGTTAAGTATTTTTTTAAATGTCATTATGTGGCAGGCACTTGTTAGCACAAAGGATATAAAAAAGTATATATAAAAGTTTAAGCATGGTGGTGCATGCCTTTAAACCCGGGGCTCAGAAGGCAGAGACAGATCTCTATAAGTTCAAGATCAGCCTGATCTAACTAAGTGTACTTCAAGATAGATCTGTTGGGGCTGAGATGTTGCTTAGTATGTTAAGCACCCCTTCCTCAAATTATTCTAAATAAAACTGTTTAAGCAAAGATCAGGTGTGATGATGCCCACTTTATTACCAACATCCAGGGAGTCAGAGGCAAGCAGATCTCTGAGTTTGAGACCATGCTGGTCTCTTTAGGGAGTTCCAGACCAGGCAGAGCTACTACATAGTGAAACCCTGTCTCTATACAAAATAAAGCAACAGTAAAACCCAAAAACCACTGAAGCGAAATTAAAAAAAAAAGAAATTAAGAAATAGCAAATACAGGAAGCAGCATGAACGTCATTGGGTAATGACTAAAATTTGGAAACTATTCTGCTTCTGAGTTCTTTGGCCTCCTTACGGAGGAGCCATGTCTACATCAGCATCAGGGCACCGGGGCAGGGTGGGTGGGATGCTGAGGGGCCCCAGTGGAATGGTCAGCCTCTGGAGCTGGGACTGAGCCAAGTCCGATTGCAGGAGCTACCCCCTTTCCTGTCCAGCACTCACCTGTTTCCGGGCCTGAGACTCTCTGCTCTCTCAGCCTTGAGTGGGCTTTGTCTGCTGTGCCTTCTTCCCCAGGCTGCTTGGCTTGGGACTCAGCCTGGAAAGCCCCTGCCACTCTGCATGCCGCTCTCTAGATCTGACTCCCCAGGGGCCTTCAGACACCTGCTGAGAGCCTCGTTCTCCTTCTTATAGCTGAGGGGTACTGTGTATGCAGCCAATGACTTCAACCCTGATGCTGATGCCAAGGCCCTGCGGAAAGCCATGAAGGGAATTGGTAAGGATGACGAGGACCAGAGAAGGCCCATAGGCAGCAGCCTGGAAGGTTTGGCAGCAAGGGGCTAGGCAAAGGGAGGGATGAAGCCTAGGGATGAAGCCTAGCTAGGCTCTGCAGGATGAGGAGGGGTGTGTGGGATCTTCCTCCACCTCAGGTAGGAGGGAAGGCTAGGAGAGGGTTTGGAATGAATTTGACCGGAGTATTTTATGGACACCTAAGTGTGGAAGAAAGTACTGGCCCTGAAACTTTAGGTGTTGACTCGGTGTGACTGGATAAGTCCTTAAACAGCTCTGGGTCTCACTTTACCAGTGTGCAAAATGAAGTCCATTGACCTGAGAACTCAAAGTACCACAACTGTTGGCTCCTCCAGGCTGCATTTGCTGACAGTGGGGAAGAAAGCCACTGTACGAGTGGATGGTCAGCTGCCTGCACCCAGCTGGGCCTGGAAAGCCCTTGCTGGGAAAGGGAATGGGGGGGTTGGTTTCTAGTGTCTTACTCCTCCCACAATACCCAACAGCTAATCCCAAGGGGTCCTGCACCTCCTGGGTCTCAGTGAATTCTTCTCAGGAAGAGTAATGCCTACGTAGCGTCTCTATGACTGTGAGACTATGGGGGCAAATGCTCTGAAAATTAGATCCCTGTGTCAGACCTGAGGTTGGTGGCACTCACCTGACAGACAGGAGGTAGTGCCGCAATGCCTTCAGCCAACCTGCTGTACGTAGAGGGACCTGGGAGCCACCGTCAAACACAGTCACTAACTGCTGAGATCACAGGGTTAGAAGGATCTCTTGGTGGTTACTTGGTCCTGTTCATGTTAGAGGTGTGGAAACTGAGTCCCAGAAAGAGAAAAGGACCTTCCCAAGGTCGGCAGCCATTGCCAGAGCCAAGATTAGAACTCAGAGGCTCTGACACCTAACGCACCACTTGTCACCCCACCTGCCAACCAGATGCTCATCAGCCAGTGCCTCCCACCTTTCTGGGTGTCATTTTATCTCATCCAGTGGCATGACAGGAGAAAGCAAGGAGCCTAGGGCAGGGATCCCAGAAGGGCCAGGAGCACATGGCCACCAACCCAGGCCTTTACCCTGACAGAGACTGGTGGGAACTCTCATTGGGGGGGATGTTGGGAAAGCTGAGCCACAGAGCCTCCTCTGAAGCATGTGGGCTTTGGTGATCCAGGAACTGATGAAGCCACCATCATCGACATCATCACACACCGTAGCAATGCCCAGCGGCAGCAGATCCGACAGACCTTCAAATCTCACTTTGGCCGGGTAAGGGTCCTTCCTCCCTAGTCTGGGCCTCAGATTTTTTATACCTCCCTAGTGAAACTCAGCCTGCCAATGCCAGCTCTGTGTAATTAGACTCCAGGGGGGTTCATGGTAATGAGACCTCCACCTGGTCTCGGAATATTCTAGCCTCCTGTCACTCTGTTCCCCTAGTTCCTTGTGATCAGTGAGCGATGTGTGTATGGGATGGCTTAGTGGGGGCACAATCAAAGATGGGGGCAATTTCTATGTGGATCGGAGACTGGTGTGACCTTGGCTTTGTCCTTGCAGGATTTAATGGCTGACCTGAAGTCTGAGATCTCGGGAGACCTGGCAAGGCTGATCCTGGGTCTCATGATGCCCCCAGCCCATTATGATGCTAAGCAGCTGAAGAAAGCTATGGAGGTACAGTGCACACACTAGAGGATGGGATGGGGTGGGTACTGGTACTCAGGGTCAGCACCGCCATGGACATGTCCTTTGCATGGACTTTCCAGGGAGCTGGCACAGATGAAAAGACTCTTATTGAAATCCTGGCTACTCGGACCAATGCTGAAATCCGGGCCATCAACGAGGCCTACAAGGAGGGTAAGTGTGAGAGGGTGGGGCCCAGTGCTGCTGGGAGACAGGCAGTCCCCAGCTGACGGTATTAGCCCACAGCTCTGACTTACCACCTCCGTGACTCTGTGTGTGTGTGTGTGCATGCAGGGATACGTGTATTGATGGAGACCAGGTTTCGGTCTCAGGTGTGTCTTCAGGTACCATCCACCTTATTTTATTTTTTTATACGTTGTGTGTGCATGCACACGCGTGCACACATGCATGTGTAGGTCAAAGGACAACTCTGAAGTCCATTCTCTCCTACTGTGTGGGTTCCAAGAACTGAACTCAGGCTTGATTGGTCATCAGGCTTGGCAGCAAGCACCCTTTCCTGTTGACCTTGCTTTTTGAGACAGGGTCTCTTACTGGCCTAGGGCTGGCCAGTTTGGCAAGGCTGATGGCTAAGGAAGCCCAGCTTCCATTCTTCCCATCCCTGGCTGTAGGATGACAAGGGTGCACTACTGTGCCTGTTTTGTTTGGTTTTGGGAACATGGGTCTGAGGCTCCAACTCAGGTCCTCGTGCTCATGTGACACGCCCTTTACTGACTGTGCTGTCTCCGCAGCCCTTCTATGGGACTTCAATAAACCTATTAGTGTACCTAGTTCCCCATTTGGGAAAGTCACCTGCTCCAAGAGAGTCCTGGTTGTAGAAGACAATTTAGATAGAATTTGGGGAGCAGAGAGAGCATTTAGCCTGCTAATGAGAGGGAAGGCAGCTTCGTGGGAATGGGGCCTGAGTAGTTACACGAAGACCCACCTCAGAACGGTCTCCCCTGCCTTGTTATACCCTACGCCACACTGTGATACTATTGCAATTGAAGGAGTTCCCACGACACTACATTGTCTTGAAACTGTTAAGCTTTAGTCAAGTGGCCCTATATTTTCATTCTGAAACACTATGACTTCTGTTCTAGGAACAACTTTCCTCTTGCAGAGCTTTGAGACCACAGTCGTTTTAAGTGGGGGAGGAGAGGCACTAAGGTCCCAGATAAAATTTGGGGTTCAGTGAGTGCTGTGTAAGAGGGATGGTAAAGAGTGAGGGAAGGCGGGGAGGTTCCACTGGAAGGTGTCGAGGGCGGGTGTGTGTGTGTGTGTGTGGGGGGGGTTATAGCTCTAGAGCCCTGCCTAGAATGCACAAGGTCCTGGGATCACTTCCTAACAATACAGCCAAATGAATGGCCAGCGAATGGGAGAGAAGATAATGGGAGCGTTTGGGAGCTGATGCAGGTGTGTGGAGGGGCAGGTCTCAGTACCAGCTGCCTCCCGGTCAGCAGGAAGATAGCTGGATGCCCTCAAGGGCCGACTCGTTCAGTCCCACCTCTCCTGCTGACACAGCCCTGGCTCAGGTGTGACTCTCATTCTCTAGGCCTCCTGGCCGGCAGCTGCTCACACCTTTCTTCCTATCTCAGATTACCACAAGTCCCTGGAGGATGCCCTGAGCTCAGACACATCTGGCCACTTCAGGAGGATCCTCATTTCTCTGGCCACAGTGAGTGGAGTTATGGCTCTGAGGCCCATTCATCCATGGACTAGAAGAGAGAATGCCCCCACCCCCACTCCCACCCCCTTGCCTCCTCCTGGGGTTCCACCTCAAAATCTTTATTGTTCCCCTTTTCTGTTGTTGGTTTTGTTTTGTTTTGTTTTATGACAGGATTTCTCTGTGTAACCCTGGCTGGCCTCAAACTCACAGAGATGCACCTGCCTCTGTCTCCCAAGTGTTGGGATTAAAGCCGTGCTCCACCACCACCCTGTGAGAATCCATTTTTGATGGCTGGTGTTGTAACTTTTTTTGGTCTCTTTCATATAGACCAGAATCACATGAGTGGCTCTGTCCTGTGATCCTATAACCCTGGGGCCACGTGGCCTACCCTGGAATTGTTTCATGTTGTAAAAGATGAAAAGGGGTGCAGAGAGGTGACTGAGCAAGACCTACGGGTGACTGGAGGGCGCCTGTGGGGGATGTCTAGGCCTGACTTCTCGATGGTCCTGTGACAGGGAAATCGCGAGGAAGGAGGAGAAAACCGAGACCAAGCCCGGGAAGATGCTCAGGTGAGATCCCCGCCCATCTCTACTGGACAGCTGGCGGGTCCCTGCCAGGAATGACTCTCAGGTGGGGCAAGTTCCTGGCTGGGACATGGCTGGTTTGACTGACATGTTTAGGTCTACTCTACAAAGTGAATGCTCGAGGATTTATAGCATAGGGTGGGAGGGTGGAGCTTGCCTCCCTGGCCCTTCCCATGTGGACTCTGGGACCTTCAGCACTATATGGCAATCATAGATCACCCGGGTCAAACCTCTAAGCCTGCAGTGGGAAATGGAAGTCCAAGAGAATGACTGGTTTCTCAAATCACACAGCAAATCTGGCGCAAGGAGAGCTGACCCAGAGAGAGTGGGTTTGGAATCTTTCTGGGGGAAAAGGCCTGAGAACCAAATGTCTGGATTTCCTGTCTGAAAAATGAGGCAAAAATCAAAGGGGTGACTTGGCAAAGTTTAGCAAGCTCCTAAAGGCTGGTGCCTCTCTGCTTCTTAGGCTTCTCTGAAGCTGCACTTAGAGGCTGGGCAGCCCCAAGTCATTTTCCTGAGCCCCCACTGAGGTCCTCAGTGTTGTCCCCATGGACCTGAGTCAGGTCTCTGTCTGTTCTGACTGCCCCATCCCCACCTGCTGCAAGAGCTGCCCCATGCTGGAGGTGGGCACAGATGCCACCAATGCTAACACTAGCATCCAGGGATTGCAGTTGGTCACTAGAAAGAGCATTGACCAACCCAGAGTCCCTGCTGAGCCCCAGCTTTCACCAGCAGACAGGAGCTGAGACACCAGTGTCAACTCAGCAATCCCTAGGGTAGCCTGACAAAACTGAAATTGCAAAATTAGGCACACCCCAGCAGTGGGAGGAACTGAGGCTGGAAGAGCAGGAGCCTAGCCTCAGCTCCAGGAGGCCCTGTCTCCAAAAGAACAACACAAAACCCCAACAACCCCCAAGCCCTTGTTACAGAGTTTAGAAGGGGCGCCCTGTGTTGAGCAGGCATTAATGCTCCTCTGTGTACCATCTTGTTTTTCCTGCGGAGAAAAGAAGCCTTAACAGCCCCACAATTTCTGAGTGGCTTCAGTTTGATTGACACTCAGGTCCACCCAACTCCAATCTGGCTTATATAATACCCTCTAGGACCCAGCACCATAATCTCCCATACAGCTCCTTGCTCAAGAAACCATGGCCCAGTTGCCCAGTCCTGTTCTGGAATTACAGTGTCAGAAGCTCCAGGATTCCAGTCAAAGATGTTTTCAATTATATACAAGTACATTCATAGGCGCTAACCATGGGTAACCCCACCATCGTTTACTGAGCCCACATTTCACACACACACACACACACACACACACACACACACACACACACACACAGAGCAGGTATTTATTTAGTATTTGTGAGCATCCTCATGGTGTAGCAGGGGGGCTTTTGATCTTAGATTTCACCAACATCCGTTCTCTAGGGAATGCGGCTGCCTGGTACCTGGTCTGCCTTGGGTCCTGGTGGGGCAGTGGTGGTCCTGGCCCAGCAACTGCTTTGCAAGAGAAGGAGAGAGAGAGAACCAGGGTAGAGGCAGTGGAGGGATCCTTTGAACCAGAGCCCTACATTGACAGAGGCTCAGCAGCTTCTCCGTGAATAAGGCACAGATCCTGATACAGAGTCAGCTCAGTTTCTACTAAAACAACTAGCAAAGTTTTATCTCTTTCATAAAACTTCAGAAAATAGAGCTAAAGGAAAAACCTACCCCCCCATAGTCATCACTTAATATAGTTATTCAAATCTGGCTTTCTTTTTGCATATATAAATAGTTTCCTGCTTATAGCAGTTAAAATAAGATGGGCAGAATAAACCTCTCCTGTAAGTCCAGCAGAGGCTCCCTGCAAGTTCAAGCCCAACCTGTTTTGCATAGTGAGTTTCAGGACTCTATCAAAAGCACTATTGAAAGAAAGAAGCGGGAGGGAAGTGGCCTATAGCGGCTTTCAAAGCCAGTTCTCTCCTCCCACTTTACCAAGGCAGGGTCTCCCCTACTTCTGGCCTTGCAAGCTTTCTCCAGCTCTCACTGGAGTGTTGGGACTACAGATGTGCGCATGCACGTGCGCGCACACACACACACCGCATGAACTCCGGGAATCAAACTCAGCAGGTGCTCCTGGCAAGTGCTTTGGCTGAGTCCTCTCCCTGGCTCAGTTAGTCATTCTTCCGTGGCATCCAATGCATTCACACTGCACAGCCATCACTGCTACCCCACCCCCAACCGCTCTTCTTTTAACAAAACTGAAACTCTGAGCCCATGAGCTAGTGGTTCCTCGTTTCCTCTCCCTCTAACCCAGAACAGCCTGCCTTCTGTCTCTGGATTTGACCCTTCTGCAAACATCACCTTAGGGATTTGTGTGCTTGTAGCTGGCTTACTTCACTCCACACAATGCCCCCCATGACTCAACGAGGTGATTGAAAGTATTGAAAGCCCCGAATAGCCCAAAAGCCTCAAATGAGGATCATCATTGCATTTAAAGCAAAATGAAATTAAGTATTTCTGCAATGGGGAATATGATCGTAAAATTCCAGTATGGGAAAAGGAGCTGCCTGACTCTGGCCTCATGCGGTAGACACTTGAGAGCCACATCATCCATGTAGGTACCTCCTGGTGACTATGAGTATCGTTTTCATCTAGATAAAAGAAGCACCAGTATATACAATACATATGCACATATGGACTTATGTAAATCATATAGAGAAGTCTTGTTTTTATGATGCTGTGGTTCAAACCCAGGGTCTTAGAGCTTCTCCACTATCTCAGTCATAATTTTTTCTTTTTAACGTGTATATGTGTTTCCTTGAGTACATAAGTGCAGTGCCTGCAGAGGCCAGAAGAGGGCAGCTTCTCCCCTGGAGCTAAGGTTATGGGCAATTGTAAGCCACCTGGCGTGGGTGCTGAACACCAAACTCAAGTCCTCTGATAGAGCAGTGCCTGCTCTTATCCACAGAGCTTTCTTTCCAACCCCCTTAGTCTTTTTTAAAGCTCCGTGGGACCTTGAACACGGTGGCATCTTCTGTAATCCCATAACTCAGAAGGCAGAAGCAGGATTGCTGGCCATTTAAGGCCTACCTGGGCTGCTATAGAGTGAGACTTTGTCTTCAAAGAGAAGAAGGAAAGAAGCCAGGTGTGGTGGTGCACACCTGTAATCCCAGCACTCGGGAGGCAGAGGCAGGCAGATCTCTGTGAGTTCCGGTCCATCCTGGTCTACATAGTGGGTTCCTGGTCAGTCAGGGCTACATAGTGAAACCTTGTCTCAAAACTAAATAAAGACTAGAGTCTTGGTCTGTGCAGGAGAATACGATGGTTAGCAGGATGCTGGGGAAAGGACTAAAGTGGCAGTTCAGGCGCATGGAGACTAGCTGGATTTATTCCCAGACATTCTGGGTCAGAGCATCTTGGCTCACAAAAGTCCTGGCCACAATGACTGCTCCACAAGCTGTTCTTAAGGAGAATGCTCATAGTGCCCACCTATGCTGCGTGCCTGTGACTCCCAGACCTCAGCTGTCCTGCCTTTCTGTCTGTGACCTGGGGAGCTAAGGTGACAGAGCCTGATACTGATTCACTCCCGAGAATCTGTGCCTGTCTCGTTCCCTGCCCACTGGCTCTGTTAGGCTAGTGACGGGGGCTTTCCTTCCTCTAGATGTCAGACAAGCTGGGGCCTGCAGGCTATTCTCGGGTACTGGGTATAAAGGGTGTCATTCTCCTTCTGGGAAGCTACACTTTAACTATTCTCAATGGGTGGTGGTGGCGGCACACACCTTTAATCCCAGCACTTGGGGGACGGGGCAGGCAGATCTGTGAGTCTGAGCACAGCCTGGTCTACTGAGTGAGTTCCAGGACAGCCAGGGTTACACAGAGAAACCTGTCTCAGAAAAACCAAACACAACACACACACACAAAAACCAAAACCCGCCGGGCGGTGGTGGCGCACGCCTTTAATCCCAGCACTTGGGAGGCAGAGGCAGGTGGATATCTGTGAGTTCGAGACCAGCCTGATCTACAAGAGCTAGTTCCAGGACAGGCTCCAAAACCACAGAGAAACCCTGTCTCAAAAAAAAAAAAAAAAAAAAAAAAAAAAAAAAAACAAGCAAACAAATTCCCAGGCCTGTCTTCTGCTCTGAGTTCTAGCCCAGAGGATAGAGGAAGGCGATATCCCTCCCAGTCCTTCACTGTGACCCTGGGGTCTCTCGGGACCTCTGCCACTCTGAGCTAGGCCTTTGGGCTCCAGGGTCCTCTGGCCAGTCACCCCAGCCTCTGACTCTTGCCTCCCCTCTCTCCCTCCTCTCTCTCCTCCCCACTCTCAGGTTGCTGCTGAGATCTTGGTGAGTGTTCTGTTCTTCACGGGGATGTGCCAGCTTCTGAGTCAGCCCTGCTGTGCTGGTGCTGGGCTGAGTGGGGCAGGACTGGGCAATGTCTGGGACCCTCCCTCACGGCTTCTCTCTCTCCCCTTCCGGGCCTTTTAAGGACCCTGGTAGTTTAAAAAGGGCCAGGTGTGATGGTGCATGATCATAATCCCAGCACTTGGCAAGTGGAGGTAGGAGGATCAGGAGTTCAAGGCCATCCTCAGCTTCCTAGAGAGTTTGAGGCCAGCCTGGGCTACACGAGACCCTGTCTCAAAAAATGGGAGTAGTTGCAAAGCTAGTGTTCCCCAAGCTTTGGCCATTCATCCATGCCTCTTGGGCCTGCTCTGTGCTGTATAATCACCAGCGATGATTGCTGCCTGTAAACTGGCTCGTCTTCATTTTAAAAGTGAGTTTTTAAAAGAGAATGCAAATAGGGTCATAGCTGGCTAAGGCATCTTTGTGGAAACTTAAGTGGTAGAATACAAATTTGTTTGCCCTTGACCCCAACTGGGGGAAACTGGCTAGGACATTTTTTGCTTGCTCACACACGTGTCCATGCTCCCCAGAGGGATTGTCTGGTGACTGGGTAGGAAGACCAAGTCCCTGTACCCACCTCCAGCCCCATTTTGGGTCCTGAGGACTTCAAAGAGAGATGGGATGACCATTATGCTTGAGTTGAGGAGAGAGGGGAGCAACCTCAAGCTCCTCCCCCGCCCCCTCCTGCTCTGAGCCTCAGCAGAGACAGTGGTACTAACCATGGCTTCTCATGTCTCCCCCTCAATCCTTGCTCTAACTGGGCTCCGCAGGAAATCGCAGACACTCCCAGCGGAGACAAAACGTCCCTGGAGACGCGCTTCATGACGGTCCTGTGCACCCGTAGTTATCCTCACCTCCGCAGAGGTGAGCCTGCAGGAACCCCACCCCTTCCAGTGTGGTAGTGGGAGCCCCAAATCTGACCTGAACCTCCCAGCCCTCTGTGAAGAGCAGAGCAGCTAAGTGCCTTTCTTCTCACTCCAGTGGTAGAATGGTAGGAGACTCCAGAGCCCTAGCCTGTCCTCAGCCAACTCCCTTCCCCGCCTTACCAAAGCAGGTAGAATACCTAGGATAAGGAAAGACCAGCCAGTTTCACCTCAGAAACGTGCAGTATTAAGGATGCTGAGGTGTGCTGTTGTGGTCCATCGGTGATGCCAGGGACAAAGCAGAGAGGGGTGAGGGTGGCACAGAACAGAACCACAGCTGTGTGCGGTGGCAATCCCGAAGTCCCCTGTCACTGAGACTTTTGCTTTCTCATGTGTATCTGCTCAGTATCTTTCAGTACTCATTTACTTGTTGCTTGATGTTCGGTTGCCTTGACTCCAGTCCCCCACTTACTAGCTATGTGGCTGAGCAGATGACTGGGTCTCTGTGCCTTAATCCCCTTATCTAAGAATTGGGGTTTTAGTTGTACCTCCCACGGTTGCTAGGATACCAAACCTACAATAAACATAAAGTAGTCAGCCTATGCAGGGCACACAGAGCCTCCTGTCATTTTGATTATTATATAGTAAGCACCATCCCAGCTTGTCAAGGAATAAGAGGGAACCCAGAGAGGAAGGCCACCTGGGGTGTCCGGGCATAGTTCCTTTTACACACCAGGCTGGGATAACAGAACTAACTCCCAAGACCTGGGCCTATTGGCCAGACCTGGAGGCGCTGATATATTCTAGTTGGCTCCAAGCTGTAGGACAGCCCTGAGACCAGAACCTACCTGTCACCCCAGCCTTACCCAATGAACAATGTATGAGATAGGTCAGGTGACTCCCCCAGCTGGCGTTCACCTCCCCCTCTTTCCTCTTGGCCAGTCTTCCAGGAGTTCATCAAGATGACCAACTATGACATAGAGCACGTCATCAAGAAGGAGATGTCTGGGGATGTCAAGGACGCATTTGTGGCCATCGGTAATTGGCAGGCACCAGGGGAAGGGGCTGGGGCATTCCTGGGAAGGTAGGCAGGTTCCCAAGAGGAATGTAGCTTTAGCATCATCCTGTGCTGATGTTACCTGGGACTCAACACTGTCTCAGATCTCCTCCCTGCCAAGGTATGATTGTGGGGGGCAGCCTGAGGACATCTTCAAGGCTTTGGGGACAGGGTGAGAAAAAGGGCTTTCCAGGGAAAGGACCAGGAGAGCAGAGAAGGATAGTGCTCTGCAGGATTGAAGTGTGTGTGTGTGTGTGTGTGTGTGTGTGTGTGTGTGTGTGTGGTGTGTGTTGTATATATTTATATCAATGTATATATTTATATCTATATATAGAGAGAGATATACCACTCACAAGACACCATATATACGTCCATGAGATTCACAGGATATAAATGCATAGCGTGTAAAATGCATTCATTCACAGGGTCCACAGTGCATGTATGCACTGGGCACATGTTAATCGTGTTCTCTCATACCACATTCTGCCACTGAGCTACCTCCTTTCTCTGGTATTTTTAGTTTTTTGTTACATGTTATTATTTATTTTGTGTGTGTACACATAAATACATGTATACAGGTATGTGCGTACCATAGCATGCATGTGGAGGTCAGAGGAAAACTTTAGGGATTTGGGTCTCTCTACTATGTGGGTCCTGGGGATTGAACTCAGGTCCTTAGGCTTGGCTTCAGGTACATTAGCCTGCTGAGCCAGCTCACAGCCCAAAGATCTTGACTTGGAAAAGGTCTCTTTCCCTTTCAGATCTCATTTCTTGCTGTGTGACTGTGTGCATACAAAGCTAAGCATGATATTGCTTCCCGTGTATTCCTTATTGTACCAGCAGGTGGCGATAGAAGGCTTTCAGATTCTGCCAACTACAAAATGCATCTTGAATTTCAGGAATTCTGAAATGTGAAGGAGAAGTATTCTAGATTAGATAAATGGAGGTGTTGCTTACCAAGGCTCTTTATCACCACCGAGAGTGACACCAGACAGGCAGGACAGCACAGTGACTGGAAGCTGGGGAGCTAAGTAAGAACTGTCCCTTGATTGTTGTGTGCCCCCAGGCAAAACACAGGACCTGCCTCAGTTTCTGCACTCTGTGACAGGATCTGAAAACTGGTCTTTCTACCCAGTTCTCAAGTGGCATGGAAGTTGTTAACCCCAGACACACATCCCATCCCCGCTCAGAATGTCTCTAGGATATAGAGTGGAGTCCAGAACTCATGTGTTTGGGGGTTTTGGTTTTGTTTTAGGTAATTTTTTGTGGGGTGTGTGTGTGTGTGTGTGTGTGTGTGTGTGTGTGTGTGTGTGTACCACATATGTGTGATAACTTGTGAGATCCAGAAGAAGTTGTCATATCTCCTGGGACTGAAGTAAGTGACCCAAAGGACATAACAGGAACAAAACTTGAGTCCTTTGGAAGAGCAAAAAGTGCCCTTATCCACTAAGCTCTCTCTCCAGACCCGGAAATTCAGTTTTTAACCATCTTTTCACATGTTTTTAATGTACTTAAAATTGGTGGCCCTGCATTCAGTATGCTTGAGAGCTTAAATCCCATTTACATATTCTGCTGACCTCAGTCAGCTTCAAGCATCTTCACTGTAGGAAACATGAAACACATGACAGAGTGAGAGATGAACATAGGGACAAAAAAAGGGAGAAGCCTTGTGGAGAGGATGTAAAACACCTTCGAGCGTGGAAGGTTAGCAATGACCTGCAGACCCAGAAGGTTGGTTGCAGTAGACAGAGGCAAGCCCTGCCCAGGGTCTGAGCAACACACAGCCTCTGACCAGACTCCCTGCTTCTCTCCTCTCTCCCCCTACAGTTCAGAGTGTCAAGAACAAGCCTCTCTTCTTTGCTGACAAACTGTACAAGTCCATGAAGGTATGGCATCTGACCTGTTTATGAGCACTGTCTTTCCCAAACCTACAGGCACAGATGTGCGCCATCCCCCAGATGAGGACTTCAGGCTGCTGTTTCCCCGCTTTGCTGTTTTATCAACATCTACTTTTGGTCCAAAGATAGCCTTTCTTAGTCAGGGGTGATTTTTGTGCCCCTCCCCTAGGGATATTTGTGATATCCAGACAGATTTCTGGTTGCCAAATCTTAAAAGAGTTTTGCTGTTGGCATCTGGTGGGAGTGACCAGGGATGTTAATATACCCTGTTGTATACAAGATAGATCCCTAGATCAAAGAATGATTCATCCCAAATGCTTGAGAACTCACTACATGCCAAGGCCAGAGCCTTGTGTCCACCTCTAGCCACAGTCGACACCATGAGAGTTCTATGGGCCCATGGTAACCCCCTTATTTCCTAGAAGAACACAGAGCAGTACAGGGTAGTTAAAGTTGGCCCCATGTCTGTACACCTGATGAATGGCAGAGCTGGAAGGAGAGGATTTTCCAGGTCCTGTGCCAGTTTCTAAGACTTCTGTAACACATTTTCACAAACTGAATGAATGCAATCTCTGATGGTTCTAAAATCAAGGCAACGGCAAGGTCAGTTCTTTCCTATCTTACCCTTCCCATTCTTCCCCTGCCTCCTGGGAGCTGCCAGAAACCCCTTGTGTGTCTTGGGTTTGGCTGCATCACTCCAGCCTCTGCCTTCATCTTCATGTGTATGCCTGTGTCCCTTAGATGCCACCCAGAGAGTTTAGGGCCCTAATCCAACATGACATCATTTTAATCCATTACAATGGTATAGTAATTAATTTTCCATCTCCATGCTACAATATTTGGGAGGAAAATCAAATTAAAGGATGGAAGAAAAAAAGGATTTGGGCTCACAGTTTCCGAGGCTTCAATCCATAGTTTTCTAGTCCATTGCTTTTGAGCCTGTGGTGATGTAGAATGTGGTGTCAGGGAGGAGGACATGGCAGAGCAGAGCTTCTCACTTCCTGGTAGCCTGGAGCAGAGAGGGAGGAAGGGACTAGGGACAAAGGATATCCTCTGACACCCCAGGACTTACTTCACCCTCGCCACTTCCCAGCAATACCATCAGATTGTATGTGCATCAATGCACTGACCTGTCGAGGAAGTTGGAAACCTTAAGACCCACTTCCCCAAATCTCTAGCTCTGAACACTGCACTGGCGACCAGGCCTGAAGTGCATGAATTTGGGGAAGGATACAGCCTCCAAACCACAACGACACAAAGACTCTGTTCCCAAGGTTACATCCTGAGGCTCCAGCAGAATGTGGGCTTTAGCAGGGCCCTCTCAGCCCACACAGACCCTCCGCACCTCTCTGTCTGGCCAAGGGAGTTTGAGTTGTCTGTGGAAGATAGTGATAGAATAACCCCCCCCCCCCCCAGTTTGGGAGGGCAGAAGCAACAGGCAGGCAGACATCTGTTGACCTAGCTTTCCCTCTCCCTCATGCCCCGTGTATCTCTCCTTCTTGGCTCCCCCAGGGTGCTGGCACGGATGAGAAGACCCTCACCAGGGTGATGGTCTCCCGGAGTGAGATAGATCTGTTAAACATTCGGAGGGAATTCATTGAGAAATATGACAAGTCTCTACACCAGGCCATTGAGGTAAGAGAAGGGCTGCTCAGTGAGCTCTTGGATTACCGTGTGATCCGGGGAACTGCTAAATGGAGACCTGCCTCATGTTTTCACTATGAAAATATTTCTTTTATTTTATGTGTGCGTGGTTGCCTACATGCCTTCAAACATGTCTGAGGCATGCCTGGTGTCCATAAAATTCAGAAGAAGGTGACAGGTTCCCTGCCACTGGAATTGCAGAGAGTTGTGAGTTGCCATGGGTGCTGGGAACCAAACGTGGGTCCTGTGCAAGAGCAGCAAGTGCTTTTAACAACTAAACCATCTGTCCAGCCCCTGGGTTTTTGCTTCTTGTAGTTTTATTAAAGTATAGTTTAGGCTGGGCGATGGTGGCGCACGCCTTTA
>NC_022014.1:43729766-43736046 GCF_000317375.1 Microtus ochrogaster
AAAAAAAAAAAAAAAAGAAATCTCTCATTAAGCCAGGCATGGTGGCACATGCCTTAATCCCAGCACTCAGGAGGCAAGGGAAGGCAGATCCCTGAGTCTGAGGCTAGCCTCAACTCACTCTGATCTACAAGAGTGACTTCCAGGATAGCCAGAGCAACATAGAGAAACCCTTTCTCAGAAAGCCAAAAACAAGAAAGGAAAAAAAAATTCTTATTTTGAGACAGGGACACTGTGTTGCCCAGGCTGGCCTTAAGGTGACTCTGTAGCCCAAACTGATGTTGAACCTGTCTTCCTCTTGCCTCCACCCCCTATTGGCTGGGATTACAGGGGTGTGCCCCCATACCTGGTTCCTATAGGACTAGGAATCAAATCCAGGACTTCATGCTTGGCAAACAAGAGGTCTAACTGAGCCACATCCCTAGGCCCTCTTTGAAGGCTCTTATTTGTTTTTTGATGTCGTGCTCTGAATTGAGGCTAGGGCTTCATGCATCCTAAGCACGCACACTACCAATGAGCTGTATTCCCAGCTCAGAATATAGCCAAGCATCCTGTAATCTCGAAGTAGTGATAGATCAAGGTCATTCTTGACTATGTAGTGATTTTGACACCAACCTGTGCTACGTGAGCCCTTGTCTCCAAAAACAAAAGCTTTATAAGTAAGAGGAGCCCCTTCTCAATGAGGATCGGTGCCAGTGGGGAGAGACTGACTTCCTGACTACAGACAGACCTCTGTGGTGTATCAGAGTAAGCGGTGCTTAGCAGCGTGTTGCTGGCCTGAGCCTTGGTGCAGTGTGGCTCGCTCTCAGATAATGGCCATATAACAGTAGGCATCAAGGGCTGAGGAATTTGCCTGACTTTGTGAGAGACAAGATGGAGGCCTCGGGCTCTTCAGTGGGAAGCTGCAGGGCTGAATGGACAGGAGACCTGGGATGGCAGATGGGATCCAATCTGCTCTCCAAAGGAGAGGAAGTGCCGATACTCTGTAGCTCTTCAGGGTCAGATTCTAAATGGCCAATTTCTAGGGGTACCGGGCCTGTGTCTGGAGAGGTCTCTCTGGCCTTGGCACAGCAACTGTGTTGGTGACAGATTCTAGGCTGATGGCTACTAGGAGGCTGGGGTATTTAGACCAGAATTATTCTTTTCTTACAAATCTGCTTTCTCTGCCCTGCCAGGGTGACACCTCTGGAGACTTCCTGAAGGCTTTACTTGCTCTCTGTGGTGGGGAGGACTAGAGCTACCTGTCTTAGCGGCCCCTCTGCCAAGTAGCAGCACCAGCCACCGTGACCTGACCAAGCCATCGTTCCAACTGCAGAGACTAAGGAAGGAGGGGTGAGAGGTGGAGCTGGACTACCATTCAGCTGGGGCTCTCTCTAGCCATGGAGGGTCCCTGGCGGTCCCTTCTGTTATCCCTCCTGCTCGTGGCTGGAGAATCACAGCCCTATATCACGCTTACCCCTTTTCCCCTCTACCTCCTCCTCAGCCCTCCCTAGCTTCTGTCCCTTGACATAATCCCTGCCCTGATTCAAGCTTTGTCACATCTCAAAACATACCAAGCCTCTGTCTATAAAATGAGTGATGTGTATACTTTGGGGGAGGGGGGCTATGGTGGCTGGTGCCGGGCAAGCATTCTCTGGGATAAAGGAGATAGATTAGTCTTCCCCCACTGCTAAAGCACTGAGGTAGGAACTTCCATGCCCAGGTTTCGCTTTGTGTCTACGACACCCTGGGCTTCAGACCTTGGGCCCATCCCTTCCCTTCTCTGGCCTCGGTTTTGTTATTTACAAAATGAGAGACCAAAATATCTTGGCTTCCCTTCTAACCCCGACCTTCTGGGCTGAGCCTGCAGCTTGAATCTTATTCTTTGTTTTACAAAGGGAAGAAACAGGGCGAAGGAAATCATTCACATAAGCAAGTTCTGTGCAAGCGTGAGGACCTGAATTCACTCTCCAGAACCCTTATAAAAAAGCTGGGTACCCGCAAAGCACAGTGGTGCGCGCCTTTAAAGCCAGCACTAAGGAGGCAGAGGCAGGTGGAGTTCTGTCGGTTCAAGGCCAGCCTGGTCTACACAGCAAGGTCAGGCCAGCCAGGGATCTGCAGAAAGACCCTATGTGAAAACAAGTATATATAAACAACAACAAAACAAACAAACAAAAAAAAAACCAGGCACACTGTGTATTTATAACCCCAGTGCCGGAAGATGGAGACTGGAGGACCATGGACCTTCACCTCCTCCTGCTTCTTGGGAAGATACGGCGTGGGAGCCTGCTGTAAACCTGGCAAGTCCCAGCCTCCCTGGGCTTCTGGTCCCCCGTCCTTGCTCCCTGAATGCCCTCCCCTCACAACCAAGCCGCACTTCCTCTCTGACATCCTCAAGGACACATGCCCTTAGATCTTCTAGAGCTGCAGGCGGGCAGAGATAAGCCACAGGGCTCAGCAGCAGCTTCTCTGTCCATCTTCCCCAAGCCACCTTCTGTTCTGCACTTGGATCTGAGAGTTTTCAAGGACTGTGATGGGAAGCTGTCTATTTGGCTGGCCCATGGAGGTTATTGCACTCAGGGTGTTGATGGTAGAAGCTGTCCATATGGACAGTTGGGAGATTCTGAGTCTGGTCCTTTGTCATTCCCTTACTGGGTGACCTTGCAGCCATTATCCATTGACCTCACTGGGCCTCAGTTTTCCCATTTGTATAGTGAAGGGTTGGATACACGAGTCTGAAACAACAATAACAAAAACCCACTTACTTGTCAGATCTCTTCCCTTCTTCCAACAGGCAGGAGTCCAGGTGCCCTGGAGGGTCAGCTAAGAGTGTTTTGAGGTATTTGCCAAATTTAACAATTAGCAAAATGGCTAATAGTTTTTGGAGTCAGACTTTTTATCAATGTTATGAACTGTAGCCTCTTTGAACCTCCGTTTGCTTGCCTGTCACATGGGTCCCCAGTTCTTCTCAGCCTTTGTGGGAAGCCAGTGAGACAGTCCCCGAAGCACTTCACCGAGCATCTACATGGTTTGAAGGCAGCGGTTGTCACCCTCTGCCTTGAGCCAGGCTCAGTGGCGGGAGCTAAGAGCTGATTCCATGATGTCTCTGAACTTGGACCTCAAGAAGTGGGGCAGCCTTGGATCATAGAGACACCCAAGCCGAGGAAGAATGACACCCTAATAGACATGTGTAAAGCTGCTTACTGTGGCCAGCTCTGATCTCAGAATTTAGGAAGCAGAGGCAGGAGGTGAGCCTAGGTTACATATCAAGACCCCCATCTTAAAATAAAAATGGGGCTGAAGGGATGGTTCAGCAGGTAATGGTGTGTGTGTGTGTGTGTGTGTGTGTGTGTGTGTGTGTGTGTATTTGTGAAAACCTAAATCCAAATCTCCAATATATGGTAAAAAACAAAGCTGTGTATGGGGGCTGGGAGAGATGCTCAGTGGTTAGGAACACTGGCTCAGTTCCAGCAGAGCCAATGCCCCCTTCTGTCTTCAGACCCCAAGCATGAAGTGGTACACAAACACACACAGGCAAAACCCTCCTACACAAGAAATGAAAATAATGTTTTACAAAGCAGTTTCTGGCTGTGAATTCCCGTAACCACAGGTGGGAGGAAAGAGGGAGTGAGGGAAGATGGATGACTGGGCCCCAGGTTCCCTAGGAGACCCTGCCCTAGGGGAGAGGACAGGGCCCTGGAATACTCCTCTGACCAATTAAAAATTTTCTAATTGCGTATATGTGCATCCATATGTTAAGTATTTCAAAGGGAGATGAGCTAGGGAAAAAAGCAAAGGAACGTGAGGGCTAGGAGAGAGGAGACCCCCACAAGGCAATCACAGAAAATGCTGTGGGAACTGGGAATGAAAACTGCTGAGCCCAGTGCTTGTGTCGAGGAAGGCATGTTTCTGCGCCTCTGCCTTCATCCTCCTCTGTCTCCAGCTGAGAGTGTCGCCTTTCAAGGATTGCTCATAAGAGAGAGGATTTCAGTGTTTATAGGATGAAGTGGTTGTGACAGAAATGGAAGTTTGCATCCAGTTCCAGAGGGCCTGAAATGTCAGGATTTTCCTGGATTCCAGGAAAGTCTGTAAGAGTTGCGGGCATGGGGGTGATGAGGTATCCTTGTGCGTGAAAAGCATAGCTTTCTTTCTTTCTTTCTTTCTTTCTTTCTTTCTTTCTTTCTTTCTTTCTTTCTCTCTCTCTCTCTCTCTCTCTCTCTCTCTCTTTCTTTCTTTCTTGTCTTTCTGTCTGTCTTTCTTTCTGTCTTTCTTTCTGTCTTTCTCTTTCTTTCCTTTCTTTTTTCTTTGTTTCTTTCTCTTTCTTCTTTCCTTTTCTTTTTTTTTTAAAGAATATTTATTTATTATGTATACAGTAGCCTATCTGTGTGTATGCCGAAGGCCAGAAGAGGGCACCAGACCCCATTACAGATGGTTGTGAGCCACCATGTGGTTGCTGGGAATTGAACTCAGGACCTTTGGAAGAGCAGGCAATGCTCTTAACCACTGAGCCATCTCTCCAGCCCCTCTTCTTTCCTTTCCTTTCTCTTTCTTTCCTTTCTTTTTTCTTTCTTTCTTTCTTCCTTACTCCCTTCCTCCTCCCCTCCCTCCCCCCCTTTTTTTCTTGAAGCTGGGTCTCCTGATGTAGCCCAGGCCGGCCTCAAACTTGCATGGAGATGGCGATAACCTGATCCTCCTGCCTCTGCCCCAGAGTGCTGGATTACAGGCATAGATCACCAACTCCAACAAGCTGTACTTACATAGAAGTCAGCCATTCTGAAAATTTAAACAGCTTGTTCATTAATAATTATTCATTCATTCATGAGCTTAAACTTTCTGATACTTGCTGTGTACCATGCTGAGTGCTGGGAGCTAGAGCTATGAATGCTGGGAGCTAGAGCTATGAACGCTGGGAGCTAGAGCTATGAACGGTGATGGTTCCAATCCTTACAGTGAATGCCTCTTCTGTGTGAGTCTCTCCACAATAGCACTGGAGATTGCTCTCCTGGCCCAGTCTCAAGGCACAAAAGTGATGGGAGTTAAATTAAAAGGGAAGCCACAGCAGTTCAAACCACCACTGTCTCAGAGTAGGAGATGGGGAGGATGCTTTGAGGTTCTAGGTACAGATGGTGCCTCAGAAATTATCACCTCCCTTGGTGACTACGGAGAGGAAGCGCTTGTCCATCACAGGAGTTTGAATGGAGTTTGAACCTCCACGGTCTGGGGTTCTAATAAACACCTCATGCCTTCTAGCATCTAAGTCACCCTCTGAGATGAGCTTCAAGGCTGGAGTCTCCTTCCCTCCGGGTCCTCGTTGTGCTTTTTTGCCGTTTGTTTTTATTTTACGTGTTGAGTTGGGGGAGTACTTACATGTATGTATGTGAATCATACTTACATGCTTGTCCCCTCAGACACCAGAAGAGGACACTAGAGCCCCTGGAGCTGTAGTTACCATGCAGAAGCTGTGAACCAAATCCAGGTCCTCTGCAAGAGTCACAAGTGCCATCTCTCTAACCCATTTGTTTTTAAAACAGCATCTCACATACCACAGACTAGCCTCAAACTGCCTAGGTGACTAAGAATGACCTTGAACTTCCAACCTTCCTGCCTCTGCCTCCCAAGTGCGGAAAGTGCAGGTGGGTACCACTATACATAGTTTATGTCACGCTGGGGCTGGAATCCAGGGCTTTGTGCCTGCCAGGCAAGCCCTCTGCCACATAAGCTATATGCCTACACATCTCTGGTTCCCTAGTCACTTTCCTTAGACCGTGCATTTTCCCTTCAGGAAAGTCCTTTTCAGAAGCCTCGGTCTTTGGGGCCCACACCTGAAGGAAGTGGGGCTTGGGAGGGGGCTGGCCCTGACTGGAGCGGGTCCTGTACCTGCTCACACGGACAGCAGTTGGCTGCTGTGAAATTCCTGACGCTGTCTCTCCCCAGCTCAGAGGAAGCCAGAGCCAAGCTGCTGAGCCCCTGTAACCCCCACCGGAGAAGCTTCGCCCAGTAGCCATTGTTTCCTTTGCAGGACTATAAGGCAACCAAGGCGGGTTCCTATTGGTGGATGACTTGCCTGTAGACAATGTCACAGCAGGACTGGCAGAGAAAACTTCCTCATTTCACACTTGGAGGGAGGCTAGAGGGAAATTCTAACTACACCACAGCTTCCATCTTGGGCCACAGGCATGGGTCGGAGTTCCAGTCAACAACTAGCAGTAGGAGCCGGGCGATGGTGGCGCACGCCTTTAATCCCAGCACTCGGGAGGCAGAGGCAGGCGGATCTCTGTGAGTTCGAGACCAGCCTGGTCTACAG
>NC_022014.1:43736146-43745727 GCF_000317375.1 Microtus ochrogaster
AAAAAAAAAAAAACAACTAGCAGTAGGGAACCCATTGGCCTTCCTATGCCTTCTTCCTATTCCTTCTCTGAGAGGGGAGGCAGCAAGGGGGTGTCTGCCTCAGAGTTGTGAAGCTAAACCAATGCGTGTACATCTGAGAGTACTGTCCATACCAGAAGACCAACTCCATGACATCGGTTCTTCATTGTTAATAATTGACACGCCCAAAGAGAACCTCGACGGCCCCCACACCATGTTCACTGTGATTCTACACTGTGCCCCCACCCTCGGAGGCCTAAGGGAACAAAAAGAATTATTAGAGACTAAGGATGTAGCTCAGATGGTAGTGTTGGCTTGGAATACAAAAAATGTCCTGGGTTCAGTCTTCAGGAAGTTGGAAGCAGAACGGGGTTCAAAGTCAAGACTGGGAAGATGCTTCAGTTGGTGAAGCACTTGCCACACTAGCGTGAGGACCTGTGTGCATACCCATCCCCAGTACTCACGCTTAAAAAAAAAAAAAAGAAAAAAGAAAGAGGGGGAGGGGGAGAAAGGAAAGAAAGGAAGGGAGGGAGGGAGGGAAGGAGGAAGAAGGAAGGAGGCTTGGTGTGGAAATGTGAAGTTTAGGAGTGAAGACAGGGGTATCCCTGGGACTTGCTAGCTGGATAACGTAGCTGAATCAGTGAGTTCCGGACTCAGCAAGAGCCCCTGTAAGGTGAAAAGTGATTGAAGCTGTTAATCCTGTCTCAAAGAGGGAGGTTGAGGTGGAAGGAGAAGGAAAATAAGAGGGAGGGGTGACAAGAAGAGAGGACACCCCCCCCCCCATTCTGTTATGAATTCTGGAGGAGATGGAGACAGCTAGGAAGCCAGGTGTCATTACCTGGAACCTAGAGGTAGAGGGGTGGGGCACTTCTAGGAGGGGCTTTGGAAGGCAGAATGTGAGGCTAGAGCTGTACAGAAGCCACACAGCCTGTGTGAGGACAAATCCCCGCCATCTGGGAGTGGGCCCCTCCCCCAGGCCCAGCTGTTCTCAGAAGCTTCCAGCACATGCATTTCCTCCCGTGGATGGTCCCACCCCCTTCCTCTCAACTACCACCATCTGTCTGCGATACTGCCAGCCAAAAACCTCTCCCTGGCACCCAGTGAAAGAACCCTGGACTTTGACCTGGGAGAGCCCAATAAAGCATAGAGGAAGGAAAGGGACACTCCCCATATATGTACATATATACCCACCCCCATTCCCCACAGGTCATACAGAAAGCCAGATCACTGCCAGCCATGCCCCCAGGGACAGACCAAAGAGGGCCAGAGTCAGACACACGCTGCTAGCCACGAGAAGACACAACCTGCCGGAACGCTCAGAAGCACACTGTTAACCACATAAAACCGACTTGATTAGACCCACGAGCACACCAGAAGTACATCAGCCATGGCCACATGGGAAACACCTGGCCCAGCTTCCCAAAGGTGCTTTTGATGCACACACTGGCGTTCATTTACCCTCTCCTTGCTGCCATCTGTACTGTGGACAGCCTGGTCTGGACACCTTCCTGGTCTTGTGCAAGTTCTGCAGAAGAGACACAGAGGCCCCAAGTAGTGCCCAACAGCCAGGGACTGCTCTCTGTCCTACCAGGCCAGCCCCTGGTGAGCCAGGGTGTGTGTGGTCTCAAGCCTAAGAAAGGAATAGAGTCCTGGGTAGGTTTCCCCTTCCCAAAGAGGTATAGGGCCCAATGAGAGAGGGGTATACAGAGGCCAGGGAGATGCCCCCATTCTAGACCCCATGCCAGGAGTGTTCCAGGAGGGTTCACAGTACCAGTCTTTGACAACCACCCTGGGGCCTAGAAAATGCAACAAGCTGGGATTTGCCCAAGGTGAGTCAAGGTCACTACCTGCGTCGTGCCTTTGGGCCATTCCCAAAACAAAATTCCCCAGTGAGTGAGATGAAAACCCAAAATGAAACTGCTAAGACTTCTCGGACTCGAGCTTCTTCTCTGTCACCTTTGTCGGCAGCCACGGCAGATTTATCATCACCATGAGCACGTCATCAGGCCTTCCCCAGACCCGGACTCCCTGGAGCTAGGATACACTTTCTCTTAGGCAAGGACTGTCTCACTAAGCCAAAGGCTCCCAGTCTTTGACTCAGGAAGATGCTACAAGGACAGTGAGATGAAGCCATCAAGAAGCCAACAAGGCTGCTGGACCCCTAGGTAGAGCAAGGCCCCATGCCCTCTCCATCCTTCTCAGACCCTCTCCTCTTCTCTCTCTCTCTCATCCATCCTGAAATCCAGGCTAATGGGAGCTAGTTATTTACATAGACATGCGACTTCACTGGGGAATTTCCCCAGTGACCAGGCTTCCTTGCTGAGGCTAAGCCACATCATCACTCTGCTCCTTCCTCTCTGATGTACCCCAACCACCCGCAGGCTGCAGCCCTTGTCATCTGGCAGGTGTGGGTCCCAGGCACACAGACTGAGTCTCAGTCTTTGACCTTGGAACATGCCCCCAAGAGCCTAGAGCAAAAATATCAAGGTACTACACATTTGAGGAGCAAATGATGGGACAGTAAGGATGGAGGGGCCCCAGGTTAACTTAACAGCTCCCTGCTTCACCCTGGGTCCTCACCTTCCCCTTCATGAGCCTCAGTTTCCCCTTCTGCCCAGTGAGAACGTTGGTAAGGATCATTTTGAAGCTTTCCTTTTGTTTTGCTTTTGTTTTTCGAGACAGGGTTTCTCTGTGTAGTCCTGCCTGTCCTGGAACTCACTCTATAGACCAGGCTGGCCTGGAACTCAGAGATTCACCTGCTTCTGCCTTCTGGGTGCTCTAATGAAAGGAGTGTGCCACCACCAACCGGCTCATTTTGAATCTTTGTTCCAGACCTGAGGGCTAAGAAGCCACTTCCTTTGACAGCAGCCTTGCAACATCCGTCCTTGGATCCTCTCCTTTAACAAAACATCTTTCAACACACCCTTTGTATCTGTTTCCTCGGAAAGCACCATTTTGCAAAACTCATCCCTAAATCCCAGTTTCCAGGTCCTGACAGGATTACACATACCCATTTCCCTGAAGTGACTTTGAGTTTTAGTTTTTCCTTTTCTATCCCTCGTGTGTGATGCTGTGTGGCCCAGAAGGGAGGAGTGAAGTTTCCTCCAGCGCAACTGAACTCTTTTCTCTCAGATCCCACTATCCGATGCTGTCAGTCTGTGGCCTGGCTCTGAGAAAGCACCTCCCTGGTCCAAAAAGTGGGCTAAGATGAAGATTGGGGTGCTTCAACCCTGAGGTCCTAGGACTCCTTCATCAGAAACAACGATTAAAAGAGCAGCTTCCAGAGCTGGGGATACAGTGCAGTTAATAGGGGACTTGCTCTGCACTCATGAAGCCTTTGGTTTGGTCCCCAGCACTACATAAACCAGGTGACACACAACTGTAATCCCAGCACTTGAGAGGTGGAGACAGGAGGATCAGGAATAGACGGTCATCTTTGGCTGTACAAGAATTCCAAGCCAGCCTGGGATACACGAGTCTCTGTCTCAGAGAAAGAGACAGAGAGGTAGAGAGACAGAGAGACACAGAGAAGGCAATGAATGAAAGAGAGTTGCTGATTTAAACTCTAGCCAAACCCACAAATCCCCATATTCTAGAAGAATGCTGAAGCTGAGAGCCCCCTGGCCAATCAACTCCTTCATGGACTCACCCCCACTGTGTTCTGTGTATGCACACAACCGCCTCTAGATTTCTAAAAGGACCAGGAAAGCCGCCTCTCATAGTGGAGGAAGGGGGAGAGACAGAGACTGGTTCAGTCACAGGGTGAGTCAGACACAGCTGTAGGTCTGGCACGTAGCAGGTACACAGGTGCAGGTAGACTCTACTTGCTTTTGGATATCTGTCCATCTGTTCAGAGTCTGGAGATTTTTGCTTGCAGCTCTCCAATGCTACCGAGTTGCTCAGTGTGTGCCCATAGCATAGGGAGGAATATCCTGTGCATTCAAATGGTTCCTATGTCCCTAGCCAGTCTTCCTCCTCAAGACACACCTGTCACCATCTTCCTGTCTCTAAGGCACCTATTGAATTGGGTCACCTTCATCCTCAACAGCTTTTCATTCAGGACAGAGATGTAGCTCAGTTGATAGAGTGCTTGGAGGCCCTGGGTCCCATGCCCAGTACTGCATAAATCTGAGTGTGGGAAAAAAACAAAACTGGGCATGGTGGTGCATGCCTGTAATAGCAGCACTTGGGATGCAGAGGCACAAGGATCACAAGGTCAAGATCATCTCTCACTACACAGTGAGTTTTGGGCCAGCCTAAGCTACTTAAGATCTTATCTTGGGAGACAGACCTGTGCTCTATGGAAATGAGAGCCAACCCATCAAGGTATCAAGTCCCATGTAGGGCAGTTTGTTCCCCATCACCGTTAAATATAGGTGGGACTTGGAGATGGATGGCACTCCCCTCCCCACCAAGAGGCAGACACACTCACCCCAGGTGGGCCCTGGACCGGTGATTATCAGACGGTATATGATACTGTGCTCCCATGTCAGATAAGAATGACAGCTGGGCATGGTGGTGCACACCTTTAATGCCGGCACAAGAGAGGCAGAGGCAGGTGGATCTCTGTGAGTTCGAGACCAGCCTAATGTATATAGTGAATTCCAAGACAGCCAGAGCTGCACAGTGAGACCCTGTCTCAAGTTGGGGTGGTGGGAGGTAATAGTGCCAGCTGCTACAGGACCTTTTCAGAGTTGAGGATTTGGTACTTGACCAACTCCACCAAGCATAAGCACACTCTTTCTTTAGGGCTGCTTGGCCTGGTTTGGTTCTTTGTTGTTAGGATAAAGCACGAACCAGAAGCAACTCAGAAAGGAAAGGGTTTGTCTGGCTTGCATACTCCGATGGATCACAGTCTGCCCTTAAGGGAAGTCAGGGCAGCAACCTGCCCAAGGGTGGTGCTACCCACAGTAAAGAAAATAGCCCACAGCCACGCCCACAGACCAGTCCAAAGGAGACAAATCCTCAGCTGAAGTTCTCCTCCCCTAGGAAGTCCTCCAAGTCTCTAGTTTGTGTCAAGTTGACAACCTGTGCTCAGACAATTCTCTCTTTGAGCTTTGTAAACTCATCTCTGAGAGCTTGGGCCTCTCAAACTCTTCTAAGCCCCAGATGACCCCTGGGATCATATTTAAAATTCTGCTTCTAGGATTCTACCTTGCAGGGTCTGAAGCTGTGGGTTTCTGCAAGGGCCCAGAAACCTGCCCTAATCCAGGCTCAGCCCTAACAGCAGGAGTGGCTGTGTCTTCTAGAAACTTTCAACAGAATTGGTTCCATACCTGGCCCTCAAAACCTATGTCAACTCTTAATACAAACTATATTCAATCTGTCTCCAAATGTCCCTGAATATTAGTAATCTGAGCATTATCTGCAAGACTCAAGGCAGACCCTTAACTGTGAGTCCCTAGCAAATCAAAGAGAATATTACACGCTTCCAATATATAATAACCAAGAGCAGGCATTTCCCATGTTGCCCTGTGTTAGCCAGGTGCAAGGTGGTACTTGCTCTCTTCTGAAGGAAAAAGAAATCTTTCAATGTGTGTACTCATTAATAATCCTTGTCTGGGATGAGAAGAGTCTGGCCCACAGCTGAGATATCCTCATGGCTTCTTTCCTAGTCTCCCAGTACAAAGTATCTAACTCTTTTAAATGGTGTTGATCTCTTCAGAGACAACAGCTTCCTCAGTCCCAACTTTAGGTAGGCTTTTCTCACTAAACTACAAGTTTTAAAAGTCTTTCTTCCCGAACTGTCACCATAAACTTGGCTAAAAGCAGCTAGCAGTAATTGTGCCCCAGCCTGAAATGCTCAAGTCCACCACATGAATGAATTAACCCCTCATCACGCTCAGACTCACTCAAAGTCTCAGGACTTGCATAGATAAAACATAGACAAGTTCTTCTTCAGATGTACCATGCATGGCTTCTAATCTAGTTCACAATAGTGACCTCATTTTGATCTGACAGCTCGTGAGCCTGGTCTTTGCTCTGCATTCCCATCAGCATGCCGGCTCCCTGAGCTTCTCTAGGATGGCCCATTAAGTTCTGCTAGGAGCTACCAAGCTCTCTTTCATGTTCATTCTCAGCTTTCCCGAATTCTTCCTGCAAATCAGTTCCAAGGCTTAAGAACCACACTTAAAGCAACAAATCTACTTCCTTGGAATTTTTCTGTGTCACTCATTTTTCTCCCTCAGACCTGTCATGAACAACTTAAGGGAGGAAGAATTTAGTTTTGAAGGTGATTTCAGAGATTTTTTTTTATTCATAGTCCTTGGCTCTGTTGACTCTGGGCCTGTGATGAGGCAGAACATCATGGAGGAAAGAGAGTGCAGAGGAGACTGTTTACTTCACAGCAGACCAGCAGACCAGAAGACTGTCACGAGAGGAAGCAGGTGGGATGGGTTGTGACCAGGTTTGACCTTCAAAGTCACACCCAAAAGTGACCTTCTTTTTCCAACTAGGCTCTACCTCCTCAGACTTCCAGAACCATCTAAAATAGTGCCACTGGGTACCAAACAGTCAACACATGAACCTGTGAGAGTATCTTTCATATTCAAACTGGAACATCCTGGATTTATTAAATATAACCTGTTTGCTTGTTTGTGTATGTATGTATATATGTATGTATGTATTTTGAGGCAGGGCCTCACTATGTAGACCCAGCTGGCCTGGAACTCACTATGTAGATTAGGCTGGCCTTAAACTCATGGAGATCCACCTATCTGCCTTATGAGTGAAGAGATTAAAGGCATACCTCAATAGTTTTGTTTTTAATTATGTGCGTACATGTGTGTCTATGTGGTAGGTGCACATGAGTGCAGGTGCCCAGGGAGCCAGGAGAAGGTGTTGTTGAATCCCTAGGAGCTGGAGTTACAGGTGATTGTGAGATACAATTCGTATCCTGGGGACTGAATGTCAGGCATTTGTAAGAGCAGCAAAAAGCTCTTGCCTGGGGAGCATTTCTCCAGGCCTTCATCTGTCTTTTGAGTTCTAGCATGTCATATCTCCATGGGAGGATAGGAGACAGTATAGCCAGTCCTTGGTGTCCACGGAGAATGGGGTTACCTGCTCAGCTATTAAAATCCAGGAAAACACAGTGTTTGTACACACATCCTCTTGGATGCCAAACCAGCCCTGGGTGACTCATTATACCTAATACAATGCCAATGTTATATAAACGGCTGCCACACGGTACCCTGGTGGGAGTGATGACACACAAGCTCTACCCGTGCGCAGCAGAGAGGCAAATTTTTTCCCCCGGCGTATTTTCCATTCGCATTTGGTTGAATCCACAGCTGCAGAACCCACGGATACTAACTACAATGGAGCCGGAACCCCAGCTGTCCCTCTTAACCCTCTCCAAGCCTGTGTTTCCTCGTGTGTAAAACATTGACACTGGTCTCCTAAGGTACTTACTAGGTGCCTGAGAAACAAGGATCGGTGCTTCATAGTAAAAGTCCTCAGAGTAGTGAAAGTGGGACCGTTTAGGCTTTTCGTTTTTTAACTTGAAAAGTCCAAAGCCAGGAAATGACAAGACAATCTGGTGCAAAACAGTGAGGTGTTCAAGAAGACAGTCTTCCCTGTGTCTAGTATTGCTCCCTCTCTAAATGCCCATCCTATTGGTTCAGGACACAAAACCTCATGTAGAGCCTGGATTTCCAGAGTCTCTCCCTTTCTGCTATGTGGGCTGAGTCTTGTAGCAGACTTCCTGGAACTTTTCAAACCTAGAGTGAACTGAGAGTGACTAGATACGCAGGCACGGCGGCCAGCTAGGGAAGACGGGGGCCTAACGCTATTTAGTGATTTGTGATTCGTTATTAAACTTTCAAAGCACCTCTTACTAGAAATGGACTATAATGAATTATTTCTTACAGAAGCACATGAGATAATTCATTTAAAAAAGAATTTAAAGGTGCCATGCCATAGCCCGAAAGAGATGGAGACTTTCAGACTGGAAAGAGGGAAGAGGTGTGGGTAGAGGCTGGGGAAGCTGACCAGCATGTCAACATGCATAGACCATGCCAAAGGCCCATGCTGACCCAGCTCCTTGAACTTCCCTGTCCTTTGTAGGACCCCGGCCACTTGAGGGGCAGGCACTGGTGCAAGCCGGGTTCTGTGAACTTACAGGGGTTCTGCAATTATTGTGACCATGTTTATAGAGAATTACGAGAACATCTGGACCAAGCGACATGTTTTTACTCCCAGTTGATGGAAAGGTCTATGCTCAGGAACTTGTACAGTGCTCTTTGCCTCTGGTCCAGCAGAACTTCTCGAGATGTTAAAAATATCTGTACAGCCCAATATGGTAGCTGCTTTTACATGAGGTTTTTTGTTGCTGTTTGATTTTTTACTTTATTTTTAAGCGTGTGTGTGTGTGTGTGCATGCATATGTGTGTACATACTTACACACACATATGTTTGAATGTGTCTTTGGGAGGACAAATGTGAATATGTCTGTTGAATCTCCCTGGGACTGGAATTACAGGCCATTATGAGAGTTGTCCCCAACATGGATACTGAGAACTGAATTCTGGTCTTCTACAAGAGCAGTGGGCACTCTTAACTGCTGAGCCTTCTCTCCAGCCCCGTGATTATGTTTTTGAGACAGGATCTTACTATGTAGCCAGGCTCAAACTTCCTCCTGCCTCAGCCTCCCTGGCGCTGAGATTAAAGATGTGCACCATCCTGCTCTTGGCAAGTGACTTCAGAGCTCTTGACAAGTGGCCAGTACCATGAGGAAGAGAGCATGGTGTGGGGTAGAGCCCTGGATTAGGAGTCAGGAAGGCCCCAACTTACTCAGGGAGAAGTCACTTCCCCTGTCTGGCCTTCACTTCCTGATGCAAGGGGATGAGTGATACAATGATCCAAGAGGTTTCTCCATCGTTCCCTGTGCAGCCCCAGCCTCAAGGGCACAGGAGCAGTTGAGGAGTGAATTCTGCAAACTCTGTCCCAGATCTCCCTTTCTGGGTCCAGCCTTCCACATGGGTTTTGTGTGAACTCCAGTTCACCCTTCTTCGAACTCCATGCCACATTTGGGGCGAGCAATTGCCAGTACTCTGCACAGATACTTCTCTGTGCACATTTGATTCCCTTTGTGGCAAACACCCTTCCTTGTTCTCTTGCTTGGCTACTTTCAGCTCTCAGCTTAGAGAAGTTACTTCCTGTGGGATGACTTGCCAGGCCCCCAATCCCACCTAGACATTTGTTCTGGTACCTACAGCTCCCTGCATTTTTTTTTTCTGCCAAAACATGCCTTTCTCACCTTTCACTTAACCATCTGATCATATGCCCATCCTCCAGAGCAGGGCTATCCATCAGCACCCTCAAGGATGACAGGGGTGATGGACAGACCTCCAATCTCATGTGGTACCCAAGAACTACTAAGGCCAGAGAGGAGAAATTATTTCTTTTTTTTAAAATATTTATTTATTTATTTATTATGTATACAATATTCTGTCTGTGTGTATATCTGTAGGTTAGAAGAGGGCACCAGACCTCATTACAGATGGTTGTGAGCCACCATGTGGTTGCTGGGAATTGAACTCAGGACCTTTGGAAGAGCAGGCAAT
>NC_022014.1:43745827-43778133 GCF_000317375.1 Microtus ochrogaster
GGGAATTGAACTCAGGACCTTTGGAAGAGCAGGCAATGCTCTTAAACCACTGAGCCATTTCTCCAGCCCCGAGAAATGATTTCTGAGTGAATTAAGTTGGGGGTTTCTTGAGTCCTAGTCTAGTACTCTTTTCTACACCACATCCCCTTCCTCATGGCATTGGCCACTCTTCAAGGGCTCAAAAGCCACAAGTAGAGCAGGGCACAGTAGTGCACACCTGTAACCTCAAGTCCTATGTAGGAGCAACTACTATCCTGTAACGTGCCTAATGCTACCAAGGAACTGAGTTACCGTGTGTGTGTGTGTGTGTGTGTGTGTGTGTGTGTGTGTGTGTAGGCCATATGCATGTGTGTACACATATGTATGGAGCCTAGCAGTTAACCTCAGGTATTGCTCCTCAGATGCCATCTGTAGCACCTGCACTACAGGACGGTACACAAGCAGGGAACTAAGCTGGAGACTTAGAAACACACACACACAGACAGACAGAGACACAGGGACACAGCTCATCCTTGATACAAGAATGCCCACTTTATTGTGCTCAGGGCAGCTCTTATATAGGGCTCTGGCATGCCCCCCCCCAGCCCTTGGGATCTTTCAGCTGCAGACTCATCAGAACCCACTCCCCTGCCATCAGGGTCTCGTGCTCAGAGCAGCTGCAGGCTGCTCAGAACAGAGGAAAACAAGTTGTTTACAAGAAATTCAGGGTCTGGTAGTCAGCAGTTCCCAACAGCCATTCATCTTGCTTTTTGAGCCAGGTTCTCTCGCCCGCCTTAAGTTTACTAATTTAGTTAGACTGCCAATCAGCAAGTGCCAGTAATCCTCCTGCCTCCTCTGCCTTTACAGCACTGGGATTGAATGTGCACCACGCCAGGCTTTTCCACTCAGGTCCTGGGGCTTAAATACAAGTCATCGTGCTTGGGCAGTGAGCACATTACCAACTGAACTATCACCTCAGCTCCTAAATTACTGCTTTTATTCAAGTTTAATTAAATTACAATTTGGTGGGAAGTCCTTCCATATATGTGTTGCTTTTATTGGTTAACAAATAAAGCTGTTTCAGCTAGTGGTTTAGCAGAATAGAGAAAGGTAGCAATTTTAAACAGATAGAGGAGGAAAAAAAGCAGAGTCAATAAAAAACCATATAGCTGGCAAAGGAGTCAGACACCCAGGAACTTTGACGGTAAACCATGAGTCTTGCGGTAAAATATAAAAGAATAAAAATGAGTTAAGATATAAGAGCTAACTAGCAATACGCTTAAGTGATTGGCCAAGCAGTGTTTTAATTAAAACAATTTCTGTGTAGTTATTTCAGGTCTGGTGGCCAGGAACGAATGAGCAGCCCCTATCAACAAATTGGCACCCAAAGTGGGGCAACTACACCCACATAAAACCTGAGAGAGCTTAAAAAGTAGTTCTAAAAACAACACACACACACACAAAACAGAGTTTAGTGCAGCTTCTTGGTAGCTGGCATTTTTGGGGGGATGGGCTCTGTTTGCTTGTGGCAAGCAGGGGTGCTGCAGCTCCTTTATATGTGGTTATTTTAGGCCTAGGTAGCCCGAGAAAGAACGAGTAACCTCCATTAACAACAATTGATCCACCACATGTGGATAATGGTCACTCAGTTGGACAGGATAGCTCTGGTATCTACAAGCTTGAGCTTCGGGGGACAGAGATCTGATTGGATTTCTCTATCTATGATCTTCAGGGGAGAGAGGTCTGATTAGATTTGTCTATTTCTTTGTCTTTAGATGCTGTCATACCAGAACTAGGAATGATTAAGAAAGCCTCTCTAGCTGGGTGGTGGTGGCACACACCTTTCATCCCAGCACTCAGGAGGCAGAGGCAGGCAGATCTCTGTAAGTTCGAGACCAGCCTGGTCTACAGAATGAGTTCCAGGACAGGCTCCAAAGCTACACAGAGAAACCCTGTCTCAAAAAACAAAAAACTAAACAACAACAACGAAAGTTCTTTCTAGCTGGGTGGTGGTGGTGTATGTATGCCTTTAATTCCAGCACTCGGGAGACAGAGGCAGGCGGATCTCTGTGAGGTTGAAGCTAGCATGGTCTACAAAGTGAATTCCAGGACAGCCAGTACTGTTACACAGAGAAACCCTGTCTCAAAAGAAGAAAGAGAAAAAAAGTCTCTCTCACCGATTCCCTAACATCTTTGCGGCAGGCACTGAATGGTGGAGACTCTATGTCTGTAGCCAGTGACTTACAAGGGATGATCGCAAAGCATGTTTTGGCTTCTGTAGAGCAGCAGAAATCAGACAGAGCAGGACTCATCTCCCCCCAGTGGGTGTGAGGGTGGATAAGGTGGGACTGGACAGGTAATATGTGAGTGTTACCCACGTTACTCATTGCTATGACAAAATACTGACAAGTAGCATCTTGAGAGGGGGTCACTTTGGCTCCCAGTTTGAGGAGACACAGTCCACCATGGTAAGGAAGGCCTGGCATCGTGGGAGTGACTCTGGGCTGGTGGCAGGGGGCATTTGGCTGCTTGCTCACGTCCAGTGGATCGGGAAGCAAAGAAAGTGGAAAATGGTGCTTGCCCAACTTCTTCTTGTTTCCCTTTTTTATTTAGCCTGGAACCCCAGCCCCCAGGACAGCTGTCCACATTCAGGGTGGGTCTTCCCTCTTCAGGGAAACCTCTCTGGAAAAGGCCTCAGAGGCACACCCAGAGGTGTCTCTCCTAGGGACTTCAAAATCCAGTGAAGCTGATGATAGAGCCTAAAGCCAGCACACAAGGCTCAGGAGGGGGTGGCTTGCCCAGACTACAGCTGGCCAAGTTCAGAATGGGCCGTGGGTCATCAGGTGTGACTTGACATCCAAATGAGACCCAGAGTTCAGGAAGGAAGGAGACTGCTTTTCTTTTCTGGGAAAGACTCACAGAAAGTCCTACATGGGAACAGATGAGGCAGGAACAAGGCAGGAGGATGTCAGCAGCACGTCTGGAGATTTCCTCAAGGCCGTGAGCACTGGAATCTCCCTTTGGACAAAGGAGGAAATATAGATGTCCAGGAGAACCCAGGAGGGCAAGCCAGGTGGCCTTTGCCCTCATACCTGCCCTTGCCTTATTCCCGGCCTAGCTCAGGAACCACTAGGCTCTCAGCTCTTCTCCAGAGCCCCCTCCCCTTCCTGGAATCTACGGCAAGTGATAGGCAGCCTGGGGAGCAACAGGTGGAGGCTGGCAAAGGGCCCTCTGCTCTGCCAGAGGGCGGGATGGGGCCTCAGCTGGGCCTTGTAGGACTGCCTGGTGGCTGGCTTCTCCATCAAGGGGGAATTCCCCTCCTGCCTCAGAGTCAGCTCCGCCCAGCCCTCCTTCCTGCAGAAGCTCAGAAAGCCCAACAGCCTTCACAGGGACACAGGGACGCATGGCCGCACACACTGTGACATTGCCTCGTGATTCCTCAGGTGAGTGACCTGGGCTAGGGGTGACAGCATAGGTGACAGGCCTCACCACATGGTGATGCAGTGGCCATCAGACCTTCCCAGCTGTGTGTCAACAGCTGCCTGGCCTCCCCTTCTCTGCTAGCTGGGGTCCTTTGCTCCCCAGCCTACTTTGGTGGGCCCACCTAGGGCCTTGAATTCCTGGCCTCCGCTCTTTTCTCAGCCTCCTTTGCCCTCTGACCTCTATCTCTGGTCCCTTATGCTTGTTCTACCGTAACCAATTTTCTCTTCAAATGTCTCTAACTTTTCCAAAGGGCAGAAAAGAGAGACTTATTTCTGTTTTCTTTCTCTCTGGAGGCAAAGGGGGAGCTCTTTCTCTCATGTATGTTTTCTGTGTGTGAAAGAGTGCATTTGCATCTGTGTCAGACTCACAGGAGCAGGTCCGGGTTGGTCCATGGAGGATTGTGGACGGTCTGGGTGTCTTTGTGTGAATGTGAATTTTGGGGGTGGGGGGCGTGGGGTGAGGTGGGCCATTTGGAAGACTAACAAAGAGGGCAGGGGGAGCCCACAATACTCCCTGGGGGACACAACAGTGATTGAGCCCTTTCTTGACACTGAAGTAGAGGGACTCCGCTCTTGTCTCCAGACATCTTTGCTCTCAGGCCCACTGGCTCCTTCTGAGGGTGAACCTCTCACCGAGAACTTGAGGCCCTGGGAGTGGGCCAAGGGCTGGCAGATGGTGGTGACTGACTTCTTTGATTACAAACAGTCCAGTTTTTCCAAAACTGGTCAGAGGCCCAGCCCAGGGAAGTCCCTGGCTAAGGAGGGTAAGGGTCAGGGGCTGTGTCAGACATTTGACAGTGACCTCTGGGCTGCAGAATGAGGGAGGAATGTGGAGAGGTCCTAGAAGACATGAGAAGGTGGGGGTAGGTTGAGAGAGAACCGCTCTCAGAGCCTGGTAGGGCTTCCCAGGATTGGGAAATGTTCTCGTCCTGTGGGTCTGCCTCCCCTCGGGGCTGAACTATTTTCACTTCCAGGAAGATGACCAGGAGCAAGTTGGGATCCCAGCCTTAAGCCAGCTTGATACTCAGACCTGGAGTTAGGAGGGCCAGGCAGAGAGAAGCAGACCCAGGACTCCTAGAGACTGTGGGAGGGGCCTGGCAGGGCCAGTGTGACGAGCTGGGAATTTCCCGGGTGTCACTGTCCTTTCTTCTCTTCTAGTGGTGCCCTAGAAACCAGAGAATAACAGGCAGGTTAGGGGCAGAGGGGGAAAGAGCTGGGAAGGAGAAAGAGAAGGGAAAGAGGCTGGAGAAAAACTCAGCAGTCATGGCCAGAGGCCAGCTCCTCAGAGTTCTCAGTGAGATCCAGGCAAAGAGATCCCCAGCTGTGGGATCCCCTTCAGGAAAGGAAGATTCGTACTCCCTGCTGTCCCAAACTATAACTATCATGCTTCGTGTCACTAGGGCCATTTCTCTGTGTGTGCCACAAACTGACACTGCCTGCATAGGCTTGCTTAGGAAACAAGGGTGCAGACGTGAGTGGCAGGGCTGGCACCTTAATTACTATATGGCCTGTATCTTGGGAGCAGGGCAAGCTGTGAATGTAAATGGTTTTATTCGCCTTGTGATGATGAATGAGGACTGGAAAGATGGTTCAGTGGGTAGAGCACTTGCTGTTGAGTTTGACAACCTGAGTTTAGTCCCTGGGACTCATCTAGTAGGAGAGAAAGAACTACAAACTGTCCTCTGACCTCCATACATGTGCTGTGGAATGTGTGCATGCAACAGTACACACACACACACACACACACACACACACACGCATGCATGCACGCGCACACTTGCAATAGATAAATATATGTAAAAGATGCTAAATGAACACAAAAATATTGCGGCCTTCATACCCTATGAAGGCAGATAGAGTTTAAAAATGCCTTAGGCTGAGGAGAGCTGGGACTACAGATATAGTTCATTTAGGGACAGTTTTTGGTTGTGTGTGATTGGCGCGGCGGAAAGCTTGTTGTTGTTGCTGTTTTGAGTCAGAGTCTCAGATAGCCCAGGCTGGCCTTGGATTTTTGGTCCTCCTACCTCTGTCTCCATAGAGCTGGAGATTGGAGCATTCAGTACTACTTCCAGCTGGCATGCCATCTTTCCTTCCTTCCTTCCTTTTTGTTATTTTTTAAAATACAAGACACTTTTAAAAGTTTTATTTTATGTGTACTGGCGTCAGAGCCCCTGGAACTAGAGTTACAGACAGTTGCAAGATGCCATGTGGGTGCTATTGAACCCGGGTCCTCTAGAAGAGCAGCCAGGGCTCTGAATCACTGAGCCATCTCTACAGTCCCCCCCCCATCTTTCTTCTTATTTTTCTTCCTTTCTTCCTTTTTTTCCTTCCTTCCTTCTTTCCTTCCTCCCTTCCTTTCTTTCCAGCTGAGTCTCATGTATCCCAAGCTAGCCCAAACTTTCCTATGGAGCTGAGGAGGAACTTGAGCTTCTGGTCCTCTTGCCTCCACCCCTTAGGTTCAGGATTACAGATGTTCAGGATTACAGATGTGTGCCATCACATTTGATTCTCTGAGGCACCAGGGACTGACTCCAGCGCTCTCTTGCATACCCGCACCACTTCTCAGCAATCACCACCAGCACCCTCAAGTACCATTTTAGTCAATGTCACATGTTTGACATTCCTTATCTCAATTAACTATCACCCAAATCTCTCTTTTTGATAAGCACACACCCAAGAGCAGAAAGTACCTAGAATCCACTGAAGGGTTTTGTATTCCAAGATCGCCTCGGGTTAAGGATCCAGGAAAGGATCCAGGACTGCTTAACCACTCCTACTCCAACCCAGGTCCTTCAGTCCCACCCTCTCATAGCTAAGGCTCCCAGTTCTCATTCTAATAGACTAAGGGTTATCTTGGTTTGAGTCTGTTTCCAGCTTGGGAATGAAGCTTAGTTCGGGAGGCGAGACAACCAGCTCTGCTGAGGTCTCAGGAGAGTAGACATCAGATGTGGTGAGGCATCCCAGCACCCAGGACCTGGCTGGGGTCATGAGAACCAGAAATAAAACGTCTTCCTCACTAAGCAATGATTTTGAGGCCAACCTGGGCTACGTGATACCCCTGACTCAAAAAAGCAAAGAAGGGGTAATGGGATAGCTTGGTCAGTTGAGGGTTTGAGTTAAATCTCCAGAGCCTATGTAGAAAAAGATGAATATAGTGATACCACTTATAGTCCCAGCACCGGAGGAGAGAGATAAGTGAATCCCTAGGGCTTGTTGGCCAGCAAGCTTAGGTCCCAGGTCCCAGTAAGAGACCTAGTGAAGAGTTACTGAGTAACGACACCCAGGCTGACCTCTGACATCCACATACCTATGCTCAGTACACATACACACACACACACACACACACACACACACACACACACACACACACTCAACCACACACAAATATGCATACACACTCATACTGAGGCTCACACACATACACAAATACACAGGCAAGCAGCTGTGCCTCCCATCAGTTGGAGCATGTAGGAGGAAAGCAGGTGCTCCCATGGGGGAGCCCAGGTGCTTGCGACAGCATTCATCTAAAACTCAGGGTCACACCTGCTGCAAGTACTAGCCTTGCTCTGGCCTCAGTGCAGCTCCACCCACAAAGGGTGGCCATGTCTCTGTCCTCTTGTTCATATTTCATTGCAAATATCATCACTTGAGTAGGGTTGGGGGTTTGGTCATTTCTACAGATCCTTTTGAGGCTGGCATTCTGCGTTCTGTGTCCTACTAGCTGGTGAGATATTGTGACATGATGCTTAAGAGCCTGGCATGAAGCTCTGTATGAACTCCAGTGAGCATCCATCCACCTGATTGTCACAGACTGGATGGGAGATGAATTGTGTAAAAGTGTAGAACTAGCACGTACTCCATCTTCTCTCTCTCACTCTGTGTGTGTGTGTGTTGTATACGCGGTGGAGGGGGAAGGTACACACATACGTAGAGACCAAAAGAGAACATCATGTACCCTGCTTTATCATGTTGTTCCTTGTTCCGTTGAGGCAAAGTCTCTTACCGAACCTAGAGCTAGGCCAGTAGTCAGCTAAGCTGCAGCAATCCTCCTGTCTCCACCTCCTAGCCCGACAGCAACGGGGTTTTAGACATACACACAGCCACGCCTGACTTTTGAACTGAGTGCTGTATGTTCATATCAGGTCCGCATGCTTGGGCAGCCAGGCTTCTTGCTCCCTAGCCATTTCCCCAGCTCCTTCATGTTATCGTCTAACCCTTTTATGTCACAGCCCCCACTTCCTGCTTCTGACACTTGATTGTGCATAGTCTTTTCTAGGTATGTTTTCAGAAGTGTGCACTTGGCTACTTTGGAGCCTCCCTGGTAGAGGAGGGAGTAGCAGAAAGGACGGGACGTCGTCTTCTTCAGCACAAAGCAAAACAAAACACAGGCAGTGTGGTTCTCCTCCCAGGTGGGGCTTTTTGAGGTGCTTGTTGACACTCTAGAATAGTAAGAGGTTGCCACCTGCCTGAGTCACTCACCTCCCAACTTGGAAACTCCCTTCCAGGCTAAGGAGGTGGCAGAGGATGCCAGGCTAGGGGCATCTGCCTCTCGCCAGCTCTGAGTCCCAAGTCTAGGGGGATGGAACCAAAGATTACATTGGTGGGTTTAACAGTGAAATCTATCAATGCGTGTAGCCCACATCTGGACATCATCATTTCTCCGACGCTAGTGTGTGCCGAGCCTGTCTCTACCACACTCATTCTCACAAACACCTGAGGGGGAGGTACACCCTGGGTTGGGGTTGGGGCCTGTACTTCTGTAAGAAAGCGAAAAAGGTGTGGGGGTGAAGCTCAGTAGAGAGCTTGCCCTGCATGGAAGTCCTGTGTTCTGTCTCCTGTGCTACATAAACTGGGCAGTGGTGGTGCAAGTCTGCATGCAACCCAGGAGAGGGGAGGTGGGGGCGGGAGATCAGGAGTTCAAGGGATCAATCTACCTTGCAAGTTTGAGGCCAGGGAAGGAGAGAGAGAGAGAGAGAGAGAGAGAGAGAGAGAGAGAGAGAGAGAGAGAGAGATCCATTCTGACACTGTGGAGACAACACAGCTCTGTGGAACTAAGGCCCTGGGTTCTGGTTTTGATTGTGTCAATGGGTGTGGCCTTGAGCAACACTGAGGTTCAAGGCAGCTCTGGTGGTGCAGCGCTCAGCTCTGGAGTGAAACCTCAGACGGACAAGGGTAAGAAGATGACCTTCAGTGGTTGAGCAGAACAGAAAAGAAAGTTTTGGGTGTGGCCATGCAAAGTTATCTCTTCACTTAAAGGTCAGGCAGGAGGATGGAGAGGTCTAGACCAGTTTGGGACCACACGGTGAGACCCCCAACCACCCACCCATAGAGATTCCTCCACTTGCAGGAGTAGTCTCCTTCCACCTTGTGGGTTCCAGGGATTGAACTCAGGTCCTCAAGCTGGTCAGCAAGCACTTTTACCTAACTCTGACCCATTTCACTGGCCCCTAGGTGGTTTTATTGGTGGTAGGGTTTTTTGTTTGTTTTTCTGTTTGTTTTGAGACCTGGTCTTACTGTGAAGCTGTGGCTGGCTTTGAACTTAGTACTTAGACCAGGCTGGCCTCAAATCCCAAATCTCAAATCTTTAAAGGCTACCTAGGAATCATGGACATTTGTGAGAATGAAACCACTCAACTTTCTGAGGTCAAATATCTTACTAAAACAATGGAAGCAGTATGCAATCAGACTGGAAATTATTGGAGACTTCATTTTTAAAGGAAATCTCAGTACTGGGTAGTAGGTAGGAGTGAAGAGCTGGGACAAGATTTAGGGAGTGAACATTCCAGGAAGAGGCAAATTGAGAAGCACAGGGAAAAGAGGCAGAGAGACACAGACCTTTGGAGAATTGATACATAAGACAAAGGACCCAGTTCCCCCTGCAGCCTCTCCTGAGGGTGATTGTGCATCCTCTCTTGGGGAAATCTGACCTCTCTCCCTTCAGAATCAAGACAAATGCATGCTTCTTTCCATAAGAAATGTGACCTAGAATGTCGTTTTGCAAACCTGCCAGCTCCTGTGAGGTAACTGGAACATAGGTGACAGAAAGCCTAAAAGAAGGGTCCTTGGAGAAGACGTATGCTTAAGTAGGTGCCTGCTCACAGTCCCCATTGATAGATCTCTCTTTATGAGGGCATGTATGAAATAACCCCCAAATCCTCATCCCCAGTCCAGAAGATGAAGACCTGTCAACGTTTTCAACAATTCCAGTGACAGAGAATGTTTCAATCTTCCTCCTGAAAACCCTACTGTCCTCCTTGTTTTAAAAACTTTTATTACGAAGTCAAGGCTTTCCGCTATGTTCATGTCTATGGAGCCCAGAGGTCAACGTCAGGTGTCTTTCTAAATTGCCTTACTTTTGGGCCAGAATTATATATGCGTGTGTGTGTGTGTGTGTGTGTGTGTGTGTGTGTGTGTGTGTGTGTGTGTGTATTTCTGCTGGTGGTGGGGTGAAATGTGATCTCAGGCTGGCCTCAAACTCAGGATCCTCCTGCCTCAGCCTCCGAAGTGCCGAGAAAGCAGGTCCTGCATCTGGGAACTAGAACAGACCCGGTACTTGGCATCCGGTGCTTAGTGCCCTCCCGGGAAACAGGAGGTATGGACCGAGTTGGACCTGGGTGGTCGGCACAGTGTCCTGAGGTCCCCTAGGTTTGAGCCGCGAACTGCTCCACCCGGCCAAACCGCTGCGGCTGTTTACATCGTAGGCCCCACCCCCGGCGCGCCCAGCGCGCGGCGCTATTGGATGGACGGCGCGTCGGTCTCCGGGGACTTTCCCAGGGGCGTGGCGTGGCCCCAGCATTTCCTGGTACCGACCGGAGCCTAGGGCTGTAGAGTCTGGCTCGGTGCCCCGAAGTTCTCGTCGTAGGGTGAGCGGGGCCGCTGGGGGGTTGGGCAGGCGGGAGGAGACCGGGGCCTGCGCCGGGAGCGAGGGCTAGTGACGGGAGTCCCGGCGTCGTGAGGTGTTGGCGTCTCGTCAGGCTTTGGATACTCCCGGCCCGCACTGCCGGCCGGGCGCGCATGCGTACCGCCTGCGGAGCGCGCCTGGGACCGGCCCGCGGACCCCAACGAGCAGAGTTTGGGTTGCGGTGTATAGACGTCGTAATGACGAAAATCAGCATCATAGCCACGCTTATTGGTCGATTTCCAGATAGTCTTTTCTTGTTTGTTTTGAGACAAGGTCTCGCTGTGTAGTACTGTCTGGTCTGGAATTCGCTACACCGAACAGGCTGGCCTCGAACTCACAGAGACCCTCCTGCTGTTTTCCAGGGTGCGAGGATAAAAGGCATGCAACCAAGTGTTGATCTAAATTTTTAGTGTGAAACTCATCCAACTGTAACATTCATTCTAACTCAATGGTTTTTGTTTTTTTTTTTTTTTCAAGACAGGGTTTCTCTTGTAGCTTTGGAGCCTGTCCTGGAACTCGCTTTGTAGACCAGGCAGGCCTTGAATTCACAGAAATCCACCTGCCTCTGCCTCCCGAGTGCTGCGATTAAAGGAGTGCACCACCACCGCCTGGTGACTATTACTTCTTTTAAAAATACATTTATTTATTGTTTGCATGTAAGGTTGTGGACAGACAACTTGCCTGACTCATTTCTCTCTTTCCAAACCTCGTGGATTCCCACCCGGGATTGAACTCATGTGCTCAGGCTCCGTGGCCACCCCTTCTCCATGAATGTTACTTTATATCTTCACCTCACCAGCTGAAGAACACAGGCAACTTGCAGATTGTAATCACATAACAAGTGCGCTGCAAAGTCGGGATATGAATGTTTGGCTGCAAAGCCCTCTGTTCCATCCTTATTGAGCTCATTTTGCACAGCCCGGGAGGCATTTGTGTACACAGGTGCTGGGTAGATCCAGTGAGTTTCTGGGAATGATTTAGGAGAGATGGCTTTTATGCTTTGGGTCGTGTTTGGCCCGTGGGAAGTTCCTGCGCCTCTGTGTGAGATCATGTGCATGGAAGTGGTTTGCTGTGCATGTATTCATCTTGTGCCCGGCAGTGGGTGGGAATTTGGGGCTGTCAGTGAGGAACTGTTTTGGTAAAAGGGAGGGAGGGACTTTCATGGATGAAGCAAAGGTCTCAGCAGTAGCGTTCCCCACCCCCTTGCTGAATGACAGTGTGGGAAACGTGTGGATTCCTGATGCATCATTTTGATTTCACAGTCAGTCAAAGTGGGATTTGATCAGCTCTTACTCATGCGACCAACAATGAGGGGTGTGGTAGAGGGGAATTCAGACTCATGAGTGGACAGTCAGGGGACTCTCAGAATGGTTTTTTTCGGTCCTTGACGGAGAACATTTTGTTCAGAGAGTGGAATGCTCACACTAACCAAGCAGGCTCAGTGTCCCTTTGTCCCTAGCAAATGGCCTGTGAAACTAACCCATAATGATAATTCTAGTAACCTTACGCTGGTGAGATGAATTTTTAAAACTTTTTAATCTTTTTTCACCCTTTTTGGGAGACAGTCTTGTAGTCCAGGCTGACCTTGAACTCTGTAGCTAAAGCTGACCTGGTCCTCCATCCGCTGGGATTACAGGGGTGTTCCACCATGCCTGGCTCTCGTTTATTCTTTCTGACCAACCTGATAGTAGTTTTCAGGTTTAGTAGCCATTAGTTTTCAGCGAGGCCCTCTGTTGTTGGTTTTTAATTTTATATTTGTTTGTGCTTAGATGGGGGTAAGTGCATGCCAAGGTGCCCATGCCCATGTGGGGGTCCGAGAACAACTTTGAGGAGTTGGCTGTTCCCTTCTCCCATGTGGTGTTTTGGGACTTTAACTCAGGATATTGGGCTGGGCTGCACACACCTTTTCTCACTGAGCCATCTCGCCAGTTCTAAACTCTGTTGTTTTATTTTGTAATAGGGTCTTTCTAGCCCAGGCTGGCCTTGAATTCACTTGTAGCAGAGAATAATCTTGAGCTTCTGATCCTTCTGCATCCCTTTGAGGGCTGGGATATGAGGGCTGAGATTAGAGGCGTGCACTAATCCTGGTTTATGTGGTACTGGAGATTGAACCCAGGGTTTCATCCATGCTAGACAAGCACTCTATCAGCTGAACTACACCCTATCTCCAGGGGCCCTGTTCTTTTTCCAGTGGCTTAGACTGTTGCCATTGCTGTGTCCTTGGAAAATATTTAGGGCCAGCCCTTGGTGGACACATTTAATCTTGTCCCTCTGAGAGCGGCAGGTGGGAGTGTTCTGCATGCTTATATATGATCGTGTTGTCCCCTCCACGTGGGCATGCTGTGAGTGTGGGTACAGTATAGCTAGGGGTGGGTGCCTTTCCCTGGATGCCCATAGCAGCTCTCTTGGGGCCCCAGGAAGCCATGGGTCTGACTCATTCCTTCACCCCCATGCTGCTGTGTCTCTGGCCCGGATGTCCTGGCTGGGTCAGGCCGACCTGGTTTGAGTATGATGGTGCTTTGAGAGGTTGTTTGTCTGCCTCCCTCCACCGGTTACTGGCTCGCTTCTGTGCCCACTGCGATTTGGTAGGCCAGGCTACCTGCTTTTTCCAAGCTGTGTGTGCACTCAGCTTGTTCTCATGTTGAGTCCTCAACCCCTGCCATCCCAGTGCCCAGAACACAGTTCCCAGCCCTTCCCATGGCTGGTTTTTCCTTATCTGTTTAGTCTCAGCTCAAATGTCACCTTCTCAGAGGGGCCTTCCCTGTTCTTCCTATGCAAAATAGCCCCCCTTTCACTTTCTGTCATATTACTACTTTTTTTCATTCATTTATCATGATCTAAAATAAGCGTATTTGTGAGTGGTGTGTGGTATGATGGTGCAGGCTTTTGCTCCCGTGCTCAGGAGGCCACCGAAGGCAGATCTCTGAGTTCAAGGCCAGCCTGGTCTGCTGAGTGAGTTCTGGGGTGGATTACTGGAGGCTATGTTTTCTGATGTTCCTCTGAGCTTTCAGCTGGGGGCTGTTTAGGCCACACCTGTGTGTGAGGGCCTGGTTCAGAGCTCTTCCTGACAGCATCATGGACCAGTGGACAGTGAATAAGGCTAGCCATCATGGATATACCTAGGATCTGAAGTCATTCAGGGGAGGTGATGTTAAGGGTAGGTCATGGAAAGATGGTGACATACAGAGTAGGGCCTGGACCTTTTAGGGTTTGAATGGATGTGACAGACATGGAGTGAGGTTGTGTTTAGTGGAGAGTTGTCTGCTGGGCTGGGCAAGACCCCCAAAGATTCCAGGCATGGGAGTGTCCATGTTACCCCACTGTGATGGCTCCTGGTGTAGTCAAGGATGCTGCACCCCCCTTGCTTCCTCACCCAGCTCCAAGGGATGGCAGTATCACCCTGCAGATCTCTCTGCATACTGGCTGAGGTTATTGTTGAAGCTGTTAGAATCTCAGTCACAGGTGGCAAGTGACCTCACTTCCCAGGCTTCTGAATAACCCACCTCTAGCCGTCTACTGGCCTGTGTTCTGTGCTTTCTGAATGACTTGTCCTTTGCTCTGTCCCAAATGTTGGGCCTAGGATTTGACTCAGTTAGTGGGGTGCTTACCTACCATGAGTGAATTCTTTGGTTCCGTTCTCTGTATTGCATAAACCAGGTGTGTTAGTGAACACCTGTAATTCCACCATTCAGAAGTAGTGGTAAGAGAGCCAGAAGTTCAAGGTCATTCTTTGCTAATGTTTCAAGTTCAAGGCCAGATCCTGTCTCAAAAATCCAAATGAAATGAATGGTCCAAATGGTGACAACCAAGCCATTGGACTCTCATTGTCCATTCACTGGACGGTCCTCGTTGGATCCAGCTGGGCCAGGTCTTTTTGTGCCTCCTGCTGATGTCCACTGCATGCCCCTCTGCTGGACCCTGTCCACCTTGACCCTCAGGAGAGGTGTCATGTTTCCAGCCACAGCAGAACTTGGCAGCCACTAGGCTGCTGCAGGAAATTAGTTCTCTGTGTTCTTCCTGTGACCTGCACTGGACGGTCACCCCAGTGACTGGAAAGAGCAACTGCTGAGGCCTCGCTGGCTCCTTTCTGATTGTTGTCCCTGCAGGGCTGCCTTTCCTCACTGGCCTTGTCCCCAGGCTGTTCCCTGAGCCTGGAGTCATGAACGAACATTTTCCCTGCAGAGCACAAGGGCGGACAGACCAAGGCCTCAGCCTTGGGGGGTGGAGATGAGGAGTCACTGAAGCCAGAGTTGGCCTTTGTAGTGTGGAGGAACCCCTAAGTCAGGGCCCTCAGTTTGGTCTCCACTCCTTCCATAACTAACTGCGCTGTTCTAGGTTCCCCAACCCTGATCTTCACTTGGCTAACCTTGGCTCACCACTGGGTGCTGTGTTTTTCTGAGACAGGCTCTCTCTCCCCCTGGCCTAGGACTTACCCATTAGGCTAGACTGTTCTGGGGATTTATCTGTGTCCAGCTCCTCAACTTGAGATTACAGGCAATGCCCCCAGGCTGGCCTTGCACTCATGCTGGGATTGCTAGTGTGAGCCATCATGCCCATCATGTTTGCCTTCTGACTTTGTAAATATATGATGACATTTATTTATTATGTCTGTGTGAAGGCCAGAGGACAACTTATAAAGGGCTTGGGTCTCTCCTCTGTCATATGGTGAGATCAAAGTCAGGTTTCCAGTTTAGGGAGTAAGCACCTTTAACCTCTTGGCCATGTCACTGGCGCCCTCCTCCCCAAATGTGTGTTCTGGGATAAACCAGAGGTTCTCATGCTCGTGTGGTATGCACTTGAATGTCTAAGCCCTCTCCCCAGTTCTCTTTCATGTTTCTTTCAACTTATATATGAATGTGTGCATGCATCCCTGACCAGTGTGTAACCTTGCTTTATATGTTGTCAGATGTGTTCTGAGCCTTCTCACGGTCCCATTCCAACACAATCTGCATATGAAAGAGTCGTCCAAGTTTGTACCCTACCAGCCGCACCATTCATTTTCACTGCTGTGCTATATTCCTCGAGGCTTCGCCACAGCCACAGTGTATTGATCCGTTTTCTTCCTTTTGTGGGCCCTTTGCTGCCCTTTGAGATGAGCATCTGATTTAGCTTTCCTTTCTCTGGCCCTTTTCATAGCCACAGTGACTCCTGTTTGGGTTTCACATTGAGGTTTGCAGACAGCTCTGTGCTTCCAACTTGGTTCACACAGCATTTCCCATAGGGAAAACAGAACAACAGGCCCTGGGGAGGCAGCAGAGAGAGGCCGGAGTCTAAATTCTCTTCCCACCATATTTGGTATAAGGAGAGTTCACAAAAACTGGCATCTTCCTCTGAAAGGGGAGTTACAGGGTTGCATAAGTCAGCTGTGGTATTTGGGCGCCGAGAGACAGGCTATTCCAGATGCCATCCCTCTTGTCCTAAGGTTGGCCTCTCAGCTGATGGTTGAGGCCTCCTGGCTCAGTAGCACCCCTTGTCAATTCTGGACCCTAGCTGAGGGGGGAGGGTATGAAGGGCAGTGGGCCTGGTAGCGGGGCTGCTGACTTGGCTTATTGGTAACAGAAGCTCAGACCAGGCCTGTGATGCAATGCTGTGATTTAGGCTCCACTTTTATCCTTGAGATCTGGCCTTGGGTTAGGCCCTACCCTCTGGATTTGGCTCTCAGAGAGCAGAGCAGGGATTGTGCTGCCCTTTCTTGCGCTTGTTCCTGGCCTTGGGTACACACCTGCAGTCAGGATTTTCTCTTCCCCCTTTTGACCTCTGTGGCTACCTGCAGTTTAGAAGTGGAGGCTGAAGGATCGGGGCTCAAGGTCATCGTTGGCTATAACAAATAAAGAGGCTAGACTGGGCTATATAGACCCTGTCTCAAAGCGCTGAGAAAGGAAAGATGGACAACCCCTGCCTATGTAAAAATTGTCTTCTCCCCTCCCCACCAATTGCATATGAGTCTAGATTTCCCCTACAAGGAATTAAGGAAAGGCTTCAGAAGACAGCAGCCCTCCGTCGGGGCCTTTTCTATGGTTGTCAGCCAGTCAGCAGTGCTTGGCATGTATCCTTGCAACCTTTTTTTTCTTTTCCTTCTTTTTTGGATGCACACTTAGGGTATGTGCCCTGGAAATCTTGTTCATACATAATCGGCACTTGACTTTTTATTTTATGGGCATTTTTCTGTATCTTCACAAAGCAGTGAACCCCATGGATTTGTTTCCTATGCATTCCACACATCAGCTACACCTTGGTTTATTAAGCCAATGCCCTTTCGATGGCCATTCAGGATATTTTTGCTGTTATGAAGCAAACAACAGTCCACTTTCCATCCAGCCCCTGTGTGGTCCAATGCAGAAATCTCTAGAAGCTGTGATAGAGGTTCACTGGGTGGGTTAGCTCCAGCACACTGGACAAGGGAAGTGGCCCCCAGCTTGCTTCTCTACAGCAGGGCTTGATTCTCAGCTCGGCCTGTGACACACAGGCTGGTGACAGCATTGGTAAAGGACACAGCTGTCCTTTAAGGACAGGCCAGTTTTACCGCACAGTTTGGGTGGTTTGGGCACTGCTTCTGGACAGTTGTGATTGCCTTGGGCCTGCAGTAAGGCAGCATAGCACAGTGGGAGTACATGGGGAGGGATGGACAGCGGACAGCAAGGTCACTCACCTCAGTCATGAAACAGAAAGAAAAGGGAGTGAGGTACCCTAGGATCAGACTTAATAACATGTGGGGCTTTGGGGGACGTTCACTGTCCGACTATAGCAGATACTTTTTTTTAAAAAATATTTATTTATTTATTTATTTATTATGTATACAATGTTCTGTCTGTATGTATGTCTGCAGGCCAGAAGAGGGCACCAGACCTCATTACAGATGGTTGTGAGCCACCATGTGGTTGCTGGGAATTGAACTCAGGACCTTTGGAAGAGCAGGCAATGCTCTTAACCACTGAGCCATCTCTCCAGCCCAGCAGATACTTTTTTAATGTATATGTCTCAACTGTAAAAAACGTAACTGCCAGGGCTCTGTCTGTACTTTTGTGGAAGCAAAAGTCCCTGTGTGTCTGATTGTGAGGCAATACCTGAGCGTTGTGTCCTGTTCCAGGGCCTGCTGCAGGATACTGGATTGGCAGGTAATGGGACAATGCCCTGAGGTTCCAGACCTTTTAGACTGACTTGAGAGAAGTGACTTCTTCTTCCATTGGCACCCAGGATGTAAAAGCCATCAGAAGTAGAATTGGGAGCGGTTGTGCAGGCACCATTGTGCCAAGTGCCAAATTCAGTCTCGCAGAACCCCATCTCCTCTGCTGCCTTCCAGCCTGAGATGCTGAGCCCAGGTGACTCCAGGTCAGGGTAGACAGAGATGGAAGCCAGAGCCTGGGTTCTTCCTTTTGGGATTCTGCCTCTTCCTCCCTGGGCACTGGAAGCTAGATTGTTTGTTGACACACAACAAGCTATGTATCCTCAGGCAGATAGCTTAACCCCTCTGAGTCTGCTCCTGCTTGCTGTCTAGGCAGGTGGCTTGATCTCCTTGCTGGAAAGCAGGGGTAAGCATGTTTACTCTGGATGAGGTGGTTTGTAATGGTTCAGCCAGCACCTGGCGCGTGGTGGTGCTGAACCAGCCACTTCATTTCCTTACCTCACCCTTCTGAGCACTCCTTTTGTGTGTCACTTTAAACCCAGCTGACATTCCAGGCAAGTGCTGTGAACCAAGTATCAAGAGGACAGTAGGGACTCCTTCTGTAGTGATTCAGCACAGGAGAGGGAAGAGAGCCCAGGGAGGAATGTGTGCTGTGCTAGAGGGGCACAGTCCCCAGGTTTGGCTGAAGCCCTGCGTGTCTTGTCGTAGCTGGACCTGCAAACAGCCATCAGCCCAAGGCCTTTGCTCCCCCTCTGTGTGTGTGTGTGTGTATGTGTGTGTATGTGTGTGTATGTGTGTGTATGTGTGTGTGTGTGTGTATGTCCCTGAATGAGCTCACTCACTGGTGAGTCTAGAATCCCTCAGGCTGTAGAGGCTAGAGCTGGGGACAGATGATAGTCCTGTTAAGGTCAGAAAGGGGTGGGCTGTGGAAGTAGTAAATCCTGAACTGTTAGAATTAGGACAAACCTTAGGGAATATCCAGTTCAGCGAAGCATTTTGGCACATGCCTGTGATCCAGTACTAGAGAAGTGGAGGCAGGAGAATCAGGAATCCAGTGTTGTCCTTGGCTACATGGGGAGTTTAAGGCTGACATGAAAGAAAGAGAGAGAGAGAGCACTAGGTATGGTGGCACATGGCTGTATCCCAAGACCCAGAAGGCACAGGGAGGTCTGTGAGTTTGAGGCTAGCTACATAGTAAGGCTCATACTAAGAACAACCGAGGATGTAGTTGAGTGACAGAGTGCTTGCTTAGCATGTGGGTTCCATCCTCAGCACCACAGTACATAAACAAGTAGCAGGGCTTGGGGAAGTAAAGTGCTTGCTTCACAAACATAAAAAGGACTGAGTTTAATTCCTAGAGCCCACAATGGTGGCCCACGCCTTTAATCCCAGCACACAAGAGGCAGAGGCAGGTGGATCTCTGTGAGTTCGAGACCAGCCTAGTCTATAGAGTGAGTTCCAGACAAGCTCCAAAACTACACTTGAATCCCTGTCTTGAAAACAAACAAAACACAACAACAAAAAAACGGGCTTGGCGGCTCTTACCTGTATTTCCAGAGGAGGAAACAGGCAGATCCCCGGGGATTCCTTCACTGCCCAGCCTAGCCTAGTCATTGAACCTACAGGTCCCCGTGTGAGACCCTGCCTCAAAAAATGAAAAGTAGACAGCTCCTGAGGAATGACACAGAATGTTGACCCTTTGGTGCATGCACGCACAACAGTACCCACACTCACACCACACTCATACATGCCTGTACACACAAGCGCGCACACACACAAACAAAATAAAAATAAAAAGCAACCAAGGATGGAGTGTTGGGACAGTTCTTAGGTCAGCTGGGCATAGTGGTGGGATCCCCTTTGCTGAATACCTACAGTGTGCAACTTACTGAGTTGGGAACCACCTACTCGTTATATTGGTTATTTCATTCTGAAACATGTTTTCTTGTTGAGTAAATCATGGTTGGGAAATAAAGTCAGAAGTGAGAACCGCTACCACTATGTCTTCACCTTAGCCTGGTAGATTTTCATAATCCTGTTTTACGGAAGAGCAGTTGGGGCCAGAATGGATAAGTGACTGACCCAACATTCCACAGCTGCAGGGTGGACAGAGCAGGGCCCGGGACAGGTGAGGCCCCAGAGTGCAGTGTGATAATACAAGACCATGCTAGTGCATGGCCTGTTTCTCTCATGTTCCCTGGTCCTGAGTGGAACCTTCTTCCTGCTTCTACAGCTGTACATCTATGCATCCAGTATTCCATCTCCTCTGCTCTCTGCCCTGCAATTGCTCTGCAGGCTTGGGTCCCTCTCATCCTTTGGCCATTAGAACGGCACTCAGCTTTCTAGTCAGGCAGCTTCTGTCTGTCTCATGCACGTCCCCCCCCCCCTTGCATAAGGGGTTAGGAGGCCAAGGTCATAGAACAACAGAGGAGGGGACAGGCAGGATTGTTGTTGTTTTTCTGAGTTTCCCTTGTCCCTGTGTTGTGTTCTGGCCACATCTGCTGGCATATCTCACAGCTATGCCTCTGCTGAGACATAGACCTTTGCCACTATGATTTGATGTGCTGGAGCCATTCCCTTCACTGCCTCCAGGGCTATAGGGCATAGCTGTCCCCAATACAGTCAGAAACCAGAGACATTAGTGGGACTTAAGTCCCCAAGCTGAGCTTGGTGATCTTGTCTTTCAAGATCTTGCCTTCTTCCCAGGACTGTTGGGACAGTCAAGTGAAAGAAGAATGCCTGAGACTTAGAACGTTATAAATGTCAGTGGCTATGCAAATTAGCATGACTTTGGGGGTCATGGAGCCCTTCCCTGTGGTTCAGTACCCCATCCTTCCTGGTGCCTACTCCCACTTCCTCAGTCGTGAGAACATGGCAGTGGCCAGGCACTCTGAGCCAGTCAGGAGCTGAATGTGAATTTAGTGGGACTCTCTCCTCCCAACCCTCTCTTCCAGAAGTGGGTCAGGAATGGGGGCCCACTCTACTGCCCCATGTACACCCCTAGCTGCTCCTCAGCCACAGAGCGTCCCATGTTACAGCTTCGCTTCACTACAATGCTCTTTTCTGTCCTAAAACCAGGCCTCTCTAGTTCTGTCATGAAGCCCCAGATCTATTTCAGGGGCTGTCATGGGGAGCCACTCACCAGCCCAGGGCTTACCTAAGAAGGTCTGAGTTGGCTGCCTCTTTATCAGTATCTGTCTCTGATTTGGGCAAGATGTTGGTGTCCCCGCTGCAGGAAGGTCCCTTGCTGAATAGTGGCATCTATATAGGTGGTCGGTACAGCCTCATCCTGGGCCCTGGTTAATAGTCTGCAGCCAGACCCACAAGGAAATTGGCCTTTGTGTGGCCTTGGCCCCCTTGCACCAGGCCCTGAATGGACCTGGAGGCAGAATCTCATGAAGGCAGGCTCTGATCTTCCTGTTTGTCCCCTGCTCTGGTCTCTGGGGACCATACCTCCTCTCTTGATCAGCTTCTTAGTCTCTGACAGTTAGTTCCCTATGAGTGTCTTCTGCCTGGGGGTGAGACTGGCTTTGTTGTATTGGAAGAGCTCTCGTGGAGAGTCCTTGGAAGTCCCTTGACCCTTCTGTGCCCTAGCCACTGGGCCAGAGCTTGGCTGGAAGCCATTCAACCCTCACAATTTTTCTCCTGTCATCTCTCAGGCCACTCCTTTCTGGGATTTCTCCTCAGTCTGCTACCTTGCAGGGAGCCTGACCCCTGCTCCAGCTCTGTCTTCCCCAAAGGCCATGGTGGGGTCATTCCCTGTCCACTATGGTCGTGTTTCCTATGAACCCCTCACTTGTCAGCTCCTGCATACTAGCCTGCCACCTGGCCTTGTCTGGGCATCTCTGGGAGACAGTGGCAGTGATTCCAGTTTTGATTCTAGAAGTGTTGGGCTGGCACCTCGCCACCGTGCCCAGTGATGGTGGCTGGGTTGGCTGGCTGTTTTAAACATGGGCCCATGGGAGGTAGGGTAAATTCCGAACTTCAGGCTCTAGGCCTTGGAATAGGTGATATGTGTTGGACCTGTGCATTCACTGCTTTCTGAAGCCCTGGCCTTGGGCTCTTCAGATAAAGCTCCTGCCTGTGTGGAGCTTTATCTACTGAGAAAGCCACACAGAGAAGAAAGTGACCAGACTGCCCCATAACAGTGACTCCGAGTCTACTGTGAACCCTGGGAAATGAGACTGGGAACCCAGGCCACCTGGAGCTACTTGCCATTCAGGGTGGCCCCAGCCTCAGTTTCCCCATTTTTTGTGAACTCTATTCCTACCCCCCCTCCCCCCACCGCCGCTTCCTGTGCTGTGACAGGAATACAGAGATACATTAAGCCTGTTTCTGCCCAGGAAGGTGTTAGGCTAGTGGACAGGTGCTGGCTCCAGCCGGGCACAGTCACGTGGTGACAAGCATGGGCGAGCAAAGGAGGCCCCTCATGAGGGCTGGTGGTCTGAGTGCCGAGCTTCTACCTAGTGCTTCACCCACATCGTCTCCTTTTGCTCAAGAGCACATCAGTGTTTGCCATTCCGCAGTGTGTGCTGACCTTTTAGGTTAAAAAAAGTCCCTCCTAGCTAGCAGTGCTCGTGTGTGGGCATCTGTCCTTTGCCTCACAGGGCCCAGCAGGGAGTGGGTACCTCTGCAGTGGGTGTTCAGCTGTTGTTTGTCAACCTTGGGGTGGGGGTGGGGTGCTTGTCAAGCTTCCTTTTTTCCTTCTGGCCCAGTTGTTCTACAGCTACACCTGGTAAACGCGGCTGATGCTTATGGGGCTGTGGGTGTGGCTGTGTTAGGGGAGTCCCGTGTATAAGGCCCTGCTCCATCCCCAGCATAAGACGGCTGATGGTTCTTTTTTTTTTTTTTTTTTTTTGAGACAGAGTTTCTCTGTGGCTTTGGAGCCTATCCTGAAACTATCTCTGTAGACCAGGCTGGTCTCGAACTCACAGAGATCCGCCTGCCTCTGCCTCCCGAGTGCTGGAATTAAAGGCGTGCATGGCTGATGGTTCTTATACTGAAGGAAATAGCTATAGCAGGGTTCTCTGTGGGTCATGACCCTGGAGGGGTGGGGTTGAATGGCCCTTTCACAGGGGTCGCCTAAGACCATCTGAAGACACAGATATTTACATTATGATTCATAAGAGTAGCAAAATTACAGTTACGAAGTAGCAACACAAATAATTTTATGGTTGGGGTTCACTAACACATGAGGAACTGTATTAAAGGGTCTTAGCATTAGGAAGGTTGAGAACCACTGAGCTAGAGACTATTTGGTGGCCTGTGTTAAGGGAGCTATGACTCCCCATCTTGTGTACCTAGACGGAGTAGGAACTATGGCCCATCCAGGCAAAGCTCTGCATCTGATGCCCACACACTGGCCTTGCTCTCTGCCTGAAGAGTTAGGCTCAGTGGTCTCCGTTGTCGCTTTATAAAATGAGGATTGCTGGGCCCCTGGCAGAATACATCAGAGACAAACATTCAGTTAGCAAAGGATAATGAAGTCACTGTCACTAACCCTGCTGCATGCTTGTCTTTAGTGAACACTGTGGAGGTCAAAAGAGTGGTTCAGTACCCCTAAATCCTGAGTTTCCCATTCCCCATGGAAGTCTTTTGGAATTATTGCCCAGTACCCCACACCCAGACTACTACCTGGCACCTGAACCCCAGAAGTCGTTTGAATGAATGTGAGCATGAATGAATGAAGGTTGCTTTGCTAAGCCACAGGAGTCTACAGTAATTACAGAGTGGTTTTAAATGAAATAAAGCAGATATACAACAACAGCTTACAGCAGGAAGTGTGCTACCCAGTGGTCTGATGGGAAATTCTTCTGCTTGGAACTGAATGGGACAGAGTAGTCAGGACTGAAGACCAAGAAGAAAGTTAACAGTGTGTTAGAACCTAGCCAGGGTCTTTTCCTTAACTTAGAGATCATTGTTTAGGACTTACATTTCCCCTCTAGGAGAGGAAGAGGGGCTCTCCCATCCCCATAGTGAGTTTATGACCAAGCCATTTACTTGAGTGCTGTATATTTTGCTGGTATGTGGTAGATATTGGGAGGGGCCAAGCGGACAGACACTCAGGCCTCTCCTGACTCCTTGCCAGATTCTCTATCTCACCCAACACTTAATTTTACTACCATTGCAAATGAGCCACAGTGTGGATAGAGCACCTGCTGAAAGGAGCGGATGCTGCTCCAGTTATACTCAGAAGGGACTGCTGTACTCTGCAGTGCTGGGCTCAGGCCAGCCTGACTTGAGTGTTCTGTTCTGGATCATGGGGACTCCTTTTTGGAGCTGTGGCAGACTAGAACATCATCCCCAGAAAAGATGACCTAAGGGCCTGGCCAGCCCTCTGATGTCTGCCATTGTCCCTACAGCCAGGTGGCCGTCACAGCAGGGGTTGACTTACCCTCATGGAAGGGAGAGGACCCTACCGGATCTACGACCCAGGGGGCAGCACGCCTCTGGGAGAGGCATCAGCAGCTTTTGAACGCCTAGTGTTGGAGAATACCCGGCTGAAGGGACAAATACAAGGGATAAAGACTTTAGGTAAAGCAGACCGTGCCCTCCCCCTGTTGTCCCTCTTCCCGCAGCCTGCAATGCTAGCCCCCTCACAAAGGCTGGCAGGTGCCTCTGCCCATCACGTTGCTGTCCCTGTGACCCAGTGTTAGCCCCTGGCATCTTTGTGCACTCTGTGGCCTGGTGATAGCATTCCCAGCCCTGACTTCTCCCACCCCAAAGGGTGTCCTTGAGAGACCAAGAGGGAAGCTTGCATGAGGAGAAGAGCACAAGGCTCAGTTTGTGGACCTGGAGCCAGAATGGTCTCGACCTGTTGGAGAAGTGAAATATGAGAGATGAGGAGAGCCAGTGTGCCAGGGCACCCCCAGAACCCTGGGCTTGGATGCCTGGCCAGGAGCAGAGCTGGCCCAGAGCTCAGTGCAGCAGGGCCCTTGGCTCTGTTCCTCCAGCTTCTGCTCAAGCTACCCCCACTGTCCAGCCCATCCCTCCATCCTTGCCCACTCCTGACCACTGCACAGCATACTTCTTCTTGGAGCAGAGCCATCACTCACTTCCTCTCACTCTCCTCGCACTATGTCTGGAAGTCACTTTCTTTGTGTTCAAGCTTGGTGTGGAGGACCTAGCACCCTGGCTTTCCAAGTGCTTTTTCCCTGCTTGGCAGAAACCACTTGGGATAGCGGTGGTTGGGGGTAGGGAGGGTTTTCCTTTCTCCACCTGCAGAAGGGAGACTGAGGCCTAGAATGTAGGCAGTCCCTCAAGAACCTCTCACTTTCTGCCTGGGGGTGGGCAGATGTGGAGGGAGAGGTAGACAGGAAGAGGAGGCCAGAGGTAGGAGGTTTCTTTAGGCCCCACAGCCAGACTATTCTTATGATAACCTGTTTTGGGGAGGGAGGCAGCATAAGTGTGGACTTATAGCTCATATAGCCATGGTGGTAATGAAGTCAGTCCATGGCCAGGTCTAGCAGGGGAATGGGGAGAGCCATGCACTGGGCTGGGTAAATCTGTATGCTTCTTCACCTTGTTACTCTAGGGGGACTTCTGGAAGAGTCGCAGATGGAAGCATCCAGGCTCCGACAGAAGGCGGAAGAGCTGGTCAAGGACAGTGAACTGCCGCCGCCGCCACCTACGCCTTCCTTGGGCTCTTTTGATCCCCTGACTGAGCTCACAGGTACCAAAAAATTCAGAACCCCTGCCTTCTCGGAACCTAGACTGACGAGGCCCTGAACCCCAGAAGGCCTACCCCTCCTCATACATACCATCTTCCCGTGCACATCTTTTGGCCACAGCACCCATAGAAGGTCAGTCCTATAAGGAACCTCAGATGACCCTAGTGGCTCAACACTCTTGATGCCTGTTGTTTGTGATCCATCACAGTGGTCCCTGGCACCAAAGAAACAGCCTTAGGGCTTTATCAGCATTGATATCAGCATTGATTATTGAGTCCACAGCTGCTGTGCGCAGGCCCAGCCCCCATGCATAGGAGCTAGACATTCTCTGCACCCCCCCCACGACTTCTGTTTCGTAATAAGGAAGCCTGAGGCCCAGCATGTTAACCTGGGGGTGCCAGAGCCTGTGGCACTGTTGTCAGAGGGGCATTCTAGTCCTCACTGGCCCAGTCAGTTGTTAATTCTCAGTGTCTGATTGGTGCCAGGTCCATTCCCAGTGCAATGGGGAGATGTTCACAAGGCTTCTGCAGCAGGGGCCCCCAATAGTAAGGAAGTTGAACTGCATTTGAGTCCAGGTTTTACAGTTGCTAACAGAGTCACTGACTTCCTTTCTTTAAAACAGGAGTAATACAGGGCTGCCATGAGAACACCACAGAGGGGGCTGTAGTTCAGTGGGTAGAGCGTTCACCTAGCCTGTGCAAAGCCCTGCATTCGCTCCATCTTCAGCTGGCACACCTGTAATCCTGGAGTCTGGGTTTGGTGGTCCTCCTCAGCTGCATACTGTGTTTGGGGCCAGCCTGAGTTACACGAAACCAAGTTTGAAGTCAGCCTAAGTTATATGAGTCTCTCTCAAAACCCAAAAGAAAACACTTGGTTAACTGAAAATTCTGTCCATATCCCTGAGGTACATCTAGGGTAACAGGAAACCATGGGCACCTTGGAGTTTTCCTAAGAAGGCTGGGAAGAGGGTCTCTGCTCAGACTCTGTCCACATTACTCAGGTCCGTCATTTCACCAGACTTCTTGTCTAAAAGGGACAGCCTCCCTTTTCTCCAGATCAAGAGAGAACTCAGTGAGAGATCTTCCATTACTGTGGGCTGGGTTCAGTTTCTTCCCGTCTGGATTTCTTTACTCATAGTCTTGATTTTCCAGGACAGGATGCACAGGTCCAGGTACATGCTACCGCCACCACGACCACCACCACCAACACCACCGAAAACTCCATGGAGAAGTCAGCACCAGCCTCTAAGACTCCATCAAATGTAAGTTACGTTTGGAGTTGTGACTGGCTGCCTGAAGCTCTTCCCACCTCACGTTAGTCCAGAGCGCTGGGAGGGGTCAGCTTACCATTTTGAGATGAAAGTTACAGTTAATATGACCGTAAGGCCCTGATCTGACGAGGAAGTTCTCTCATTTACTGATCTATGTAATGTGCTCACCAATGGGACACACACACTGCCAAGAGGCTTGGGAACCATGGCCTGCAGGCTCAGTGGAGAAGTTTAGCTTGTTGTCCTAGGGCAGTTCCTTGAGGAGCCTTCAGATGGTGAAGAGAAAAGAGCCTTTTCCAAGGTCACGTCTGGGGAGGTCTTCTCTAGCAGGGCTGAGACCACATGGGGTCATGGTGGCTGTGACTAGTGACCACCTGGGCTGGCTTCTCCCATCTGTCTTACACCATCTCAGGACAGGAGAAGCTAGATAATCTGCCGGTCAAGAGGGTTTGGGGGTTTTTATTTTGTTTTGTGGGGGTTTTGGGGTGTGTGTGTGTGTGTGTGTGTGTGTGTGTGTGTGTGTGTGTACTGTATGCAGGAAGGGAGTGTATGCCAGTGTGTGCTTATGAGGACAGAGGAGGAGGACATCAGGTGTCCTGTTTTACTACTCTCTTCCTTACCCCGTAAGTCTCTTCAGTGAACATTTTCAGATAGCCGGCTGGCCAGCAAGCTCCAATGATCCTCCTGTCTCTGTCCAATCCAGTGCTGAGGTTACAGTATACGGATGCCCAGACATGTTTTTTTACGTGGGTTCTGGGGAATCCAAGCATAGGTCTTCTGCTGGTGTAACAAAGGCTCTACCCACTGAGCTATCTCCCCAGCCCGTGGTCAGGTTTAAGGGAACCAAATGCAGGTTCGGATGGACTATCGGCCTATTGTGATTGAACAACCAGTAAAGTCTGCTTGGAATGGATAGTGAAATGAAAAAATGAAAGATTTGGCTAGCCGCCACCTCGGTTTGGGGTGCATCCTGAGACACTTTCTGCATTGTTGACCCATCCTGGGGGTTCTCAGGTCGGTTCTCTCCTGGAGACCTCTGGGGCTGGGTTCACATGGGCAGTGTTGGACCTTCCTTAGTGGTGGCTGTAATGGCTGCTGTCACCCAGGAGTGAGCTAGAGACACTTAGCCTAGGAGATGGATTGGTTGCTTTGGCAGGATCTGCCATCTTGTGCAGAGTCACGCCATGTGTGTTAACTGACTCTATGCACTTGGTCTTCTCATCTGTCCAAAGAGAATGTGAACCTCTCGGCCGCTCCATGAGTGGCTCTGAAGAATAAGCTCATGAAACATTTTAAAATGTAGAATCCTTGAGCCAGTGCAGTGGTTGCCTATCAAGTCTGAGCTCAAAAACCTCAGTTCTATCTTCAGAACCCACAGGGAAGAAAGAAGCAACTCCCCAAACTTGTTCTCTGACCTCCACACATGTGCTGTGGCATCAGCGCATGCGCGCGCGCACACACACACACACACACACACACACACACACACACTCGTGTACACACACGCCCTCCCCCTCTGCCCACACAAACACACAGTGAGCAAATAAATAAATAATAGTGGTTCAAGGTCAGCTCTCCCCACACCCCTTTCACAGATAAAGTAATGGCCATGGAGGGGAGGGGTATGACCTCAGATCACAAGGTGGGTGATGGCAGTTGTGTGGAGTCCTGGGTGATTTCATGTGAATGGTGTGTGACTGGTCGTCTCTGGGAACTCTAAATGTTTGCCCTTCTGTCCCCTCACTGTTCTTCATTGGGGGCAGGTTATTTCTTTTGGGAGGCCCCTAACTCCCTTTTTGCACAGGGCACCTCTTCTGACTTTGAAGTGGTCCCCACTGAGGAGCAGAATTCTCCACCCCAAACTGGCAGCCCTCCTAGGAACATGATGGTGAGCACAGGCAAGCCCCCTGAGCATGTCCTCCGCTTTCCTTTCTGTCACCTGCCCCCTGCATGACAGGCACTGGGGCCACTCAGATCCCTTGGGTCCCCTGGAGTTACATGGGGGACACAGAGGGGCTAGAGCATGGGATGCTTCTCGTTCTCATATGCAAATTCCCTGCTGGTAACTTCCCCAACTTGGGGCACACAGTACCCCACTGTTATGAAAGCCTGGGCCATTTGCCAACCCTGCTGGCCTCTGGGCCAATCACCTTTCTATCAGTTATGATGACTCAGCCGTTTGGGTCTGTACGCTTGAAGCCTGAGGGTGTGGAAAGGGTCCGACTGGTGCTTGTGGTGGTGGTGGGAGTAATTTACCCTTTTGTGCAGGTCCTTGACTCCTCCCAGGAGCTGGTGGGTTGGAGGTTAAACTTTCTGTTCATGTGTGGGGTGCACACACTCCTCCAGCTTCACAGGGGCTGCTCATATCCCCAGTCCTGCCGTGCAGTGCTTACCACCTTGGTCCCAACCGTGCAGTCCTTCTGTTCTTTATTAAAATGCCAGACTTCTTGGAGAACTATTGTGACAGATCTGGAAGATTTGTCAGAGACCTTACATTCCTTCCTCCTCCTTATCCCTCCCTTCCTTCTTATATAATGTTTGCTTTATTCTGTTTTGTTTGTGTGTGTGAGAGAGATCTCCCTCTGTAGCCCAGAACTCAGGCAAGCTTCTTGCCTCATCCCTAAGTCCCTGTGCTGACAGACATGCCCCACTGTAGACTGTAGTCTTGAATTGCTGCTCTGCCAGTGCTCCATGACCTCACCTTCACTGATGCTGCGGTCTCTACCACCTCGAGTCCTGAGGGCTTGAATGACTGGTGTGCTTCTGCTCACCCACAAACAGAGATGGGCATTTAGCCTTTAATGCTGAAAGAATCATTCTGTCAGCCAGTGCTGAATGTGAGGCAGGACCTCCGTGTTTCATCTCCTGGGACCTTATGTCTCTTGTCCTGTTCTGTCCTTGAGGACTCAGACACACTGAGGAGGCAAGATTCCCTTGTTCAGAAAGGTTTCACCATGTGACCATGGGCCAGTAACTTATCTCTTGAGGTAAAAGTCCCTCCTGTGTAAGTCAGTCTGTCTTGCCTGTCCCACGTCAGAAATACACTAGCTCCTGCTGGTAGCTTGTGGGCTAGTTGGAGAAATTTAAGAGCACTTTGAGCCTTCAGAGAACAGCCTTGGTCCTTTGTGGGAAGACGTGGTGGGGAAGGGATGAAGAATTAGAGAGTGGTACCACCTTTCTTAGAACATGGTGCTGACAAGGAGTGGGCTGAGCATCCAATCCAGTTGCCACAGAGCTCAGTAGCAAGTCACAGAGCCCTGCATTGCAGTCAGAAAACCCTGTTTGTAGGGCTGGCCCTGCCACAGACTGACTGGGTTGTTGTGAACAAGTTCTCTGTCACTGTTCTTCACTGTCCCAGCCTGAACCCCGAGGTCCCTGTGGCTCTGCTCTCTGATTCCCTGAAGTGTTGCAGGAGGTCTGTTGTGTGAGTCTCTGAAGTATTTGTGGGGAGGGGGTCTGGAGGAGCTGAAGTATGAGAGCATTTGGGGTAGATGATCAGGATATATAGAAATGAGGCCTATAAAACCCTGGGGTCTGGCACAGGGGCTTGGGCAGGAGAAGGTTGGGAGGCCAGGACTGATACAGCGAGAAGGAAATGGTTATGCCTGATTGGGCATAATCAGAGTAGTGACTTCAGTAGGAATGTTCTCAAGAGAGTGGAGAGAGCCGTACTCAACTGTTCTGCCTGGGCTGCTCTCTCCTAAAATACTGTACTATGTTGGGGTTCTTTTGGCATATTGTAGCTGTGATTCTTAGGATCAGATGGTATTTCATCCACTCCCAGGGAGACCCTTACCCCCCCCCCCCAACCACATGGAAATGGGGTGTGTACTGCGAGGGACTCCCTCTGTGCAATGAAGGAGGGAAGTGATATCCACACACTGCTGAGACAATGCCCAGCCTGGGGGAGGGTAAACCGACTACCCTCAGGCACTCACTCAGTAAGACTCAAAGCGTAGGAGGAAGATGGCTCTGGTGCTGTTAGGCCAGTAAGTGGCCTGGAAGTTCTAGGTCCTGCCCTGTGAGTCAGCTCCAGATAAGGAACCTGTGCAACTGGAAAATTTCCCTGGGCTAAGCAGAGGCCACAGGGGAAACTGAGTCATGAGGAATGGGGAAGCAGTGGGAGAATTGGCCTGGTAAAGATCATCCCCTTGCTCCCACAGGAGCTGGGGCCCCCACCCCCAGAAGACAGCAACCTCATGCTCCACTTGCAGCGCCTGGAGACCACCCTGAGCGTGTGTGCTGAGGAACCTGACCACAGCCAGCTCTTCACACACCTGGGCCGTATGGCCCTTGAGTTCAACAGATTGGCCTCCAAGGTGCATAAGAATGAGCAGCGCACAGCCATCCTGCAGGTGAGGCAGGCCAGCGCCCCTCCCCCACCCTTTGGGGGTAGGAGATTAACTATGGGGACATTGGAGGGCTGGATTCTAGGCCTCCTTGGGCCCCTTATTCACACTGGTGACTGCAGTAAGGAAGTTGTGGGAAAGTGTGTGAAAAAAGAAGGAAATGAGGAAATAGGAGGTGGGCCTTGCAGATTCACAATGGGAGCCCTGAGGGGTGTGGCCTGGCCAGCTGGGTATGGCCTGGTTTGTTCTTGTTTCTTTTGGGGTTTTTTGTTGTTGTTTTGGTTTGGTTTTTGTTTTGAGACAGGGTCTTACTGTATATCCCCAGCTGGCCTAGAATTCACTGTATAGACCAGTCTGGCCTTAAATTGAGAGATCTGCTTGCCTCTGCCACCTGAACTCACACTGTGGCTTGCTTTACTGTCACTGAAACTCTCTGTATGTTCTGTCCCCTGCAGTGGAGCTGTTCATAGAACCCCTTCCCAGATAGGCAAACAGCATTCAAAAAATGTTTGGTTTTTTTTTAAACCCCAAGGTCACCCAGCTGGTAAATGATGGAGTGATCTTAGAACCTCAAAACCTCAATTCTTATATTCTATTTTGTTTTCTTGCCTTTTGGTTGGTTTTTGTTTTTTGTTTTTTTTTTTTTTTTTGGCAGTCTCACTCTTAGCCCAGGCTGGCCTGGAGCTCACTCTAACCCAGGCTGGTCTTAGACTCACAGCATCCTCCTACCTCTGCCACTTAAGTGTGGGAATTCCAGATGTGAGCCTCCCCACCCAGCTTTAATCTGTCATATTTTAAATCTCATACCCTTAGCCCACCCTCCCTCCTCACCTTCTTTCTCAAATCGCTCTCAAAAGGCTTCCTGTGTGTGTGTGAGGGTGGTCAGATTGCTTTGCTCGGCCAGGTCAGGCTCTGGAGTTATGTTGCCCTTGGTTCTTCATTCCTGAATGGTCTTGGACAAGTCCCTAATCTCTGTCCTATCAGGAAAGAGCTAAGCAGTGTCCCCTCCTGGGACAATTGCATCAAAGGAGGGCCTTGTGCAGTCTAGAACCCAGTACTAGGAGAGGTCACTGTCCGCTCACCCACACTGGACAGGCCATCTTAACTTGGAGGACTTTTAGGTAACTGTGGTCCACTTAACAGTTAATTGGTGACCATTGCAAAGATGGTAAAAATAAGGCTGCTGGAGGCCCTGCTCAGGGATTGAGCACCCCTTCCTGTGGGCAGAGCCCTCACCTGAAGGCTCCCCTCTCCTGGGTAGACCCACCACCTTCTGTGCCAGTTGGCATCGATGAAAGGAGGGGATCTACCCTCTGTATTTGAGCAGCTGAGGTCTCGGCTGCCTATATGACAAGGGATATCCTCTTATTGGAGAAGCAATGGAAATGTGTGGTGGAGGGCCTGGGGTCTAGGCTGGGCGAGGAAACCTCTTTGAGAGGCCACCAAGGCTTTGGGGTTTCCAAGCTGAGCTCTATGAAAGAAAACCCAACACAGGCCGGGCGGTGGTGGCACACGTCTTTAATCCCAGCACT
>NC_022014.1:43778233-43788809 GCF_000317375.1 Microtus ochrogaster
AGGCAGAGGCAGGCGGATCTCTGTGAGTTCGAGACCAGCCTGGTCTACAGAGCTAGTTCCAGGACAGGCTCCAAAAACCACAGAGTAACCCTGTCTCGAAAAAACGAAAAAAAAAAAAAAAGAAGAAGAAGAAAAGAAAACCTAACACAGTACGGGGGCTGAGATCATTCTGAGCATCAACTCAGATGGGGGATGTGTGCTGGCCCCTTCTTGGCTCTAACAGTACCAACAGTTCTATCTTTTTAGATAGTTGATTTGCTTAGTCTGTACTCACAGCTGAGTGTTGTCTTCACAAAAGCAGCATACTCACCATGGTACCTTGGTGCCTGGCTCTTCATCCACAGTTGGTGAAAGAATGAGCAAGCCAGGTGTGGAAGCTCACACCCATAATGCCAGCTCTAGGGGCCGAGGCAGGAGAATCTCAAGTTCAAGGTCATTCTGGGCTACTTAGCTAGATCCTGTCTCCAAAACAAAAACCGAAAAACAAAGTTGGAGAGATACTTAGCAGTTTAGAGCAATGTAACCAGCACCCACGCTGCATCCATCTCACACCTCTAGCTCCAGTTCCAGGGGATCTGACGCCCTCTTCTGGCCTCTGTGGGCACTGTGCACATATGGTGCACAGCATACATGCAGGCAAAATACCTATATACATAATTTTTTTAAAAAGCAAATCAATCTTTAAAACAAATAATGGACAAGCTCACAGGTGTGCTCGTAGACTCTCTGATGGAGGGTGGTGACTTTGTACCCAGGGCATTTACCTAGAGGCCCCAAAAACAGCCCTCTGTCCTAGAATGGCAGTGTAACAAATGAGGTGTCATTGTGGCCTTCCCTCAGAGACAGGAGCAGTACATTCTGTTCCCTGGAGGTCCCCACCCAGGGACATAGCAACTCCCTGTTTCTCGGCCTCTGGGTGGAGGAAGCTGAATCCGGTTCCTCCTCATTCTCTCTCTGATTTGTTTCTTGGCTCACTCAAAGAACAGTGCAGGCTTGCACCTGTAATCTCAGCACTTAGGAGGCCGAGGCAAGAAGATTGCTGGGAGTTCAGTGCCAAGTTGTAGTGAGTTTCAGGCCCGGCCATATTACAGGATGAGGCCTTGCCTAAAAAAGAAAAAGACATACATATTTTTTGAGATCAAATATGGCACAGGGCCCTCCGTTAGGCACTGAAGAAACCAATAACAAGCTTTCTGTTTTCTCAACCTTCAGCCCACAGTGTCCAACACCTGCAGTGCAAGGCTGCCCTTCCGTCCATCCAGGACTGTCCTATGCTGGTCAGAAAGGGGGCCAGCAATTCTGAAGTCTCCCTGGTGACACGGGTGACATGGCACAACTTCTCTGGTATTCTGTAGTAGGAATTCATTCTCTCCATACCATTGCTCTAGTGGATATAAGATGTCCACCCTAGTTCGAAAAAGAGACCAGAGAAGTGAGTCAGGGAGTGTTGCCAAGGACGAGCAGTCTAGACAGGGAGATCTATGCAGGGAAGAGAGGGAATTTCACTGTGAGGACCAGGACCCCAGTGCATCCTCACTGCTGGCTCCAATGGAAGAGAAGCCTAGTGGCCTGGCTCCCAGCTATCCTGCCAATCAAAGGGATATAGTATCTGGTCCTGCCTGGGCTGACTGCAGCTCCAGATCCTTGTGTCAGCCTGCCTCAGGATATGCACCCTCTTAACCCCCACCTGACTACCAATCTGTCCCACAGACCTTGTGTGAGCAGCTGCGCCAGGAGAATGAGGCCCTGAAGGCCAAGCTGGACAAGGGCTTGGAACAGCGGGATCAGGCTGCTGAGAGACTGCGGTAAGTGCAGGCCACCTTGAGACTGGAACAGGAGGAATAGAGCAGGAGGAATAGATAATGTGACTCACTGGTTCCTGGACCGAGGCCACTTCTTAGAGCTCTGCTCTGACAGCAGATCTCTTGGCCCTTCTTGGCAGTCTGGGATTTTTCCCTTGTGTTTTGTTTACCTTGGGAGGGGATGTAAACAGCTTTGAGAGCTGTCCTCCCCTGGGGAAAACTGCTTACATTAGTGTAGGATCTGGCTCAGGACTGTCCTGCCCCCTGGTGGTCATTATTCGCTGCTCCCTTTTTTCTGGAATCTTTGGAAGTCCCTCACTGCACTCAGGCCTGTGGGAAAGCATGGGTGTCCAGCCTCTCTGGCTTTGACAAGACTGAGTTGGTATGTCTTAGGTGAACCATAGGGTCTGCCCATCACCAAGGATCGCTGTGACCACAATGTAGGAGGCCTGGGGAAACAGGAATTTGTGAATGCTGGATCTCAAAGGGCCTTTGCCCTTAGATCGTACAGACTAGCCCACATTGTGTGAGGCGAAGCAGGCCTGGAGAAAGGCGGGCTTCCTAAGGGTCTCACTACAAGGACTTAACCGTTCACTAGCAGCAGTTCCTGCTCTCTGTGGCTCTGGGTAACGGTGCTGGGTTATCTGCTGGACGAGTGACTCTGTATTAGAACCAGTACTTGCTACTCTGTGTTTCCTCTTGGTCACTGTGGCTACAGGGCCATTTTGCATCATTGAGCCTTGGTTTACATTTGGATGGCCTGGTGGTTGGGGCTTTAGAGCCATACTCCATTACTCTTGGAGGACATGGATAATTCAAGGACAAGGATGCCCAGGGTGAAGGACAGATGAGTGAGTGAGAAGGCAAAAGCCTTCTCTCAAGGGCTTATGGGTAAGAAGGCAGGAATTCAAGTCCTTGTTGAATGACCTGGGGAAAAGCCATTTGACGCCATGGTATCCCTGTAGTTAAGTAGAAGATGAGGGAGTGTGTCCATGCAGGGAAACTGCACGCTCTCAGGGGGCTCACGGGTGCCCTTTTTGTCTCATCACACTTCCCAGAACACTGCTGCAGTGCCTGTGACAGTAGGTCCTTGGCTGTGAAGGCCCCCTAACCCAGAGCTGCCATTGTGACTTCTCCACTTCTCTCTTATCCAGGGAGGAAAACATGGAGCTTAAGAAGCTGTTGATGAACAGCAGCTGCAAAGAGGGCCTCTGTATGCAGCCCAGCTCCCCGAAGACAGAGGGTGCTGGCAAGAAGGGCATAGCCGGACAGCAGCAGGTACGTGGCAGGAAGTTCTTGTATCCCAGGCTTCTCAGACCCAGGATCTGCTTACCTCCTCAGTCAGAGTGAGCTCTCCTCTTCCTACACACAGTTCCAGCGGCAGAAGGTTCTAGTTGATAAACCATGTTTCGTAGCTCAACATCCGCCTCTGTGGTATGACCACTTCTTGGCCTTTTGTTCTGCTTTCATTCCCTGTGGAATGTCCCATTCCCTAAGACACATGCTCAGAATTATTGGCTGTCATGTGGCTCTGTGACCCTTCCACTGGCTGCTTCTCTTACTTGCTAGCTAGGATTATCCAACTGCTGCTCATGGGAGTTGAGGTTCAGTGTTTTGCTCATTCTGGGTACTAGCACCTTAATGCATTTTGTCAAGGTCTGTGTGTGTGTGTGTGTGTGTGTGTGTGTGTGTGTGTGTGTGTGCGTCTGTCTGTCTGTCTGTCTGTCTCTCTCTCTCTCTCTCTCTTTCTGTCTATCTCCCTGTCTCTCTCCTCCCAAAAGTCAATGTAGCATATCAGACATTCCAAGGAGAACTGAGATGTCAGACTGAGCAGGGTCCTATGGGGTTCTTGTTAAGCTTGTAAGATTGTACCTTTGAGCCTCTGCATGGAAAGGAAGATGCTGGTAGTATCGTTATGGTCTGAGGATGCCACAGCACTGACCTCCCACCTCCAGACCCAGTCTTGCCACACAGCAAAGTCCCAAGTGTCCCTTGCTCCACTTTGACCAGTCCCCAATCTCCTCTCGCCCATTCTCTAACAGAACATCTCCCCCTCTGGCAGCATACGCCCTAATGCTAACTTTATACTGTGTGGGGTAGTAATTATCTCAGTCACTCACTGCTCGTCACTGGATAGAGATGTACTTTCCCCAGGACTTGCAAAGCCATAAGCTCATTCAGGCGCTTCTGCCTGAAAGGATGCTTTATCTCTGGCAGGAGTCTTGGAAAGGTCATGTGCCATCATGTAATAAAGATTCTTCCATCATCTCTCAAGCAAACATGGGTTTGGCCAGCTAAACAGCAAAGCCTCTCCACTCCCATCTCTTACTAGCACTCTGCCCCCATTTTCATTTTTTAAAGCATGATCACACTATGTAGCCATGGTTGGTCTGGAACTCACCGTGTAGACTAGCCTGGCCACCAGCTCACAGAGCTCCTCTTGCCTCTGCTGGGATTAAAGATATATGCCACATCACCTAGCCTTTAGCTGTTGCTTTTAACAGTAGATTTGGAAACAGGAGTGCCTCTGTCTGCAAAGGTAAGGGAGCCCAGCACCCTCCAGGAGACAGTGGGCTTCCTGGGGGCAGGCATCTTTGCCCTTTCTCAGGGACCGCCATACCAAATACACCTTTTCCTTTCCAGGTGTTATGGTATGCTTACAGGGCATAGCCTGTAGGGGGCACTAGAGGCCCATAAACTCTGCTTCCACTCTGCCCAGCCTGTGATAGCTAGGAAACAGAATGTGAGAGTAGGGACAGCATGACTGCAGGGCAGATTGGCCTCACTGGGCGGGCTCTCGTCAATGGGGCTCGTGCAGACCCCGTAGTCTGCTCTCACACTGAGGGCCATGGTCACAGTCGCTGCATCTGCACTCCACCCGGTCTGTGCTTGTCACCTCAAAACTTACTAGTTGTTTAACTTCAAAATATTTTATTTTGAGCTAATTTAAACTTATACAGAAATGAGTTCTGGTCCCATACTCCCTCTGGCTTCCCTGGCCAGCTTATGTTACCACAGAACCACCTTACCAACAATCTTACATAACTATGGCTCAGTTACCAAAGCAGGAATTACATTGTCCTTCCAACACTTCAGATGCCACACATCCTTCACCCTTGTCCTTCTTTTGTTCTAGAACAGAATCCAGATCACACATGGCCTTCAGTTGTCACAGCTCCATAGTCTCTTCATGCCTGTGACATTGCTCAGCTGTTCTTGCTTTCATGACCTTGACACTTTTGAGTTCTGCTTGCCAGTTGTTTTGCAGAATAGGTTTGGGTTTCTATTAGATTGTGGTCTATTAGAAGGCTTTCTCTGTTCTCCTCAGGCCGGTGTGATGGCAGGTAAAGTCCCTGAGGTGGGGGTCTTGGGTACAGCCGAGAAGAAGGTGAAGATACTGGAACAGCAACGCATGGAGGTAGGTGGCTGGACAGGGTGGTCAGTGAGCACCCTTCTGCCCTCTTGGGACCAGAGAGATGAAGGCACCGCTTGGCTCTCTGGTCCCCACTGGTCCCAGATCATCTTAGAGAGTTATAATGGAAACCATTGGACTGTCTGTCCATGGGAAAGGTCTCTCTTGATCCACCACAGCGATCACTGAGGATACTGTATTTGTGATGCAGCCTGAAATTGTTTGGGGAGCTTAGGGGGCTGGAGAGATGGCTCTTTAGTAGGAGTGCATACTGCTCTTGCAGAGGACTTGCGGTTCAGTTCCCAGGACCCTCATAGGGCAGCTCACAACTGCCTGTAACTCTGCCTCCGGAGAGTCTGACCCCCTGTTCTGGTCTCGCCCACACTCACGTGTACAGACCCACATACAAGCCCATGCATGTATACATATAAGTTAAAGGGGGGGCGCGAAGGATGGCTAAAGTAAACTGAGTGGTCTGGCAGGTCACGATAAGTCAGGCCAGTATCAGCGTGGGAGACACATGCTGCAGTGTGGGAGTGGCCAGCAGTGAAGGAAGCTCCCCTGCTTTTGGCCTCAGCATTCTGTCTCACAAGCCCCTCCCCACCTCCAGCCCAGGGCGGTAGCCTGTCCCTCTCTCTCTAGGTCTCTCCTTATAGCTGGGTCCTTTCCCAGCCTCCTCCTCCTGCCCCTTTTGCCCTCACATACACCCGAAAGCCTGCTTGCAAATATACTCTGACTTATTTTACTCAGATCTCAGAACTAAAAGAACGCTCATTATAAAATGAATCAGAACTCTCCCTAGAGATAACTACAGCTAATTTCAGCTCACTGCATTCCCTTGGAGTTGTTTTGTTTTACTTTTTTGTGGTACTAGGAACTGGATCTATGGCTCCACCTAGTTGCCTAGGCAAACCTTGAACTCACAGTCTTCCTTAGTAGCCAAGGACACAAAGGTGCACACCATTTGTTCAGTTTTTTTTTAATGTAAAAAAATGAAGTGACACATAATACTTTTCAGGTTAATTTTTTTCTTTTAAAATTATCTCAGAATATCTGTTCAGCTCTACAGCATAAGCCAATTGCTTCATTTTTTGGTACTTTTGTCTTTGGCGTTACATCTGAAATCGGAATATCCTCTCTCATGTCTGTCATTTTATTTTCTTAGTGCTGCAGAGTTGTTTTTCTTCCCCGAGAACTTGCTCTGTCAGGAGTCTTATGTTACCATTAGCATTATCTTAAAGCCGAGAGAATGTATTAAGTGTCTTTATTTTCTTAATGGCCGTGCATTACCTGCTTATAGTGTGATTTAACCAGTGTCCTACACTAAGTGACCTCTGGGTGGATGCGTGTGCACATACACACACAGAGGAGAGTGTCATTTTAGTTTTGGTTTTGTTTTAAAATAACATCTTTCTATGCAGCCTTGGCTATGTAGATCAGGCTAGCCTCAAACTCACAGAGATCTCTTACCTCTGCTTGAGTGCTGGGGTCAAAGGTGTGGCTACCGTGTCCGGCTAATTAGTCTTTCAGTATGTTTGCACACTTGGCTGAAGTGTTTTACTTTCCTTCTTTTTTCCTTCCTGTACCAGGGATTGAACTCCGGGCCTTGTGCTTGCTTAGCAAGCACTCTCCTAGAGTCTCACCTCAGCCCTTGGTTTTAGTATTTCCATTAGTTAAATTTGTTAGAGTGGAATAGTTGGTGTTAAAGACAGTGAAAACCTGAGATTGTCACATCCTTTTCAAACTGCCCTCTGAAGAGTCCTGTTTGTGCCTCACAGTAACTGTTTCCTGGTCTCAGTGTTCCCTGTGGCTTTCCTAGCAAGGCTGAAATGGAGCTGGGGGGGGGAGGGATAAAGGTGGAGCAGCAGGGAGCTTTTGCTTAGTGGGGGATGGAGGAGGCCCTCCTCCCCTCTGTATGCTCTGGGCACCTGGGGTGGGTTTCTGGCACTCCTGTGTGTTTTTAACCCAGCACCTGCTTGCCCACAGCTGCTGGAAGTGAACAAGCAGTGGGACCAGCACTTCCGGTCCATGAAGCAGCAGTATGAGCAGAAGGTGATGGAGTTCCTGGGAGCTGAGCCAAGGATGGCTCAAGGAGGAGGGATGAGAGGCTTTTATGCAGACTGAAACGGGGGGTGGGGGGGTGGGGGGTGGGGGTGTGGAGGGACAGCTGGTGCATGCTCCCCCCACCCGCCCTCACACTCCCTCTCTGCCACTCCTCCAGATCACAGAGCTCCGCCAGAAGCTGGTGGACCTGCAGAAACAGGTGACTGAGCTGGAGACTGAGCGTGAGCAGAAGCAGCGGGACTTTGACCGGAAACTCCTCCTGGCCAAGTCAAAGATCGAGGTAGAAGAGGCAAGTGTGACCAGGCCTGCAGGCTCTGAGGTTCCAGGCCCCTCCCAGAGTCCCTGGGATCAGTGAGTCAGGGATAGAGTCAGGTGCTCTGAGACCTCTGGTGGGCCTGTCTTCTTTCTAAAATTGAGAAGTCGGGATAACTATTGCTTTTCAGTTTTTCCTGCTTGCATTTTGCAAAGGTTTTTTGATCTATTGAAAATTTTTTTACGATTATTTACTTTTATTTTATGTGTATATGTGTTTTGCCTACATTTATGTCCATGTACCATATGTGTGCCCTGTGCCTGCAGAGGCCGGAAGAGGGCATCAAATCTCTTGGAACTGGGATTACAGACAATTATGAACTCACCGTACGGGTGCTAGGAATCAAACCCAGGTCCTCTGAAAGAATAGCCAGTCCCCTTAACCACTAAGCCATCTCTCCATAAATCTTAAAATCCCAAGGAACTATACAAAGAAGTACATAATATGAAAACGTGAAAATGGGACTGATGGGATCACAGGTGTGATCCCAGCACTCGGGAGGCTGAAGCAAGAGAGTAAAGAGTTACAGGCCCGCCTAAGCTGTATACCACGGGCCTGTCATGGGATGGAGCTGGCTCTCAGTTGGTAAAGCACTTGCCTAGTAGGCATGATGCCCTGAATTCAATCCTTACTTCTACATAAACCAGGCATGGGAGTATGCAGAAGGAAGTACAGAAGTTCAGGGCCATCCTTGGCTGCATAGTGAGTGTGAGGGCAGCCTGGGCTACATGAGATTGTCAAAATCAAATTAAATACTGTCTCCTGAAACAGATAAAAGCAGGCCTTGGTGGGGTGAGGTGCTGTTGAGAGTAGAGCAGGGCCTAAGAAAGAAGGAATTTGTTTATCTGGTCATCTTGTCAGCCTGCCCAGGCACTGTCCCAGATATACTCAGAGGAAGTAGTCAGCTCGGCCCTGGCTGGAGAAGAGATGCTGAGCCACCAGATAAAGGCTAATAACTGAAAGTGTGTTGAGTTCTACAACAAAGAAAGGGCAGAGATCAGTGGCTGGACAGAAGGGGCCTGATTCGGGCTGTGCTGTGAAGCAGCATTCTGAAGAAATGGCCTCTGCTGTGCCATGTGTGACTGGTGCCAGCCACCTGACTCCCGGACCCTAGGGGGGGTTAGTGACAGTGCCACTTCTTTCTCTTCATGGGAGCTGCACGTAGGCCACTTTGCCTAGCTTTAAAGGGATACTTTCAACACAGATTGCATTTCAGAGGCCCTCCAGCAGCACGTGGCACCCGGGCCTTATCTGAGTGCAGCCTGTGTCTGTGACTACTTCTTTCCCTTGAGGATTGGTGATAGAGACACTGCGCCTTTCTTCTGAGTGCACCAGCATGGCACCCAAGCCAGATGTCCTGGCTCTGTGGTCTCTTTTCCTCACTCATATCTACAAGGGAAACAGATCCCTGGAATCTGACCTTCTGTCCTGTCTTCTGAAGGAGGGCAGGGCCTTTCCAGGGTAAGCCTGGCCTTGAAGATGAGAACTCTGGTTGAGTACACGCTTTGTCCTAGAGCCTTCAGCAGGAGCCAGGCCATCACCCATGTGTCTCGGGCCAGGCTGCCCTGAGCCACCTCTGACTAGAAACCACCCACCCACCGATATGTGAAATATTGACTAAAAGTCACACAGAAAGGAATGAGCACTGACCCACCTCAGTCTGTCCCTTGATCCACATGACACAATACAGATGAGCTAAACACTTTCCTGGAAGACTTCCCTCTCCCCCTCCCCAGACCCTGGTCCTCTGAGAGGTAACCATAGTTACATTTTTTTTAGATTTATTTATTTTATGTATAAGGTTATTTTGCCTTTATGTATGTATGTGCACCCCCTATGTGCCTGATCTCATGTGGGTAGAAGAAGGATTAGTTTCGGATGTTTGGAAGTCACCATGTTAGTGCTAAGAATTGAACTGAGGTCCTCTGCAAGAACGAGTGCTTGTAATCACTAAGCCATCTCTCCAGCTCCCAGACCTTTTTTCAAATATGTGTCTGCTGACAATACAGTTTGTTTTCGCCGTGCCTGCTCTTTATGCTGCACTGCCATCCACTGTTTTAATTTTTATCTATTTTTGAAACAGGCTTCTTGCTATGTAGCCTAGGCTGGTCTGAAACTCGCTACTTGTACTTAGAGATCCATTTGCCCCAGCTTCCAGATTGTGTGGATTAAAGGTGTCCGCCACCACTTTGAGCCCAACCACTGTTTTAAACTCTGGTGCAGGCCTGCAATGCCAGTTTCTCGGATGGCTGAGGCAGGAGGATCAGAGCCTCCCTGGGCTGAGTTAAAGCTTGCCTAAACAAATTAGTAAGGCCATGTCTTGAATATAAAAATCACAAAAGTCAGGAGCTGAGGAGTTGAAACCATAGCTCACAGTTGCTTAGCAAGCATGAAACTCAGCCCCTAGAAAAGTAAATAATCCGTTTCTTGGCCTGGTGAATAGCATTCGGTGCTTTCACCACTATGGCCGGTTTGATTCCCAGTCAGGGCAGTATATCTAGGTCAGGGAGATGGGTGAGTGAGTGAAGTACTAGCCGACTCTCACAAGTTGTCATCTGACCTCCACATGGGCATACCCACACATACAGACAATAAAAAATGTAAAAAGTCAAGAAACTCTTCCTTTGATGTGAGTGGACTAGAAATGAGGGCCTTGAATTCTGCCCCAACTCCCTGTGTGGTCTGCAGAAAGTCAACACACACAGAGTTTCTCATTGAGCAAAGGGGCCTTATACCCAGCCACCATTCCAGCTGTGTCTACACACACACACATACACACACATACACAGTTTCTCGTTGAGCAAAGGGGCCTGATTCCCTGCCACCATTCCAGCTGTGTCCACACACACACGCACACACACAGTTTCTCGTTGAGCAAAGCGGCCTGATTCCCTGCCACCATTCCAGCTGTGTCTACACACACACACACACACACGCACACACACAGCTTCTCGTTGAGCAAAGGGGCCTGATGCCCTGCCACCA
>NC_022014.1:43788909-43811629 GCF_000317375.1 Microtus ochrogaster
GCTGTGTCTACACACACACACACACACACACACACACACACACACACACACACAGTTTCTCTTTGAACAAAGGGGCCTGATGCCCTGCCACCATTCCAGCTGTGTCTACACACACACACACACACACACGCACACACACACACAGTTTCTCGTTGAGCCTGATGCCCTGCCACCATTCCAGCTGTGTCTACACACATACCATTTCAGCTGTGGCTGTGTGATGCAGAAGCCTGGAAGCTTCCACCCCTCAGCTGTGGTGACCTTTTATTCTGTACACTTCTCTGGAGGGCCTCCTTCTGTCCCGTTTATGTCTTTGAGTCTCTTCTATTCTTAGAAACCCGAGGTCCTTAAGGGGCTGTGGTTGTCTTCATTCTTTGTGAATCTGGTGGAGACGGGGGCTTTACTCCTGAGAGAGTTTCACAAACAACATTTTACACTCCATTTTGGAACTCACAGCTCTCATGAGGTCCCTCTGTGACTTTGGCTAAAGATCTATTAGCCCTAGGACTTAGCTTACTTAAGAGGGCCTGTGTGGGGCAGGGTCTCTGCCAGATGGTGAAGGAGCTAGCATCAGACTTGGGGGCCTTTTTCACTCTGCCAGGCTTCTCTTCCTTGAAAGCGGGACAAATGGGCTCTCAAAGACAGCAACCTCTCCCCAGGTTACTGCAGAAAGCACTGAGATGGTTCCTGAAGGAGGGAGAGCCAGGGCATGGGTCAGGCAGTCCAGGCCTCCTGGAGAGTCCCTGTTTACCAACCCTTCTTTCCTGCAGACCGACAAGGAACAGCTGACAGCAGAGGCCAAGGAGTTGCGCCAGAAGGTCAAGTACCTGCAGGATCAGCTGAGCCCACTCACCCGGCATCGCGAATACCAGGAAAAGGAGATCCAGCGGCTCAATAAGGTGGGCACTAAGACACGTCCCCTTGGGGGAAGGCTTCTGTGAGCTCAGCTGCAAGGCCCACCCACTCTTCTGCTGGCACCCATAAATCAGGAGAGGCGAACCCTTTTCAGTGGGTTAAAGGCACAATTCCTGTCATCCCTGCCCCCACACACCCTGGGTGACCCACTCCTCTCTCCCATATGGCCTTTGTACATGGTGGCTTCCTCTCAGGAGCCCACTATCTCCTGACGGTGTCTGGCCTACCCAAGCATAAGCATCACTTGTTCAGCAAAACCGTCCCTGGTTTCTTTTTGGTGGCCCCATTTTATGGTCCTAGGGTAGCAACAGCTGTTTCCTCATCCGACTGATGATTGTCCTGTTAATGCATACATACACACATACTTCTTGAAGCCAGGGTAAGAGACCTGTCACTGAGAGTTCCTGCTGCCTAGAGGCTAAAGTCCAAGGAGCATTCTCTGGACAAGAAAGAAAGTAGTGAGAGGGTGTGGGTGACTAAGGGCACTTTGCCTTCTTTGTTGGTTTCATTTTTCGAGTCAGGGCTACTCTATGCATCCCTGACTGTCTTGGAACTCATTCTGTAGACCAGGCTGGCTTTGAACTCAGAGATCTCCTGCCTCTGACTTCCAGGTGCTGGGAGTGAAGGTGTGCACCCTCATACCCAGTTTCCCCCACCACCCACTCCCTACCCCAACTTTGTCTGGTCTTCACGGTTGGTTGGTAAAATAGAAACTCAAGTAGAAATTGCAGTCCAGGCTCATATAACTGAGACAAGGTAGGTTGCTGGGGCTAAGTAAGAATCCTGAAAATGCCATCAGACGATGCAGCTTCTCTTGAAAAGCTAGGCTTCTTTCTAGGTCTTGGGTATGAAAAGTTGAGCCAGGCCTGTTCAGAATTCTTTGTACTGAAGTCCTCAGGTTAGCCTGCAGGTTAAAGGCACACAGGTTGGGTGGACAGCCTTGTGCTCACTCCTTAGCTGTCTCCCTTAGGGTTTCTGTCGCTCTGATAAACCACCATGACCCAGAGAAGCTTGGGAGGGAAGGGCTTGTTTTATCTATAAATTTCAGGTCCCAATCCGTTATTGAGCTAGGGCAGGGCAGGAATTTGGGTGCAGGAGCTGAGGCAGAGACCACAGAGGAACACCGCTTACAGACTTGCTCCTCCTGGCTTGCTTAGCCTGCTTTAGTATATACTCCAGGACTAACCAGCCCAGGGGTGGCACAACCCACAGTGAGATGGATGTTCCTGTATCAATCGCTAATCAAGACAATGCCTCAAAGGCTTGCCTATAGGTCGGTTTGATGGGGGCATTTTCACAGTTGAGGTTTCCTGTCCTCAGATGATTCTGGCTTGTTTCAAATTGACAAAAAACCAACACAGGACACTCAACCGAGTCACAGTGGGTCTCTGGGTCTCAACTTTCATATGTGGAAAATGGGAGTAAGGTCCTAGCCATGGGATGATGATGAGGCTTCAGTACAGTGGCCCAGGTACAGCATTGATGGGTAGAGCTGGTTAAGAACCACTGTTGTGGGGGTGACAGTTATAGTCACTGCCCTGTCAGAAAGAGGCTCTCCAGGAGTGATCTGACTTCAGGAAGGCCTGCTGCTGATCCTGTCTCTTCTCTCCTGACCCCAGGCTCTGGAGGAGGCTCTCAGCATCCAGGCCTCTTCATCTCCACCACCAGGTTATGGGAGCCCAGAAGGGTCTGGGGGCCACCTGAGGAAGCAGGAGCTAGTGACACAGAATGAGCTACTGAAACAGCAGGTGAGGCTCAGAGAGCTGGTGCGTCCCTGGGAGCCAGCCGACCATCCCCCATGCTAGCTCTGCTGTCCATCTCTATGGGCCTGGCCATCATGTTTCTACTCCTTAATATTAAGCCAACGATCCCTTTGTTCAAATAAAGTCCTGTCTCAGGTCCACAGTATAAGACAGAACACAGAATTACTCTGGCGAAGTTGGATCTGGGGCTCTACTCCAATCTCCAGTGCCCCCAGTGAGAAGCATGGGCCCTGAGCCCGAGCAGTACGGCTTCCAGAAGGGTGCCCTGACCCCTCACATACCGGTCCCCTCCAGGTAAAGATCTTCGAGGAGGATTTCCAGAGGGAACGGAGTGACCGTGAACGGATGAATGAAGAGAAGGAAGAGCTGAAGAAGCAGGTGGAGAAGCTGCAGGCCCAGGTCACCCTGACAAATGTCCAGGTAAGAGCACCACCCTGGCCTTAAGGGGTTAGAGGGCCCTGGGGACTTACTAGACTCCGTCTCCACTCCCACTCCTCTCTATGACCTGCCAGGCCCTTGTCCTCTAACTCTGACTCGAGGTCAGTGTTGATGCCTAGGAGAGCAGAATGAACAGGACAGAATGAAAGACGCTAGCAGGAAAGCACTTGAGTGCCCTCCTGACCTGTGTCAGCCACTAGGAAGAGCAGGGGCCCCACAGCCAACAGCCTAGCTTCTGCTGTGCCCATTAGTGCCCTTCCTGGAACGTCCCAAGCTTGAGTAGCATCCTGGACCTCAGCCATCTGCCCTCAGGGTGTGAGGCCTTGGGCCTACACCTGCCTATGAGCCATCTGTACTATCGGGCCTCTCTCCCTCCTCCAGCTCAAAGCACTCAAAGATGAGGAGAAGGCCAGAGAAGCCCTCAAACAGCAGAAGAGGAAAGCGAAGGTGAGCAGCTGGAGGGAATGGGCAGCATGCAGTGTCTGCCCACCTTCAGGGAGTGGGGTCTCAAGGGAAAGATGGCTGGCGTTCTGCCAGTTCAGTGCCAACAGAACAGTCCTCAGTAACTGTCATTATCAGTCATCTGTGACCAGTGACCAGGTCCCCAGTTCTGCCTATGTCCCAGCCTCCCTGACCTCCCGAGAGCTAAGATTCCAGCTACAGGGTAACAAGGTTGGTGACACTGGCTGGTGGCGGGTCAGAAGCAGATATGAGCCTTTCTTGCAGGCCTCGGGAGAGCGCTACCACGTGGAACCCCACCCAGAGCACCTCTGCGGGGCCTATCCCTATGCCTACCCACCCATGCCAGCCATGGTGCCTCACCATACCTACAAGGACTGGTCCCAGATCCGCTACCCTCCACCCCCCATGCCCATGGAGCACCCACCCCCACTCCCCAACTCTCGCCTCTACCATCTGGTGAGTCTGTGTCCCTCCTTCCTGCAGATTCCATCTAGAAAGGAAAGTCAAGTGAGGGGGTGGGAACCTGCTGTCCAGGCGGTTTCTCAGAGACAGCATGGCTGTAGGCAGGTGTCCAGGCCTGGCCCCGGGCTTCTCTCCTTGGAATTAAGACTCTGCAGCCCTAGCTGCTCAGCACCAGTGGTGTCAAAGGGAGGAGGCCCAGTAGGAATGCAAAGTAGGAGGGACCACCATCAGACCCCTTCAGCTGAGTCAGGTCTGACCTTGACCTTGCTTCTCCCCCTTCCTCTGCCTCTTTCCATCTCTCTACTCTCTCCTTTCCCTCCTTCCCTTTCCTCCTCGTATTTTGGCTCCTGTCCTTTTCCCTCATCTTTCTCTTGCCCCCTAGAGTTGTTGTCACCTGCCCCTCCTTCTGCAGTCTCTATAGCAGCCCTACTTCAGGTGTGCCCAGCTCCCCTCGGTAGGTACAGTGGACTCCTGTCTGCCCTCTTTTGTAGCTTCTCCCCTTATGCACATTTAAAACACTGGTGACAATGCTGTGCTTAAGAGGTTGGTCAAAGCCAGGTGGTGGTGGCGCACGCCTTTAATCCCAGCACTCAGAGGCAGAGGCAGGGAGAACTCTCTGAGTTCAAGGCCAGCCTGGTCTAGAGTGAGTTCCAGGACAGTCAGGACTACACAGAGAAACTCTGTCTAGAAAAAACCAAAAGACGAAGAAAAAAAAAAAGGAGGTGGGGGGAGAGAAAAAGGCTGATCAAGCTAGATTGGCTCATGTAATCCCAGCACACCTAAGGGAAGAAACTTGCCCACAAGTTTGAGGCCAGCCTGGGCTACAGAGTAAGACTCTACCTCAAAAAACAAGAGAAGGAAAGAGGCATGAACTAAAAGCTACACTTGGCCATTTTCTCAGCTGAGTGATGTGACCCTTAGGATTTGGTACTTTGCTCCTGTGCATTTAGGACTGTTCTGACTGTAACTGCTGCTCTGGCTCTGGAATGTGGTTGTGGATTCTTTCTGGGTTTGGGGGGAGGGTGTTGGTCTTTTGGTTTGGTTTAGTTTGGTTTTGGTTTTCTGAGAGACAGGATTTTTCTCTATAGCCTTTACTGTCCTGGAACTTGCTTTGTAGATCAGGCTAGCCTTGAACTCAGAATTCCACCTGCCTCTGCAGTACTGGGATTAAAGGTGAATGCACTACCCCTGACTCAGTTGTGAATTCTTAAGCACCCATCTTGTTGCAGTCAGAGTACACCTGGCGTCCACCCTGTGCAGGGATTCAGAATCCGACCTCCCAAGTGATGGACCCGCCCCCGGACAGGCCTGCAGAACCAGGTGAGTGTGGGTGCCCTGGTGGAAAGGACTTTCACCAACCAACATTGACCCAGTTTACAGATGCTGTTGTTTTGTGAGCTTGGTGACATGGAGGCTCAGCTTCCTGAAGTAATGTTGAGAGAGGAAAGATGCTGACTGGAACTAGAAATGATTGGTAGGGACATACATTCACTTTCTAGTACTGTGCTAGGAGCAGGCATGTTCCTGTCCTACTGACGGGGCAGAAGTGGATTTTAGTACTCACATAGTCAGATGGGTGCCACTCGGGTGCCCAGAGAGCAAGTTTTGTGAGAGAGGCCAAAGGGCCTGACCTGGAGCAGGGTCAGGGAAGTTTTGTGGAGACGGTGACATCCTAGCTAGACAAAATGGCTGAGACAATCAACTTCTGAGAAGGAAAGACTGGGGTTTTAGCTCAAGGTTTCAAAGATTTGAGTCATTGGGTGCTCGGCCCTATCAGTTTGAGCCAATGACTGTCTAATGCATCATGGCAGGAGAACACAGCAGAGGTCTCCTCATCTCCTGATGGCAGAGAGGGGCCGGGGGGAGCTAGGAAACCTGTATTGTGCAGGGGCATGCTTGTAATGACCCAACTCCCCCCCCCCACTTCCTAAAGGTCTACCACTCCCAAAGGCTGGTGACAGAGGCATTTGGGGCCAACTGTCTCTAGCTCTGAGGCTTACGTCCATCTCACAATGCATGCAGGTGATCTCCCAGAGTCCCCATGATCTTGACTCTTACGGCATTGCTTAAAAGCCCAGTCTCTAAGGCTCAATGCAGACTTACCTCAGAGAAGTTAACAGAAACAAAGAGACAGGCATGGTGGCACACACACACTGTTACCATCACTTGGGAGGTGGAGGCTAAAGGAGCAGGAGTTGAAGGTCATGTTTGACTTCCTAGCAAGTTTGAAGCTAACCCGGGCTATGACTATCTCAAAACAAAAATCCAAAGAGAAAGTTTCATGCTTCCAGTACAGTAGACAGTGTTGAGCAAATCATAGAGTGACTGACCCTGTTTCAGACGGGAGAGGGTGTCATAGACAGGATCAAACTAAAGTTATACTAAAACCCAGAAAAGCAGACAAGAGCTCCTAGCTCTGGGCTGTCACTGTGGCTGGCTGTGCTTGCTGCCGTGGCTCCCCACTGATCCACATTCTACACTCCTGGAATCTTTAAATTCCTGGGGTCTCAAGTACAGCTTAGCTGTCATCACAGTTTACTTGCTACCCTGTCTGGGTTGTCCACTGGAACGTGGATCCTGCCACACACTGCCTGACCCCACCCCCAGGCCTTCCTTTGAAATCTGGGTGGAAACCATGACCCCATAAAACTTGGTATCATGCATACCTGCTCAAGAACCATCATGTGGACAAATGCCAGCATAACTGTGAACTAGAACTGTGCCAGAGCCTGCTTGAGTCACAGTTGCAGTGCTCAAGGGCCTGTGATTATGTTGGAGCTGAACATGGCAGAGAAATCCTCTGGAAGTAGTTCTCTAGGAAGTCTCCCTGAAGACACATGGTGCTCTCATCTCAAATCAGAGGCTTTACATGTCTAGGTCCTCTGGCCTGGGACTCTGTAATAAACCAGTTGAACTCAGTGATCCTTCTGCCTTTGCTTCCCAAGTGCTGGGATTATGGATGGAAGTCACCATACTTCACTTGGGGTCTTCCTATTATAGAGATACCCTCAACACATCTTTCTTACTATTTCTTGGCAAAGTCCTTTGCTGCTTTTTTTTTGTTAAGGTTTATTATTTTTAATTGTAGGTGTGTGTATGTGTGAGTGACCTATGGAAGTCAGGTGTCAGGTCCCCCTCAAACTGGGGCGGTAGGTGACTATGAACCACTCGATGTGGGTTCTCAGTACACGCTTTTAACCACAGAGCCATCTCTCTACCCCAAATTGCTTCTTTTGAAGGGTCCTCCTTGGCATACACTTGATGCTTCTTTTCTAGCTAAGCTCCAGTATTTTTTAGTCTGTCTGCCCTGCCTTTGCTCCTGTACTTAGAGTAAGTCTGACTGAGGGCAGTCAGCAGAGGCCGTGTGACCTTGACATTTGCTCCACCTCACACAAGTGTCAGGGCATGGACAAAACAGATGGGTTCTTGATAGAGCATAATACAAGTGGCCCAATTTCCAGTAGGATCTTCATGTCTACCCAAAATGTAATGAGCCTGGCCTCACTGCCCACACACCAGTCAGAATTGAGCTCTTCTGAATCCTCACTACAGTTGCCCGTTTGGTTTTGCTTACAGCCGTCTAGGCACTTTCTGGGGCTCTGAACTGCATCAGACTCCCTGGTGATTGATCCCTCTCTTGGTCAGCAATTTTCTTGGTTGGCAGCTTGCTTGGTCAGCAATTTTCAGTGTTACTCAGCTTTCCATCCCTGGGCCCAAACACCCAAGATAATCTACTTACACAAAGGAAAGATGTTGTTTTGACTTAGAATTTCTGAGGTTTCATCCCATGGTTACTTGGCCCTGTCACTTTGGGCCTCTGGTGGCTAGCCTCCCATAGTAGGAGTATATAGCAGAGTAGGCATGTTCACCCGGAAACAAGAAATTGCTGGAGTCCCAGTATCCCCTTCAAGGATGCTTGTCTGGTGACTTTCATTACCCCTATGGGGCCCTACCTCCTAACTGTTCTTTCCTGATAGCATCATGGGCTAGCTGGTGACTAAACTCTTAAATGTCTTTTGGAAAACATTTAAGATCCTAGTCATGGCATTTTAATAGGAGTGAAGGAAAGTGGTTGATTTCAGCATCTGAGGGAGCCAAGAATAAGGAGATGTGAGAGCTCGGGCAAGGTGGGGTGAGCAATGTCAGAGGTCTCCAGGTGTAGGGACTTTGCAGAGTGTGGCTGGAGGGCTGGTCTGAATCCCGAGTATAGTGTGGAGTCCCTGGATGTCGCATAGCATAGTGACCTGACCAGACTGGAACTTTGGAAAGCTCCGTCTGGCCACAGAGTTATTAAAGTCATTAAAGAGGCTGAAGGGCCTGGAGCTACAAGCTAGTCAGGGGACATGGGTGTAGTTCAGGAAGCACTGAACCTGTGGGGCTCCGGCAAGGGCATTTGAGAAGTGGGTGCATGCAACAGGGAGGCCGTGTCCATGGAGAGGTACTTCCTAGAATAAGTCACTGTTGTGCAGAAGTCAGGAGGTAGTGCAAGCAGAGGTCACAGACAGATGACTCAGGCAGGGCTGGAGAACTTGGTGCTTGGAAGAAGGGATTGGACTGGCTGATTATTTCCCCAGAGGGTCTTTGAAGTCATTTGGGGCTGCCTTAATGAATGGCAGAGGGTGACATGGTAGGCAGGCCTGACCCTTCTTCCAGTACTTAATTTTGGGATTTGGAGATGGAGGGACTGAGTTCAAATCCCAGCTCCGGCACATTATAAACCTAGGTCTTGGGTCAAGCTTTTGTAACTCTTTGTCCTAGTTCCGTCCTCTCATGCAGGGGTGACAAATGACCTGCACCTCAGGGCTGGGTGCAGATTGCATGATTAGCGCCTAGAGACATCCTGACATTCAGGAGCATCCAATAACTAGCTCTTGTTTACCCTAGTGAGGAAGCCTGAGTTGGCATCTGTGTGAGACTGAGGCTGAGCAGGCCACGTGATCTTAAAGCTTCCAAACTTTTGTTTATTTAGAGTCTGCAAAACATGACTGTGAGGGGCCTCATTGAGACTGCATTGGGTCATTTGGCTCCACCTTCATCTTGCAGAGCCAGCTGACCTCAGATTGCCGAGAAACTAGAGGCCTTGTCATATTCTGTGTGGCCAGAGACTGGGATGAACAGGTGACCACACCCCCAGCCCCACCTTGAACTGTTTACAAGACCAGAGAGACACTTGCGAGGCCTCTACCGGGTGTGTCTGGATGGAACTAGGAAAAGCTCAACCCTGCCTCTCGCCAAGACGAGGGGGCCTCACCTGGCTTTGACCTGCCCTCTTTTGCTGAGGCTACTGGCTATCCATCCTACAAGTGGGGTGCAACGAAGACCTCTTCCTCTCAGAACCTCGAAGAACTGGTTCCAGGCTCTTCGGAGACCACGCCCAGTTCATGTGCGTGTGTACTTTTTGCTTCAAGCTCAGTAGCTGGACCTGCCCCATGCCCTCTCCATACCCCTCCGAGAGGAGTTGTGGGAAGGGGGCTCTGTTGCAGAAGAGAACCATGGGATGTTCTGGTGTCAGCATGCTCTCCATGGCAGCCTCTTGAGAGCCACCATCATCTGGGATGAAGGCCACACCATCATGTCTGCCTGAAGCTGCCCTCAGCCCCCCAGTTAGATGTTCATGGTGCCAGAAGTCTATATTAAGGTAGCTGTCTGTTGCTAGGCGGCTGTTTGCACAAATCTTGGACATAAATCCAACTTGAGGATCAACATTTTGTGACTGGTAGTTTTTCCATGCCCTCACGGCCAACTGGAATGTTGGTTCTGGTTCCTCCTTCAGAATTCCTTTCCTACATACCCCTGAGAGTGTTGCTAACATCTTAGGAGCACCCAAGGGTGGAGGGAGGGGAGATCCTGGGCAGGGGATCAGAGGACTTGGGGCTGGGGCGAGCCTTAGTTCCTGCCCTTCAGAAATGTTACCCTCTGAGCCCTCCATGTCCTGAGGGAGGTGGGTGAGACTGAGCTGATGTGAACTCGGTTATAGACTCCAGTAGCTGGACAAGGGCTGCAGTGTGGGCCTAAATAGACGCCAAGTCACGGGCTCTAGTGCACGCTCTTCACACCTCATTTCTCTTTCTCCTTCCTCCATCCCCAGTCCCCACCTCCCATGCCAGGAAGCCACCACAGGTAAGCTGAGCTGCTGCAGAAAGGCCTTTACTGGGCAGATGGGGTGTGAGAGAACAGTGGACAAAGTGAGAGAACAGCATGTCTTCCAGAGGAGCAGGGGTAGGATCCCTGCCTGGGAGCCTAAGCCTGAATGCACTAAGGGCTGGCCCCACAAACAGGTTCAGGGGAGGCCCGCCCAGAAGGGCTTCGGGCCCCTCCTTCATGGAGATACCACCTCTGACTTGGGGTACATGGCCATCACACTCACAGTTGCCTTTGCTGTTCTCAGGAACACTAGAGGGTGGGGGTGGGGACTCGGGAGGGCCCTTCAGGAAAGATGAAAGAGGCTGGCAGTGTAGTGAACCCAGATGTGTACGGGGAATTAAGTGTGGGCATGTGGGAGACGCTGGCCCCAAAGGCGATGTCCGGGTTTGAGAAGGACTGTTGGACCTAGAACTGGTGTTGGGTTCATTTGGAACAGAAAGCTGGAAAAAATATGAAGGTATAGTTCCCCAGTACCAAGCTGTGAGCACAGCTGGTCCATGCCTGGGTATCAGGCAGGCAGACAGGTGGCTGTGTAGCCATGCACACATGGGCACAATTGTCACATGTGTGCACAGTAGTACAGACACATAGTCGTGCCAGGTTTGTCTTTTATGTAATAAGAAAGAGGGCCTGGGGCAGGTGTAGAATGATTGGGAAAGTGGGTTCCTTCCTGAAGAGCCCCTCTCCAGCCCCTTGCATGATGGACAGGGGATAGAGGTTGGGGGGGGGGCATCAATTACTTCCATCTGGCCCCCAGGGCTGCCTGCTGCCTCATGTAGGACAGGATATCCATCTTGACGTTGCTGACTGTAGTCCGGTGGTACCAGCGCATAATAGGTTTGCCATCCGGCCCCACCAGAAACTTCTCAAAGTTCCAGCGGATGTCATGGATCTTCATGGGTTCCCAAAAGAGGCGGCTAGGTGAGCCCAGGAGCTCCGCAGTAGGAGGGCAGGAGTTCTAGTGCAGGGTGAGAGGGGTGTCAGCCTATATTGAGGCCCTTCCTGATTGCCCCTCAACCTTCCTGGGAGAAAACTTAAGGAAGGGCCCCAGTTTGAGAGCAAGAATGCTCAACTGCCCATCTCTGCAGTGACTGGAAGGTTGAAGGCCCCTCAGATGCCCCCCGTGAGCCTTTGCCGCACAGTAGGCTGAGGGACCACAGAGTCTGCCAAGCCCTCTTATGGGAATACTAGACCAGGGCCAGGACATACCTGGGGGCTGAGATGCATGGGGTGCGGCCTGAATAGCTGGGGGGAGGTCCCCCCAGATTACCCACGCTCACCTTCAGGAAAGTGTAGACCTTCTGTTCTTTCTCCCCGTTCACATCTCCTTTCTCAAAGAGCTGGAAGTTAGGGACAAAGCCCCCACCTGGTCGGACATACCTGCGAGGAATGTTCTTGGTGGGTCCAAAGGAGCCACACATGGCGAAGGGACTGAGGGGACGGAGAGCTGGGAGTCCCTTTTATCCAGTGGCAGCTCTGGACACCCAGAGGCCCAGTGTGTATTTGCTATCTCAGTCCCTTCTCTGCACCACCCAGCATACCTTAGGACACCCAGAGGCCCGGTGTGTATTTGCTATCTCGGTCCCTTCTCTGCACCACCCAGCATACCTTAGGACTCCCACGCAGTTCTCTTTCCTGTCCCTCACCCTCACGCCATTTCCTGTCCCCTCACCCCCACGCCATTAAGCCCCATCCTGGGATGGGCATGGGGGAGCAAGTGACTGAGTGGCTGGCATGGAGACAGTCAGCAACAACCCCTGCAGCCTCCCACTCCTCTGCCCATACAGGCCGCCATCTCCAACCACAAGAACTCACTTGAGACTGGGTAGGATCTCCGAGTTCTCGCCTGGCTCCTGTTTGCCAAATTGATTGCTGGGGAAGCCCAGAATGACCAGACCGAACGGGCCAAGTTCTTCTTGTAGTGCATTCAGTTCTTGGCCAGGGAGAGAGCAAGAACAGGTGAAGAACCCGCCTCATCGCCCACTCACCACCCACCCTTCAGACCCTGGAGCCTCTGAGGCCCAAGGAGGGAGGATTTCCCCAGAGGGACCCAGTGAGTCCTGTCCTGACTCCAATGATGGGACAGTGAGGTGTAGGGGGAGAGTCAGGAATGTCCTTCCTCACGTCATTAGCCACAGGGTCACTGCCTGGGTCACTCGGCTGAGGGCTTGCTCAGGGTGGTGGTGCTGTCAGGATTCACATCCCTCCCATCGGGAAATTCAGGAGCCCAGAGAGGCCCTAGCCCATCTCTTCAGAGAAGCATTGCACTGTCCAAGGACTGGACAAAAGCATGGGGCACAGAGCCGTGGGACCACACACCCTGCCTGCAGATCCAGGAACTCTCCTGTAAGTGCAAGCCCAGTAGCCAGGCTCTGCTTGACTCCAAAACATTGCCCCGAGAACCATCGCGCTTTGGCCTGATTGCTCCCTTGGTTCTGCCTGTCCTCACTGAGAAGAAAGGACAGAGGAAACTGACCTAAGGAGGCCGAGCTGCAGTCAGACACTGAGTTCAGCCATCGCCAGCCTTATGGCCCTAGTTGTTTACACAGGCTGAGCCTAGATGCCCTTTCCTGTGTACTGAGTTCAGAGGAGGGCTGAGCTAGACTTTTTGAACGTTTGCTTAAGAATGAACTGTTGAACCGGGTGTGGTGGTGCATGCCTTTATTCCCAGCAGTTGGAGACCAGTCTACTCTACGGATTGAATTCCAAAAGAACCAGGGCTATGTAGAGAAATCCTGTCTCAAAAACCAAGCCAAAAACCAAAAAAAAAAAAACAAAAACAAAAAACATAAAATGGACTATTGGTTGCCGCCAGCACACCTCTTCCTTATCAACTAGAACTCTAAACTAATGGGGCCCAGTCTCCAGAGCGGAGCTAAGAGAAGGGCCCACGCGGATGAGACTGTAGGGAAAGAAGCATTCTCAACCAGCATGAGCTGCAGCCACCATTTCTTACTCCAGTCAAGGAAAGCAAGAAAGTACATAGCCTGGGTAGCTGGAAGCTTCCCAGAATACTCCATCAGGCCTCAGCCTTATATAATTATGAAATGCAGAAAATATGAAATGTAGTGGAGCTGGGATATAGACCTCGGCCTCTCAGTCTCCATCACCCTTTCCCCCTCCACCTCATGAGATTAAAGTATACCCAAGGGGCTGGATAGATGACTCAGCAGTTAAGAGCATTGGCTACTATTCTAGAGGTTCCGAGTTCAATTCCCAGCAACCACAGGGTGGCTCACGGCCATCTCTAGTGAGATCTGGTGCCCTCTTCTGGCGTAAAGTTGTACATGCAGATAGGGCACTCATACATAATAAATAAATCGTTAAAAAATAAGTGTACCTAAGTGACAGAATCAGCCCCCAATTAAGCAGTGAGTGAAGGCATGAGGGAGCTCTTACCAAGGTACTGGTCTGTTAGACCTCAGTAACTGGCAACATTGACAAAGAGGACGTATTTTCCTGCATATTGCTTAAAAGGGATGTATTCTTCCCCGTCGATGGTGAGGGCCCCATACTCGTAGATGGTACCACTCACACCTCTATGGCAGTCTGTCTGGAAGAGAAAAAGATGGACAACAGGGAACAATTAGAGTGGAGACAGTTAGGAAACAGATATTTCTCCACCTTCCAGAAACAGATGATACGCACCAGGAAGAGAATGACTTACCCAGGACCGTAAAACCTGGACCTGGATTAAAACTGAGGCCTCCTGCTCACTAATAAACACTCAGAATTTGCCCTAGGCACTTCTTGACTGCTGTGGAACCCTGAGGTTAGCAATACTTAGCATCCGTATTTCATAGGCAGTTGGGCTGGAACGAGAGGCAGAGTCGGGTGGCTTCTGGAATAGTCCGGGCAAATAGGAGGAGGCCTGTGCTAGGTAGCTGGGAAGGAGGCGCTGGACAGAAAGGATGTGTCCGGGTGGAGTGAGTCAGAGGCTCCCAGTCTGGAGGACTGGAAGGGTGGGTGAGAAAGCAGGGCCCTGAGACCAGGATCCAGGGGTAGGGAAAGGTTGGTCACGAGGGCCACAGTGTGAGGGGGAACGGTCTGCAGAGATGAGCGGTATGATGATAGCCATACACCCTCCTGTCTGTGCAGCTGCCACTCCAGTCTGCCCCGTCCAGGAAAACGAGGGGAGGAGCCCTGCCACCAGTGCTATCCCCAACCGTCACTTCGCCCTCAACTAGCCATTTTCAACCCAGAGAGAAGGGAAGAGACCCACTGCCAATCAACAAGATGTTACCCTGACCCCACCTCACCCCCAACACAGACAACAGGGTTTGTTGTGGGACAGGTCGTTGGTTCAGTAGCTGGGAGGGCCACATAGGAAAGGAAGATCACCCCCCTCTTCCTCTTGCTGCAAAAGCAAGGTCCTCAACCTGAATGGGTGAAGGAGCTATCCAGGCAGCAGGGTGGGGAACCGCTCGTGGGATGCCACCGAGTGCCTCTGTCATGAAGTCACTGCAGGCCTGACTGACTGGGTGAATCTGGCTGAATCTGGCTGCCTTTGCGGATGGTCCCAGACAGCCTACAGCTCTCCTGGCTGTGCGACGTCCCTGCTCTCCGTGAGTCTAATATTCCAGGTCCCGTGACTGAGTCTTGGACTGAGTGCTCGTCTGGAGAGCCCTGCTCCAGGCCTCTGAAGCCCCAGCTGGGATCACTTCCACCCTAAGAGGCAAACAGCCCCAGGCTTGGGGATGGCATCAGTAGTGCCAGCACGGGAGCAGAAGCAGGATGCAGAGAGTTCAGGATCAACCCGAACTACGCAGGGACATCCTGTCTCAGCAAGAACAACACAATACAAGCAGAGCAGAATACGACCCCTGCTGCCTCCCTGCCTGTTGTCCCTCTTCCCTCACATCACCCCATTCTGCATCTCAGTGGTGAGGAGAAAATCCCAGGGGATGACTGAATAATGGAGCTCTGAAACGATAGGTGGTCCAGCTTCTCCGATAGCTTTGGGTGGAAGGAACACGGGGAGCCTCTTGAATTAGATGTTGTCTTCGCTGCTTGTGTGGCACTGAGCAAGCCACTTGATTTTTTTAATTAACTTATTTATTTTTACTTATTTACTTTAATTCTTTGGGCATCAGTATAAGAGGATAATCCCAGCTGCCTCCCGAGGTGTGTTTTTGTTGTTTTGTTTTGTTTGGCTGCGCGGGTGCATGTAGAAGCCAAAGGAGAGAACTGTGAGACTTTCTCCGTTAAATTATATCATTCCATCTATTCACTTCTTTGGGGGAGGAAGCCATAGCATCCATGTGGAGGTCAGAGGCCAGCTTGCAGGAGTCAGTTCATTCCTACCATGTGACTCCCAGGAATCAAACTCAGCTCATCAAGTTTGACTTCCTCACTCACTAAGCTATGTCGCTGGCCCTGTCCAACTTGGCTCACTGTTTGGCTGGGCTGACCAGTGAGCTCCTGGATCTGCCTGTCCCTGCCCCCAACCAGTCCCCCCATTGTTGGCACATATGGCCAATGACTGGCTTTACACGGGAGCTGGGGATTTGAACTCAGGTCCTTGCTTTCATGACAATGATTTTACTCACTGAGCCATCTCCCTAACACTTGAAATGATTTTCAGAAAACTGTTAGCAGATCAGAACAGGCTTGGGTCAGCAGGGCATGGATCTTCTGTGCCCACGGCAAGGGCCAAGAGCCTGTGAGGCTCCTCCGTCATAGTAATGAGCTGCCTTAGATGTTTGCTAGCTGCCCTAAGAAATGAAGAGTGACAACTGCTGTGCTTTCTATGGGGGGGAGAAGGGGCTCGTGTGTGGTGAGTGAGCCATAGACAACACTCACCAACTCAATCCCCACCAAAGCCTGTTCCTCTACCAGGGGGACCAGAAAAGAGTACTGAGGACACCAGAAGGGTGACACTGAGCCAAGCACCTGGCTGCCCAGGACTGCTGCTCCATGCCTTCCCCTCCTCCATCTTCTCACACCCCTCGGTGTGATGCTGTGGACATGACAGGTCCAAGACACAGGAGACCTGCACTGGGCTCAGCTGTGCCCCTGGTCCCCTCTCAGGATTCCAGCCTGTCCTCCGTAAGATGAAGTGGGATTCAGGGCCACTTAAGGCCCTTCAGCCTTGACGTCAGCCTATGGTCCCATGATGCTCTCTGCCTCGTGCAGTCACCTAGAAACCAGCGGTTACTAGGCTCCCACGTCAGCAGCTGTTGGTCTACAGCTCTGCAAAGCCTTTTGCAGCTGTGAGCTGGGCCAGACAGAGGACATCCCCTCTTGTCGCTCCCTCCTTCTGAGTCAAGAGGACATCTTCCTATGGCTGTGTCACCTTGGGTCTGCAGATGTCCCTCCCTGAAGTTGGGCCGAGGCAAGCGGTTGCATCCCAGAAGCCAGAGCAGTGGCATGTTAACTCTAAGGACCTAGGAGGCCAGATGGGCATGCCTGGTCATGAGCCACAAGCTCGGCTAGTTGTGAGATAAGATCACACCTCACCCTAAGACTTTTCTAGACCATTCTCTCTCTTCTATCTGAACTCACCCATCTTACCCTGATTCCATGGACAGACAAAAGGCTGTGATGAGCATCATGGCCCATGTACTTACCTGCAGCCTCCTTAGGACAGGTTTCAACCCACCCCACGCTATTCCCACACTGAGGCACAGGGCTGTGGCCCAGTCCACCTGACCCGTACTCCATACCCTAATCTTGAACTCCATCCCGTCTCTGTCCTAGAAAATGACTACTGAGCTGGTGCCCAGGAATGGGGCTGGAGAGAAAAACGAAGGCTCTACAAGTACCCCATCTGTTTAGACTAAGGAGCTGAGGGCAGAAAGAGCTTTAAAAACAGGAACCACTCTTGGGACTGTCTAAGGATGGACAGATGCTGGGTAGTGGTGGTGCAGGCCTTTATTCCCAGCACTCGGGAAGCAGAGGAAGGCAGATCTCTGTGAGTTTGAGGCCAGCCTGGTCTATAGAGCAAGTTCCGGAACAGGCTCCAAAGCTACAGAGAAACCCTGTCTCAAAAAACCAAAAATAAACAAACAAACAACAAACCAAGGAGGTGGACAGAATCTGGAAACAACATTGTAGACTTTACAAGATCTTAGAATGAAGACCCAGGGGATTTTAGAAATACAGAAGCCAGCCAGCCAGACAGACAGACAGACAGACAGACAGACAGACAGACAGAGATTGAAGACATCTCTCTCTTTCCTTGGGTCTGGCTCTACTGCTTTCTGTCTCCTCACCCTAGGAAGGAGAGAGGTCTGCAGAGCCCACCCAGGCCTGACCAAGGAGATAAGCATGCCATGTCGTCTGCCTTCAGCCTCCCCATCCCCACTCCCACTCAGGGTGCCACACCTCGGCCAGCATAGTTGGAGCTCCAGAAGACTCTGCCTGGCCTGGCTTGGCTTTTCTAGCAACTGTGTTTGCTATGTGACTGACCCGTGAGCTGTGAATAGGGAGGGCAACTAGAGGGTTCCGTAGCCTCCCAATCATCCTCTCTCCTCTCCAGCGATACCCTGCTGATGGAGAAACTGAGGCCCAGAAAGGGATGTGCCTCCAAGCCAAAACTCTTCCTGTGGCAGATCTGTCTCCAGTGCCCTGGCATGAGTGAAGAGGCTCTCAGCCCACCTCTCTACCCCCAGCAATTTTTCAGAATGGCCATCAATTGCACTCTCTTCCTGCCTGCGGGGTATGGGAGAGGGGCAGGAACCCACACCCTCTTCAAAACCCACTGAATGTGGCGCGAGGCGACACGGAGATGACAGTGGAGAACATATGAACTCAGGCAAGACTGTCCTCCCGGGTTCGTTCTGCCCACTGAGGCACGCGGGTCTGGGTTTGATGGAAAGGTGCAGAGAGTGAGGGTCTCAGAGCGGAGTCGCCGCGGCAAGGCAAGGTGGAGGCACCCGGTGCCTCTGGGGAAGCGGTGGCTCTCTCTGCGGCGCAGTGGACACCTGGGCGCAGTGCACTCGTCTTGCGCCCTGGAGGTTCACTCACCTTGGACTTCTCTTGTCCCCGGCCCGGGGGAACGAACCCGGCCAGGAGCAGGGACAGAAGGCACGATGCCCGAAGGAGTAGAGCCATGGCGGGCTGGGACGCCTCTCGGGATGACCACCGTCCGTCTGAGGTGTCCGAGGCGCTCAGCTATCTTTCAAGCCCTCATCGGTAGCCAATCCGCAGCTACGCCGGGGTCTTCCTAGCCAATGGCAATGCGGCTGGTATTTCAAGAACGAGACATTCCCGCCCCGTTTTCCTCCCTCTCTTCAGGCCCGGGTGACAGCGGAGAGAAGGGAGTCAGCTGCCAGGGAAGAACTAGAGATGGGCGCGGCCACTACTCCAGACAACACCCGGGATGCAGCTCTCTCCCCAGCCTCTAAAAATCAGGGACCTTGCCCTGGGTACGGAGAACTTAAAAGAACATCAGACCCATTTAGTGCAGAAGAAGCAATGTGTGAGCCAGGTGTAGAGGCATACGCCTCTAATCCCAGAATCCAAAAAGCTGAAGCAGGAGGATTGCACAGGTTCCAGACCAACCAACCGTAGCTACAGAGTGGGACCCGGGAGCAACTGGAGGATGTAGCTCAGTGGTTTAGTACTTGACCACACACATCAAGGAGGACATGACCATCGATCCCTAGCAAACAAGAGGAATGTGTGATGGGTTTTGAATGCAGCCTTCTCTTTGGTTAAGTTATGGATAGACAATCAGGTGGATGGGAACCAGATAATACCCCCTCCTTTTAATTACACACTGAAAACTATGTGTTTATCTCTGTGGTCCTAAACTCATTATTTTCCCTCTCTGAGCCTCTGTTTCCCGAACTGTCATGATGGAATTGGTTCCTAACCCTTAGGGTACACAACAGGGGTATAATATTTGTTGAATCAATCATTAAATGTGTGCTTTCATATAAGGTCAGGCCAGGCAGCTCTAGATAGGGGCTTTCAGGTTTCATCAGGCTACAAGAGGGAATCGGTGCTTCCTGCCTTGCTACTACAGTGGGCGGGGAAGCTGTTAGCTTGACAGATCCCTGCAGTCGGGAAGAGAGCCTGAGGACTGCACATCAGAACCACTGTGCTGGAGTCTCCAAGGCATCTGCTGAGCCTCTGCCTTCAGACAAGGTGCAGACGGGATCCTAAGACACCTGATCTCGGTTTTGGTCATGTGAGTCCTAGGACTGGGTGCCTTCTGGAAATTTTCTGGCCCAGAAACACCTCTCGGTACTATGCTTTTACCGTGATTCGGAAGTGACTGCGACGTGTGGAATTTGGAGGGTGTTTTCTGTACTCACAAAGCTTTCCTCACACCTCACGGTGGGGCTGGCGACAAGTCTCAGGAGGTAGAAGCCCTTGCTCTACACGCCTGATGACTTGAGTTTAAGCTACAGAACCGAGGGTGGAAGGAAAGAACCCATTTCTGAAAGTTACTCTCTGACCTCTAGCACAATAAACAACAAACAAATACATAGGTCATAAATTCATCGTGTTGAAGTATAAAGAACTTGGAAGCTAGAAAAACCTTATAACACATGGAGGCATGTGATTGTGGCTAACACAATAGGGTCTCAATTAGTGTCACTGTTCTAAAACCTTAAGTCCCTGAGGCCTAGTAACACTGGAGTCTTTTATGAAAATTCCCACAGCAAATCCATGGCAAAGAAGGTACCGGAAACCGGTCTCTCGTCGGTGTTGCTCTGTTGTCTTTTGTTCTGTATGGTCTGGGAGTGAACTATAATGCTCACAGTTCAGGTTTTCAGTGACGGCATTTATTAAGTGTGCTGCTTGGATTGGGTTGTTGTCTTTGTTTTTCTTTTGTTCTTGTCAGCAAATTGGAATCAAGGATAAGGGAGCCTCAGCTGAGGATTGCCTCCATCAGACTGGCTTTTGGGCAAGTCTGTGGGGCATTTTCTTGACTGATGATTGATAGGCCCAATCAACTCTGGGCGGTTCGACCCCTGGGCAGGTGGTCCTTGCATGTATCAGAAAGCAACTGCTTTCTACAGTCTACACGGAGGAGGCATGAATCCCAGGGATTCTGAGGTGGCTAAGGAAACTAAGGAGGATGAGGTGGTGGATAGCAACTTCAAATCCAGTCTGAGTTGCATGTTCCAGGTCAGGTTGCACTATGCAGCGAGACCCTGTTTCAGAAACAAAAGAAAAAAGAATTATACACACACAAACACACACACGAATAACTAATAGCCTGAGCTACAAAGTGAAAGGCTATCTCCAAAAAAGCCCTTCCCCTAAAACCAACCAACAGCGAGATGAGCATGAAGGCTGGTGGCACAACCTATGGCCCCGTTCCTTGTGGTACCAGAAGAGGGGGATCACAAGTTCAAAGTCAGCCTGGGCAACTTAGTGAACATCTGTCTTAAGTTTTTTAAAAAAAGAATGGAAGAATATAACAAAGTTTGCAGAGTGTTTGCACCATGAAGCCCTGGGTTCCAGCCTCAGCACCACATAAATGGGCAGGAGGATCATACACTCGAGATCAGCCTGAGCCATGGAAGACCCTCTCTCTAAAGGAGAAGGAGAAGGAAGAGGTGTAAACATCTGGATTAGATGTGATGGCTCATTCTGTAATTCCAGCACCAGGGATGCTGAAGCAGAAAGATCATGAATGTGAGGCCAGCCTGGTCTGCAGAGGGAGTTCCAGGACAGTCCCGTCCGTATACAGGGAGAGCTTGTCAGAGCACGTCATAGATTGCCTGCTTAGTAAGTACCAAAGCCATGGATTTGATCCCCAGTGAAAGAGAGATGGGAAGGGGAGGGAGGAAGATCTTTGAAGCAGATCTGGTAGGTTTGTTCCTGAGAGGTGTTCTCCACCAAGCAGCTTCCCTTTGCCCTCAGGTTAAAGTTCAAATTCCTTTAGGGACTTGGAACTTACCCATTTCGTCTTCTAAGCGCTCTTCTGATTCTGCCTTCCTCAGCTGGATAGAACAGTCTCTGTTCTCAGCCTGGGGTTCAGCCTCAAATGCGGATTTTCTTCGTGCAGTATGTGCTCCCCCAGCCCGTCCCGCCCTGCCCCACCTCCCCACTTTAGCTAGTTTTCTTCTACCAGTTCAGGACTCTCATTTCTTGAGTGCTGCTCAGATCCACTCTGTTTGTTTTTGTTGTTGTTGCTGTCTGGTTTGTTTGTTTTTGAGACAGGGTGTCAGCCCTGGCTGACCTGAAACTCACCATAGACCAGGCTGGCCTTCAACTCACAGATCTTCCTGCCTCTGCCTCCCTAGTGCCGGGATTAAAGGGATTAAACTACCCAGCCCATCATCATGTCCTGCTTATTTTATACACTGAATTATAAGGTCTACAAAGTCTTCGTTCGCAGCAGTTCAGATGAGGCTTGATACATAGTAGTTTGGTAAATACCTGTCACACACTACCAAATGAAGCAGACTTTGGCACCCAGAACAAGCAGGATGGCAGGCCAGCCTTTGCTAACCATTTGAGCCCACAAGACTAGTCTGATGCTATGTGAGACTGGAGGCATGTGGGCTGTTCTGAGGAGGCTTGTTCACGAGATATGACTTGCAGTGGAGTGTGGGAAGAGGAAACAGACGTTTTAGAGCCTTAGAGGAAGTGTTACAGGTTTTACTTCCTGTCTGAGAACATGATCTCCTTCATTTCGTCCCAGAGAGCTGGGCACTCCGTACCTTTGGCTCCTTAAAAAAAACAATTTAAAAGGTCTGGAGAGATGGTTTCTTGGTTTAAGAGCACTGGCTGTTCTTCCAGGATTGGGGTTAGTTCCCAGCACCCACAGGGCAGCTCATTGCCATTTATAACTCCAAGTCCAGGGAATCTGATGCCCTCTTCTGGTTTCTGCAGGCACCAGGCATCCAAGTGGTGCACAGACACAGACAGATGCAGGCAAAACACCATCCACACAAATAAATACAGGAAACTAAAACAACTTAAAATATCTTCTTGCCAAGAATTACAGTGCGCACTTTCATCCCAGTACTACAGAGACAGAGGCAGGTAGATCTCTACAGGAGTTCAAGGCCACGATGGTCTACATGGTAAGTTCCGGGATAGCCAGAGCAACACAGGGAATTACATTTATTTCTTCTCTCCTGCTACCACATGGGTCCCAGGGATGAAACTCCTCTTGCCAGGCTTGGTGGCAAGCCGAGCTTCTACTTGCTGAAACATCTCATTGGCCCTGCCTCTCTGCTCGGTTGGTAAACAAGGACTAGAGAGGATGTGACAAGAGATTTTGTTAAGTGCTGATGCATTGTGTCCTCAAGGAAAACAGGACCACGAGTTAATGAACAAAAAGGACTGTGACAGCCAGAACACTGAAAGGCACCCATTGCTGAGTAAGTGGTCTGGAGGCCAGTGAGAGGGGTCAGCCAGTCCAACTTATGAACTTAGATAGGGGTGGCAGAAGGGAGCGCCCCGATTGTTCACTGCTAGAGCCAAACAGCAATCTGTTTTACAATCAAGAAGAGTTTGCGGGGCTGGAGAGATGGCTCAGTGGTTAAGAGCATTGCCTGCTCTTCCAAAGGTACTGAGTTCAATTCCCAGCAACCACATGGTGGCTCACAACCATCTGTAATGAG
>NC_022014.1:43811784-43821735 GCF_000317375.1 Microtus ochrogaster
GGATCTCTGTGAGTTCGAGACCAGCCTGGTCTACAGAGCTAGTTCTAGGATAGGCTCCAAAGCCACAGAGAAACCCTGTCTCGAAAAAAACAAAAAAAAACAAAAAAACAAAAAAAAAGAGTTTGCAAAACTCAGGTGGGGCCCTGGAGTTTCTGGTTTCCAGAATAATTGGCAGATGGAATCTCAGAGTCAGCTCACAGGCAGGGGGCCAATCAATCAAGAGCAAGTGAGGTGACACACAGCTTTAATCCCAACACTTGGGAGGTAGAGGCAGGCAGATCTCTGTGAGTTTGAGACCAGCCTGGTCTACAGAGAGAGTCCCAGGACAGCCAGGGCTACACAGAGAAACTCTGTCTCAAAAAACCAATCAATCAATCAATACATAAATGCATAAACAAACAAACAAACAAATAAAGAGTGAGGGGCAGAGAGCTGTTCAGTGGTTAAGAGCATTTACTGTCTTTGCAGAAGACCCAACTTCAGTTCCCAGCACCTATGTTGGGCAGCTCACAACCACCCCTAACTCCAATTTGAGGGGATCTGAGTCTTTAAATGGGCACTTGCACACGTGTGTACACACACACACACACACACACACACACACACATACACAGAAATAAGAGCTGGAACCTACTTCTGAATAAACAACTTCTGTAACCTGAGCCTTCCTTTTGCCATCTGTGGAACAAGGAGCTTGGTGTGCCAATGTCTCTCTAGAGGTGAGGATTAAGCGAGCAACCATCAGTCACACAGTGACATATATACAGATGCTGACTTTGATTTATCACTTTTATTTGTAGCCCAGGCTAGCCTTGAACTTGATAGGTAGCTAAGGGTACCCTTGAACTTTGCTTCTCCAGCCTTCTTCTCTCTAGTATTGGAATCACTAGACTTGGCTTCTGCGGTGCTGTGAACAAAACGTGGGAGTTTGTGTATCTTAGACAAGCACTCTACCAAACCGAGAGCTTCGCCCTCATCCCCAGTCTAACTCTTTGAAAAGCCCTTGGTACCTCATGAGAAAGGTGGTGTCGTCATTGTCATTCCCTACATGACACAGATGTGCAGGGAGATTAAGTAACTGTTTACAGTCACATACTTGGTAGGAGGCAGATCTGGATCTGAACCAGAGACATTGTCTTCAAAGTTCTTGCCAATAACCTCTGGGCCTGTGCCACCCAACAAAGTGGCTACTGACCATGTGAGCTCACTGGGCACCTTGGAATGTACCCAGTCCAAACTGATAAGTGCCAAGAGTATAAAGTACACACTGTTTTTGAAGAATTGTTCTTTAAAAAAAAAAGGCAAATGGCTAGTCATAGCTTGGTGGTGGAGTGCTTACTTAGTATGTATGAAGCACTAGATTCAATCCCCAGTACAGGAAAAAAAAAAAAAGCAAAATGTTCAATGTTCAGTATAAACCAAGCATGGTTGCTCACACTGGTAATCCCAGCTCTTGGGAGGTAGAGGCAGGAGGATTAGGAGTTCATGGTCATCCTGGGCTATATATCTAGTTTGAGGTCAGCCTGGGCTACGTAGATCCCTTGTCTCAAAAGATTGTATTATCACATGTTGAAATAATATTTTCTTTTTTGGTTTTTGACACAGGGTTTCTCTGTGTAGACCTGGCTGCCCTGGCACTCACTCTGTAGACCAGGCTGGACTCCAGCTCAGAGAACTACTTGCCTCTTCCTCCTGAGTGGAAATAACATTTTAATGTGCCAAGTTGAAGAATAAATATACGTTTCAAATTTTGCAAAGCATGGAGACTCAGCGCTTTTAATCCTGGCACTTCAGAGGCTAAGACAAGAGGACTGCCTCATTTGAAACAGTCTAGGCCATGAAATGAGACCCTGTCTCAAAACAACAGCAGAGGGCTACAGAGGAGGCACCAAGTCCCCTGTAATTAGAATTACGAGCCAACGTGTCTCAGAAAGTCGGTGGGCTATGCTCTGTGCTAAAGAGATCATTCAGGGGTTAAGAGCACTAGCTGCTCTTACAGAGGATGTGTTCGAGTCCTGACACCCACATGGAGGCTCAACATAGTCTGTAACTCTATTTCCAGGGGATCTGGCCCCTCTTCTGATCTATGAGAATGAGCACATGTGTGCACATACGTCATATAATCAGTCACACGATAAAACATAAATATTATCTTTAATTTTAAAACAACAGCAGGCCAGTGAGAGGGCTCAGCGGGTAAAGGTGCTTGCTGCATAAACTTAATACCTTAGATCCCAAAGGCAGAGGCAGGCGGATCTCTGTGAGTTTGAGGCCAGTCTGGTCTACAGAGTGAGTTCCAGAACAGCCAGGGCTACGCAGACCTCTACATGGGTGCTGTGAAGCACTAATCCACACCTACACTTCACACACACACACTAATCAATTTAAATTTTTTTAATTAAATAAACAATTTAGTTTCACCTGCAAGTATTATGTCAATCTATATAATCCCATTTTCCCAAAGTTTGGGGTTAGCCTGGGCAGCCCACCAAGGCCCTGTCTTAAGATAATAATAATAATAATAACAATAAAAGACGTAGGGATGTAATTTGGGGGTAGGATGATATCTGGCTAGTAAGCACAAAGTCCTGAAAAGAAAATGACCTTTTTACTACACAACTGCTGCCCAGGGGAGTGATGTGCATCTCTAACCCAGAGCTTGGGCGGCTGAAGCAGGAGGATTGCCATGAGTTTCAGGTCGGCCAGGGTTAGTTACATAGTGAGTACCAACACTCACAGCTATGTAGCAGGACCATGTTTCAGAAAGAAAGCATTTCTGAGTGGTTATAGCAAATTTTAAAATTGTGACTCACATTGGCCAGCACTGGCTTATTTACTCGTTAAAGATTGGCCTCGGGTTCTGGTGGCTTCTGGGAAGACTAGCCTTAACTCCTGATAGGGGCCAAGGCCTTGTCTTGGTTCACCGATTTTACTCCAAGGAGCCGCAGAACCTAGCCTATGACATGATTTATCCCATTGGAAACTTGCAAAATCAGCTCCCAGAGAGCGCTCCTGGGACAAGGTCCAGAGGAAGCCAGACAGAGTAAGCCCCTGGAAATCTCTCCTAGTTGAGTCACCCGTTCAGTTCCTCTGGGGAAGAAATGTAGCAACCCCTTGAGCTGCTGTTTCACAGGGAAACTCATTAGAGATCCCGTGCCCCAGGATTTTTGGAGGGGCTCATATGAAAGCACCCTCCACTAAACACATATCAACGCTATAGACTGCATAAGCTCAGTAGTTTGTGCATTTGCGCCACGCTAATTCGTTCTGAGGATGAAGGATTCTCCGGATAGAAGTTTCCCCAAGCTAAAGGGAGATGCAAGGCGGGTGTTTTTCCAGGGAGAGTAGATTGCGTCCTGCTGTGTTAGCTCTCCCAGGCACTGGCCCAGCGAATAGGGCTTTGTCTAGTTAGACTGTAGACTTCTCTAACAAAGCATCCCACATGAGCTAAGCGGCATGGAGTCAGCAGAAGCCTTTGTCCCTGACTCCTGGAGGTTGGATGCTGAAGTCAAGGTGACAAAGGCTCAGTGTCTGGGAGGCCTGCTCTCTCGGAGGTGGCTGACTTCTCGGGGTAACTCCAATGATGATGAGTGAAGCCCGATTTATAGGGGCACTGATCTCCTTCATGGTGGCCCCACCCTCATGACTGAAGCACCTTCCCAAAGCCACACTTCCTAATACTATCCTATGAGCAGTTCAGATTTCAACAGACTATGGTAGGAGTGAGGTCACTCCCTCTAAAGCTCACAGGGCTTGAAGGGGATGGGAAAAGGAGAGGGGCTGGAGACATGGCTCGGGGGGTGAAAGCAGTTGTCTCGAAGCCTAACAACGCAAGTTCGACCCTCAGAACCCACAGAAAGATGGAGGGAGAGAACCTACTACCAAAAGTTGTCCTCTGCCCTCCGCGACACAGGCTGTGGCACACATACACCCCCACATACCAAAACACACCCACACACACCCACACGTGTAATAATAATACGTAATACGCAATAAAGAGGCAAGGGAGGCGTCCCTCATGACAATCCTGTTCATCCTTCTCATCTGGGTGGTGTTTTTTCAGTTCTTACTGAAAATACAGTCATCTATGGACTGTACAACTAGAATGGATAAGGCTCCAAGCTTTCTGCCAAAAATGTCCCTTCCTGTCTTCGGATTGTTCATGTCCGATTGGCCATGTCACCAGAACCCACGTCTCTAGTAGCTACCCTCCACCTTCCCTATATCTTTTCTAGGTTAGGGTTCTGCCTTTACAGACAGCCAAGGCCTCTGGGGCACCTGCATACACACACGGTGAGGACGGAGGGAGAACTACCCGGTGGGTGAGCCACCACATACCCCTGCCTTCCTCTCAGCCTGGTCACTGCCAACAAATGACCAGGCCAGGCCCACGTCACATGCCTCTTATCCTCTCACCAACTCAGATTCCGGGTCTGGGCAAGTCTACCTAAGAAAGTTCTGGACAGAATCCCGAGCCCTTACCCTGTCTCAGGTTTAGTCCCACTCTGGAGCCGCACCTCTGATCTTTGGCCTTTCTCTAGCCCTGGTTCAGCAAGGCTCCTGGAGTAGATTGCTCAACACAGCCTCACTCCAAAGCAAGACATACAATCCTCATGCTGACATTCCATGCTTAATTAAATGATATATCATCTTTTCTTCCTTCCTTCCTTCTTTTTGTTTGAGGTAGGGTCTCATATAGACCAAACTGCCTTGAATTCACTCTGCAGTCACAGATAAATTTGGTCGATTTTTTTGTTTTGTTTTGTTTATTGCTTTTTTTTTTTCAAGACAGGGTCTCCCTGTAGCTTTGGAGCCTGTCCTGGAACTCACTCTGTAGACCAAGCTGGCCTCGAACTCACAGAGATCCATCTGCCTCTGCCTCCCGAGTGCTGGGATTAAAGGCGTGTGCCACCACCACCTACCTGGCTATAAATTTGAACTCCTGATCTTCCTGTCTGCACTTCCCAAATGCTGGGCTTACAAGTCATACCACCACACGCAAATCAAAATACTTTTAAAGCCCTGTGAAGTAGAAGCTAAGCAAGGTTTATTTTTACAGTTGTGGGAACCGAAGCTGGGGAGCCGCAGTGAACTGACCTAGTGTGCTAAGGAGCCTCTGAGCTAATGGTGCAGATGACCTAGGCTGTGATGCTGCACCTCTGGTCCCTCCAGTCTCCATTTACTTTCCATAGATTTACTGGGCACGGCTGTTGTAAGACCTGAGGCACCCTGGTTACAGGTATGCACCAGTGTCCTGCTGTGCTTCTAGAACGTTTGCTGGCTACGGGATTTCATGTATCTCAGACTGTACAGCCAAAGCTGGTCTCGGACTACTCACCCTTCTGCCTCTACTTCCCCAGTCTTTGCTGCTCATAATTTTTTAAAAAGATAAATGTAGCCAGATGGTGATGGTGCATGCCTTTAATTCCAGCACCTGGCAGGCAGATCTCAGTGAGTTCGAGGCCAGCCTGGTCTACCAAGTGAGTTCCAGAACAGACAGGGCTACACAGAGAAACCCTGTCTTGAAAAACCAAAGGGGGAAAAGAAATGCATATCAACCATAAAAGTAGTTTACTCATCCAAATGAAAATTTTGTCAAAGGACAAAATTATAATGATTTAGCCTCACAATCTTAATTGGTTTTATTTTCTACTCTAGAATCAGTCAACATTTCATTCCATGAAATAAAGTGTTCCGATGAGCTCAGCAGGGGCTGGTTTTTACAAACAAGGAAAAGGCTGAGAAAGCAGAAACAGAGGCCAGGAGTGGGCTGATTTAAGTTAAGAGATTCTCCTTGTGTGGAGACAGAGCTGGTAAGGGGTTGACAGGTTAGCGCTGGTTCTGTTTGTGAGGATTAGGCAAGGATCTTCATTATCACACAGACGGAAACTCCCCTGATTGGAAAGTTCTGAGTTTTTGAAGATAGGGCCTCACTCTATAGCTCAGGCTGAACTGAACCCAGGAAATCTCTATGTTGCCCAGGCCAGCGGTAAACCCCCAGCAAACTTCCTGCCTCAGCTCCTTCACCCAGTGCTAGGCTCACAGGCATGAGCCACTGCACCTAGTTGTCTAGATTTCGTTCTGTCTATCAATCTATCTATCTTTCATATCTCTCTCTCTCTCTCTCTCTCTCTCTCTCTCTCTCTCTCTCTCTCTCTCTTGAGACAGGGTCTCACCATGTGGCTAAAGCAATGTTTTGTCTTCGTTTTCAAGACAGGGTTTCTCTGTGAAGCCCTGGCTGCCTAGAATTCACTCTGAAGACCAAGCTGGTCTCACACGGAGGTCCACCTGCCTCTGCCTCCCAAGTACTGGAATCAAAGGCACGTGCCACCATCACCCAGCTAATAAATATTTTTAAAATTTACACTATTTTGGGGCTGGAGAGATGGCTCAGTGGTTAAGAGCATTGCCTGCTCTTCCAAAGGTCCTGAGTTCAATTCCCAGCAACCACATGGTGGCTCACAACCATCTGTAAGGAGGTCTGGCATCCTCTTCTGGCCTTCAAGCATACAGACAGAATATTGTATACATAATAAATAAATAAATATTTTAAAAAAATAAAATAAAACTTACACTATTTTATGTGTATGAGTGTTTTGCCTACGTGTGTGTCAGTGGACTGTGTGTGACCATGGAGGCCGGAAGAGGGTATCGGATCCCATGGAACTGAAGTGACAGATGGTTGTGGGCTGCCAGGTGGGTGCTGGGAACTGAACCCTGGTCTCGTGTGAGAGCAGCTAGTGCTCTCAACCTCCTCTCCAGCCCCTGTATTTTGGCTTCTTAGTTCTTTTCAGTTTGAGATGTCATTCTGTTGTGGCCCAGGGCAGGAGCCTCATCTAAAACAATGACCTTATATCATTTATTTTTGGTGCCTCCTTCCCTGTGCCTTCCACCACCTTTCTGCTTTTTCATGTTCCTCTGTCCAAATCAAGGTTCTCTGCTATGCAGGTGCACAGTGCACGTACCTGTAATCCCAGCACTCTAGAGGCTGAGAGAGGAAGACCACCAGTCTCAAGGCCAGTCTAGGCCAAGAACTTAGTTCCAGGATAGCCCTTGTGTCAAAAGAAAGGAAACAAATCCAGGTCTGTCTGGGCATGTCAGAGTCATGGGCCAACAGCTTCACCACTGAGATTTTGGCCCTCCTTGTCTGCCTCCTGGATAAGTTGCTACTTCCTGTCTAGACAGTGGGGGCAAATGGCCCAGAGGCAGAATCCCCAGACCCTGGGACCTCCTTTCCATAGGGTCATGTCTTTCTCATGGTGGCTTGTGGATCAAGGTTGGGAAGACACCTGGGAGTTCAGGATGGCCCATTGCTATTCCCTGCTGGATCAGCTGCCTTGTATATATTATATAAATACAAAATCTATGCTGGACATGCATGACTCAAGCCTCAAGGTGGGGCATGGGAACCCTGGCCCTGGCTTCTGAGAATCATGGTTCTCCTGTCTAGTGGTTTCCCCATGGGCAAAGCATCATCCCTTGTCTGTAAAAAGGGGTGGGGGTTATAGTGGTCAAGATGATACATGAGGACTGCCATGGTTCAAATTTGGAATATCCTCAAAGGTCTCAAGCAGAGCACTTGGTCCCTAGCTCGCAGTGCTGGAAAGTGGGTGAAGTGGACGTGGCCTTGGAGTCTATTCCCCCGAGCTCCTTCCTGTCTCACTCTCTGCTTCCTGGTCAGCCACAAAGTGAGCACCTGCCCTCTGCAACCCAGTCCCACCTCCATGATGCTCTGCCCAAGTACACGAGAGCACAGTGACCGTGGACTGACCCTCTGAAACAGGGTGCTAAGATAGTGCCTTCTTCCTTCCCTTAAGCTGTTGGGGTGGTTTGAAGGCCCCCATGGCTCATGCTTTTGAATAATATTGGTGGACTGTTGGGAAGGAGGAGGTGTGCCACTGGGGGTGGGCTTTGAAGGTGGGCTTTGAAGTTTCAAAAATCCATGATAGGCCCAATCTGTCTGTCTGTCTGTCTGTCTTTCTTTCTCTCTCTCTGCCTGCGGATCAGGATGTAGCTCTCAGCTACTTTTCCAGCACCGTGCCTGCTGCCATGCTTCCTGCCATGATGATAATGGACTTGCTCTCTGAAACAGAAAGCAAGCCTACAATTAAATGCTTCCTTTCTTAAGAGATGCCTTGGTCATGGTGTCTCTTTACAGCAGTAGAACGGAGACTAAAACAGCTATTTGTCAAGTATTTTGTCCAAGTGTTGAGTGAGAGAGAACTAATATAAGGATGGATTTGACTCTGGACATGGAGTCCAGTCCCTCCTTATTCCGTGGTTATGACTGGTCATGGTGTGTGGGTGGGGCTGGGAATGTAGCTCAGTTGGTGGGATGCTTGCCTGACATGCACAAAGCCCGTGTTTGATTCCTGCTACTTAACAAGTTGGAGGCGTTAGCCAGAGCTACATATTGCCCTGTCTCTAAATAAAGCCAATGACGGTTTCCATGAAGAGATACAAAACAACTCACACCTCAGAAAAGAACAAGAATTTATTCTTGTGCTGGTATAAACAGCTATGGCCAGGATTCAAGTTGCCTTAAGAGCATGTCCTTCCTTAGTAGTGGCTTAGAGTTCATTAGTCACAGAACAAAGAAAGTCATAAGTCAAGGCTAGAGAGGACCGCAGGGGCAGGGAGGTAGGCTACCAAGAGGAGGGGAATCTCTGCCAGAGGCTGCAGGTGCTGTTTGATATCATGCTTATCTTGGATTAATGGAAACCAGTGATGTGCTAAGAATATACATTTAAGGTTTTCCCCCCAAGGCTGTTGTTAGGTTGTTGTTTTCAACGTGTGTGTTTTGCCTTTGTGTATGTCTGGGAAGGGTGGCCAACGGTGGGTACCTGACCCTCTGGAACTGGAATAATAGACAGTTGTGAGCCATGCCATGTGAGTGCTGGTCCTTTGAAAAAGTAGCCAATCTATTAACTTCTGAGCCATCTCTCTAGCCCTGGGTTTTTTAAAAAATATTTATTTATTTACTTATTATGTATACAGTGTTCTGTCTGTGTGTATGTCTGCAGGCCAGAAGAGGGCACCAGACCTCATTATAGATGGTTGCGAGCCACCATGTTGTTGCTGGGAATTGAACTCAGGACCTTTGGAAGAGCAGGCAATGCTCTTAACCGCTGCGCCATCTCTCCAGCCCCCTAGCCCTGGGTTTTTGGGGAGTTTGGAAGCATTTGTTTGTTTGGGACAGGGTTTGTTTGTGACCTAGCCTGGAGCTTACTACGTAGACTGTGCTGGTCTGGAACTCACAGAGCTCTGCCTGCCTCTGCTTCCTAAATACTGGGTGCTGGTTTACAATTAAGGAAACTGAGGCACAAAGAGGCTCCTAAGTAATGAAGTGTTAGCTTTTACTGTCAAGTTGACACAGTCTGAGACAATTGATCTGAGAAGAGAGTCCCAACTGAAGGGCTTTTCAGATCAGATTGGCCTGTGGCCACATCTGTGGGGGTCCATCTTAATCTTTAATTGATACAGGAGAGCCCAGCCCACTCTGGGCAGCACCATCCTTAGGCTGCTGGTCCTGGGCTGTATAAGAAAACTAGTTAAGCATGAGTCTCGGGGTCAAACAGCATTCTTCCTTGATTGCTGCTGCTTGAGTTCCTGCTCTGATTTCACTCTGTTTCGGATTATAAACTGAAGTATAAGCCAAATAAACCGCTCCTTCCCTTAATTTGCTTTTGATTAGAGTGCTTTGTCTTTGTTGCAGAGTTTGAGACCACCGAGAAAGATCACCCGAGCTCTGTTGAGTTTTAAGTAGTCGAATTTTATTTACGCTGCAACTGACCATAGTCTCCGTTGTTGCACTTGGGACTGCAGCCTTTTAAAGGCAAAGGCCAAGCCGGGCGATGGTGGCGCACACCTTTAATCCCAGCACTCGGGAGGCAGAGGCAGGTGGATCTCTGTGAGTTCGAGACCAGCCTGGTCTACAGAGCTAGTTCCAGG
>NC_022014.1:43821835-43824865 GCF_000317375.1 Microtus ochrogaster
GACCAGCCTGGTCTACAGAGCTAGTTCCAGGGCAGGCTCCAAAGTCACAGAGAAACCCTGTCTCGAAAAACCAAAAAAAAAAAAAAAAAAAAAAAAGGCAAAGGCCACAGTCTGTTCCTGCAGACGTGTACTTCGGCAGGTCTCAGAGAACACCCCAAGTCAATTTTTTTTTTCTGGTTTATCTTAACAGCCACAGGTTGCTTACAGGATTGGTCTCAGACCTCTAAGATGGAGTCCTCAGCTGCTACATCATAGCCACAGAAGAGAAAGTAGAATGGGGTCCTATCCTGGGGAGCTGGCTCCTGCCCCTCTAGCCTGCTTTTCCTATCCGCTTCTAGTTTGGACAATGGAGGGGACTTGCCTGCCATTTGTGTGGCATTAAGGCAGTGGAAGAGCAAAGACCAGAAGAAGTCAACAGGTACGGTACTCAGAGCTCTTCAGTTCAACACCCTTCCTCCACCCACCCTACCCTCCAAATGTTATGGGGCAGTTTATTAAAAGCAGAGAGGCACACAAAAATAAAAGTCAGGCATGCAGTGGTGGTGCACACCTTTAATCCCAGCACTCAGGAGGCAGAGGCAGGTGGATCTCTATGAGTTCAAGGCCAGCCTGGTCTACAAGAGCTAGTTCCAGGACTACTGAGAAACCCTGTCTCAAAAAATTAAAAAAAAAAAAAAAGAAGAAAGAAACAAAAAGAAAAAAAAAAAGAAAAGAAGGGGAAAGTGTGGTTCTTGGTGCTCTGCCCTAGCAAGGGCCTGGTGTCCAGAGCTGTCCCATCCCAGGAGGCTCACTAGAGGCGGGAGGGTGTTTATGAGTAGCTTCCACCTCCAGAAGCAGCATGACCTCCTGGCCTGCCCCTGCTGGTTCCTGCCCCGTGACTGCTCCTGGCTCCTAACAGCCTGTTTGTTAAACCGCAGGAAATTGGCCCCTCCACCACTTACTTTATCTCCCAGTGTGAGCAATCTGAGAGAACAGGAGGTTCCCAGTCAAGAATTTCCAAACTAGGAAGGCCAGCAGCTAGGAGCTTGTGGCGCTCAAAGACCTGGGCCATAGGGGCTTTGGAGCAGGTTCAGGGCCTCTCAGAAGGCTGGAGGGCTTCGAGAGCCAGGGGTGGCCGCTTGAGGGTTATTCCATTGACTCACCTCCTTATTTAGTCTAATAGTCCCATCATTAGAGCCCTGTGATAACATCAGCTAAAATGATGATAAGGCACGTGGGGACAGGCAGGGAGATAGGAGATAGGCTTGCCTTGCAAGCCTGAAGACCTGAGTTCAATCCCCAGAGCTGATGGCTGTTTATTTATTTTAAAAAGCTGGCTGTGTGGGGGCTTGAAGAGATGTCTCAGCAGTTAAGGATACTTGCTGTTCTTGCAGAGGACCCAGGTTCAGTTCCCAGAGCACACAGGGCAACTCACAGCTGTCTCTAATTACAGTTCCAGAAGTTCCAATACCCTCTTCTGTGGTTGGTGGTTCCTTACAGAGTGCACATGCATACACACAAGATAACAAAAATAAATACATCTTTAAAAAGATGGTTGTGTAGCCCACATGCCAGCACTGGGAAGGCAGAGACAGACAGATCCCTAGGGCTCACTGACCATGCCTAACCTACTTAGAGAGTTCCTTCCAGCCCGTGACAGACTGTGCCTCAAAAGCAAAATGGGCTGTGACCTGATCTGAGGACCTGAGTTTCAGCCCCGAGACTTGCACAGTTAAAGGAGAGAACTGATTCCTGAAAGTGGTCTTCTGATCTCTGCACAGTATCATGGCAACCCCCCCACCAAAAAAAAATACATAAATGTTTAAAAGAAAAAGGTAAGCAACATCTGAAGAATAACACTGAGGTTGTCTCTAACTTCAAACAGCTGACACAAATGTGTGTTCATGCACACAGGCATACAGACGTGCGCGCACACACACACACACACACACACACACGCATACACAGCATTTGCTGAACATCTGCCCTACACACCTGAGTCCTGTCTGGTCCAGCCCATCACTTTACTCCTCCCCATAGCTAATCACTCAGAACAAACTCACTCAGGGGACAAAGTGCATTGCCACCCAGCATATCCTGACCCTTTGTGTGACCTTAGGTCATTCAACCACTGTCTCAGCGTCTTGAAGACCGCTATGCAAGTACTGCCATGCTTGTGCTCCTGTCCTTGGAGGGTTCCCTGAGATACTGTGATTGACGTCAGACCTGGTACCTCTGCTTGAGCAGTCAGAATTAGCCAGATCGACCCTAGGCATCCTTTGAGATATCGCAAAGTGCTCCCAAGGTACCCACCAACTTAAAGGCACAGGGTTGACACCGCTATCATGAAAGACAGGCTAACAAAACCAAACCAAAAAAGCAGGAAACAGGAGAAAAAAAAGTCTTTTTTTAAAATCAATTGACTTTAAAAAGTAATTGGAGCTGGGCATGGTGGCACAGGCCTGTAATCTGAGACTCGGGAGGCTGAGGCAGGGTGAAGGTAAATGCGAGCATCACTTGAGCTGCATAGTAAAACCCTATTTCAAAGAAGAAAAGGAAAAGAAAAGAAGGGGACCTAGGATCCGAATACAGGGATGAGGGCAGCCAGATTCACTGGAGCTGGAATGGTGGGATGGGAGGAAGTGGGAAACCACAGAGGAAAACTCTGCGGAGTGAGTTTCTGAGAAAGGGAGGGTATGTCCAAACACAAGAACTGGATGGAAAATCAAGATATTTACCACTGCAGAAAAGAGCAGAATAAACAGCATCTCCAGTTCCAGGGTGAGTGGTGAGACGCAACCTCCCAAGGACACAGGACTTTGGGTCATGATTAAAAGGTGCTGAAAGCCAGCCTCTCCCGGGTCCTGTCCTGCAGGCCAGTATCTGCAGCAATGCTAAGCGCTGTGGTTCCCAGCCCCTCCCCCCACTTCCAGAAACTTCTGGTGATGCATGTACACTGGCCTGTCTTGAGCCTTGGAATATGCCTTTGTTTCTTTGTCTCTTCCATTCTTTCTTCCTCCTATCAAACCTCATCTTTTTTTTTTTTTTTTT
>NC_022014.1:43825155-43825769 GCF_000317375.1 Microtus ochrogaster
GTCAGTTCTTACCTTCCACCAAGTGGGTACCACATATTGAACTCAGATCCTCAGGCTTAGCTGGAGGCTCCTTACCTGGTGACCTGTCCATCTTGCCTGCCCACCAATTTTGTATCTTGAAGCTAGAAACCCAATGGCAAAATAACACAAGGGTCTGCACATAACATAATTTTTCTTGTTTTGGTTTCTTTTGTTTTTGTTTATTTGTTTTGTTTGAAAGGAGATCTATAAAGCACAGGGTGGCTGTGAATTTGCCATCCTCCTGCCTCTGCCTCCCAAGTGCTGGGATTACAAACCTGTACCACCATGCCTGGTTTTCTTTGCTGAACCTACTTGTTTGTTTCATTGTGGTTTTGCTTTGCTTTTATTTTGTTTTGTTTTTGAGACAGGATCTTACCATATAACTCTTGGCTAATTTGGAAGTCAGTAGACCAGACTGGCCTTGAACTCAAGGAAGTCTACCTGCTTCTACCTACTGAGTGTTGGAACCAAAGATGTATGCCACCAAAATGCAAAATGAAACAGCTAGCCTTGGACTCATGGTGTTGGCGAGGATGATTCTTGTTTTGTTTTGTTTTGTTTTTCAAGATCAAGACAGGGTTTCTCTGTGTAAT
>NC_022014.1:43826194-43827660 GCF_000317375.1 Microtus ochrogaster
TCCTGGAACTAGCTCTTGTAGACCAGGCTGGCCTCGAACTCACAGAGATCCACCTGCCTCTGCCTCCTGAGTGCTGGGATTAAAGGCGTGTGCCACCACTGCCTGGCTTTATTTTGATTTTTTGAGACAGGTTTTCTCTGTGTAACAATCCTGGCTGTCCTGGAACTCCCTTTGTAGACCAGGCTGGCCTTGAACTCACAGAGATCTGCCTCCCTCTGCAAGGACTAAAGGGGTGCACCACCATTGCCTGGCTCCCCTGCTGAATCTTAAGATTTTTACATGGCCAGCTCCCTGGGTCATTTCTTCTGTGGTTCAGGTACCATGCCTAAACTACCAGCTGCTTGTGCCCCTCTTGCCTCTGTGTAGCTCTCCCCACACATACCCGTTCACTGCCCCTGGATCTCACTTGCATCCTCCTGGCTGCCTAGCAGAGAGACCTTAGTCACAGCCAACTCTTCTGTGTTCCCTGCCATCTAATGAGATTGGGACCCTGGGGAATTTTATCTCAGAAACATCTTTTGGCTTTCATTCCTTTTGAAGTCATCTTTGGCTAGGATTATTTCAACATCCCCCTAACTAGTGTCCTTGTTCCATTACACAATGCACCAGATTAATCTTTTACAGGACCCGTGAGATCCTTCGCTTTAGCTGCAAACAAAATACAGCAGAATCCTCTTGTTCACCCGGCTCTTCTCCTGCCAGGCTCCACCTGGGCCAGGCCTAGCAGTGCCCAGTCCCTTCAGATGCCTCTCCTGTCTAGGCACACAAACCCCCTTCCCAGGCCCAGTATACCTGCCTACCGGGCTTTCTGCCCATGTTTTCCATCTTAGAAGTCTCTCCTTGCTCTGTCTGTCCACAGCCACACTCTTTATGGGCCTGGGAAATCCATGATAAAATGTGAGCTCTGGACAGTCAGTTCCATGCTTGCCCAGCATGCACTAAGTTGGAGCCCAACACATGATACAAGTGAGGTAGCACACATCTGCAATCCTCCTTGGGAAGTGGAGGCAGGAGGATTGGAAGTTTAAGGTCATCCTTGGCTATACAATGAGTTCAAAGCCAGCCTGGGCTACATGAGATCCTATCTCAAGAAAAAAAAATGGTTCTAGTGTTCTGTCACAAGCACCTAGTCAGCCGTCAGCCCTCTCTTTTTGTCTCTTTTTTCCCTTCCTCTATCCTTCCCTCCCCCTTTCCCTACTTCTCTCCTTCCCTTCCTTCCTCCTTCTCCCTTCCTTTTGTTCCTTCAGGCCTCATGAATGCTAGGCAAGCCCTTCACCACCTAACAATATCATCATTTTCTTCCTTTTTGCCTCAATCCTCTTGCCCTAGCTTCCCTCTTAGCTGGGGTTATAGGCCTTGCAGTGCAAGTTTCTTTCTTTTAATATTTTAATTTTTGCCGGGCGGTGGTGGCGCACGCCTTTAATCCCAGCACTCGGGAGGCAGAGGCAGGCGGATCTCTGTGAGTT
>NC_022014.1:43827760-43829295 GCF_000317375.1 Microtus ochrogaster
GATCTCTGTGAGTTTGAGACCAGCCTGGTCTACAAGAGCTAGTTCCAGGACAGGCTCCAAAACCACAGAGAAACCCTGCCTCGAAAAACCAAAAAAAAAAAAAATTTAATTTTTTCATTTTTTTTTTTTAAGTTTTAGTTCCTTTTTTTTTTAGACCGGGTTCCTCTGTAGCTTTGGAACCTGTCCTGGAATTAGCTCTTATAGACCAGACTGGCCTTGAACTCACAGAGATTCAAGTACTGGGATTAAAGGCATGTACAACCATCGCCCAGTTTAAGTTTTATTTCTTATGTATACAGTGAGTTCTTTCTCTGCATGACAAAAAAGAAGGTATCAGATCTTGTAATTGGAGACTGCTCGTTCATTTCCCGACTGCCCTGACATGACTAATCACACAGAAACTATATTAATTATAACACTGTTTGGCCAATAGCTTAGGCATATTCTTAGCTAGCTCTTACATCTTAAATTAACCCAATTCTAGTAATCTGTGTATCATCACAAGGCTGTAGCCTACCAGTAAGTTTCCAGAGTCTTTCTCCTTTGGCAGCTACATGGCATCTCCCTGACTCTGCCTTCTCCCCAACCCCACCCCATCTCTATTCTGCCCTGCCATAGGCCAAAGTACCTTGTTTATTAATAACCAATGGTAATACAAGATATTCACAGCATACAGAGAGGAATCCCACATCAAGATCTCATTATAGATGGTTGTGAGCCACAATGTGGGTGCTGGGAATTGAACTTAGGATCTCAGGGAGGATAGCCAGTGCTCTAACCTCTGAGCCATCTCTCCAGACCCTTGATATTTTAATTTTTATTCATGCATTTGTGCGTGTGTGATATCTGTGGGTGCCTGCAAAAATGGGTGTTGAATCCCCAAGACCTGGGGTTCTAGGAGGCTGAGCCATGGGATGTGGATGCTGGTAATTGAACTCAGGACCTCTGGAAGAGGAGGAAGCATTTTAGCCACGCACTCCCTAGCCTTGGAACAGTTTCTTAACCATACTGACTACCAGCTTTCTTTCCTATAAAACAGTGTAATACTTGTTGTCCACGGGAGTTTTCAGGAGAGGCAGGAGGGACTCTCACCAGCCCTTTACTCTGTTATCTGACCTCCCGATAAAGCCACGCCCAGTGTCACTATCAGTGTGAATTTCCTGCCTTCCTGGGCCCTTCTGTTTATTCTGGTGTGTAACCACTAGTCTATTTATGAAATAATCTATCCTCACACCTGATAGCGACTGCTGGGGAACAGGAATCCTCTTATTTATTTCTGTATGCTTCATAACATCTCTGGTACTGTGCCTAGGACTGCATTAAATGTAGGTAGAATGCTGTGCACTTGCCACTGAGAAGGAGTCAGAAGACAGACAGCATTACATCCTGTCCTGGAATCCACACACAGTGCTTACTCTGGCCACCTCCAGTTTTCTTACCCGTATAAAGCAGATAATGTTAATTTAGAGAGAGAGAGAGGGAGAGAGAGAGAGAGAGAGAGAGAGAGAGAGAGAGAGAGAGAGAGAGAGAGAGAG
>NC_022014.1:43829395-43834977 GCF_000317375.1 Microtus ochrogaster
AGAGAGAGAGAGAGAGAGAGAGAGAGAGAGAGAGAGAGAGAGAGAGAGAGAGAGTCATCATCTCACTATGTAGCTCTGACTGGCAGGAACTCGCTGTGCAGACCAGGCTGACCTCAAAACTCACAGAAATCAGCCTGCCTTTGCCTCTCAGTTGCTGAGATTAAAAGCATGCACCACTATGTCCAATAACAATGACCCTATTAATGCCCGTCTGCAAGGTTAGGGTAAAGCTGGGTACATGCATGGACTTCCATTAATTTTTTTAAAAAAAAAAAATCTTCGCATGGTTGCTTGCTGCCTCCTTGTGGATAAAGATAAAAACCTTTATGAAATCTGTGTGATGACCCAGCAGTCATATTGCTCAGCACTGAAAACAAACCAGGCCTCAAATGAGAATTTGGCCAAATAGATTGGACTACATCAGAATAGATGTCTACAGCATAATGCCAAGAAGAAACTACTTACGGATGGCACCACATTTCCTAACTATGAAAAGTGGTGGACTAAATATTGATGTTGGCTGATGAAATTCAGTTGATTTTCACTTTTTGCCTCTTGCTCTTTTTCTAGTTTTTTGTTGTTGTTTTCGTTTTTTTTTTTTTTTTTTTTTTGAGAAAGGGTCACACCCTGGCTGACCTTGACCTTGCTATGTAGCCCAGGTTGGTCTCAAGCTTGCAGCATTTCTGCCTCACTTCCTTTTTATGGCTATCTAGCTGGTGTATTAGTCAGGGTTCTCTAGAGGAGAATTTACAGATTACACACACACACATGTACACTATGTATATATATATATATATCTAGTTCAACAATGGCTCTCTACCAACAGAAGGTTTAATAATCCAGTAGTTTTTCAGTCCATGAGGCTGGATGTCTCAGTTGGTCTTCAGTGTATACCAGAATCCCAAAGAAGTAGGCTCCAATGCCAGTGAAGAAGTAGACTTGCCGGTGAGAGCGAGAGCAAGCAGACAAACAGAGCAAGCTTCCCTTTCCCATGTCTTTCACATAGGCTGCTAGCAGAAGCTGTGGCCCAGATTAAAGGTGGATTTTCCCACTTCAAAAGATCTGGATTAAAACTGGATCTTCCCACTTCAAATGATTTAATTAAGAAGAAATCCCTCACGGGTTCCTGACTGATTGAATTTAAGTTAATTCCAGATGAAGTGAAGTTGGCAACCAAGAATAGTCATCACAAGCAGTTCCTTAGGATGTAAGCTATATATTAGGTGATATCATCGAACTGTTAATTTGCCTGCATAGAAAACTGTGCTGGATAGCTTAGTGGGGAAGGACACTTGCCGCTAAACCTGATAACCTGAGTTCAATTCTCAGGACACACATGGTGGAGGAAGATAACTGACTCCATGTAGCATGTATAGTATAGTATGTAATATATATAAATAAAACAAATAAATAAATGTAATAAAGTATCTTTTTTAAAGATTTATTTATTATGTAAAGAGTTTTTGCCTGCATGTCTGCAGGCAGAAGAGGGCACTAAATCTCATTGTAGATGGTTGTGAGCCATGATGTGGTTGCTGGGAATTGAACTCAGGACCTTTGGAAGAGTAGTCAGTGATCTTAACCTCTGAGCCATCTCTTCAGTCCAATAAAATATCTTTTATTTGTTTGTTTGTTTGTTTGTTTTTTGAGACAGGGTTCCTCTGTATATCTCTGGCTGTCCTGAAACTCACTCTGTAGACCAGGTCAGCCTCGAACTCACAGAGATCTGCCTGCCTCTGCCTCCCAAGTGCTGGGATTAAAGGCATATGTCACCACCACCTCGCTAAAATATCTTTTTAAAAAAAAAAGATTTATTTTTTTAAATATTTATTTATTATGTATACAATATCCTGTCTGTATGCCTGCAGGCCAGAAGAGGGCACCAGACCTCATTACAGATGGTTGTGAGCCACCATGTGGTTGTCAGGAATTGAACTCAGGACCTTTGGAAGAGCAGGCAATGCTCTTAACCACTGAGCCATCTCTCCAGCCCCTAAAAAAAGATTTATTTATTATGTATACAGTGTTCTGTATGCATGTATCCCTGCATCAAACGAAGGCACCAGATCTCATTACAGATGGTTGAAGGCACCATGTGGTTGCTGGGAATTGAACTCAGGACTTCTGGAAAAGCAGCCAGTGCTCTTAACCGCTGATCCATCTCTCCAGTCCCCTAAAACCTTTTTTGGTTTTTTTTTTTTTTGAGACAGGATTTCTGTTTGTAGCGTTGGTACCTGTTCTGGAACTAGCTCTTGTAGACCAGGGTGGCCTCAAACTCATAGAGATCTGCCTGCCTCTGCTTCCCAAGTGCTGGGATTAAAAGGGTGCGCCACCACTGCCTGACTCTAGAATATCTTTTTAAAATGTGCAACAATGTAGGGACTGGAGAGCTAGCTTGGTTCTAAAGAACGTTTGCTACTGTAGAGAACCTAAGTTTGGTTTTCAGCACTCACACAGCAGCTCACAACCATCTGCACTCTAGTTCCCGGGGGATCTGAAGCCTCTTCTGGCCCCTGTGGGCACCGGGCATACACGTAGTACATTTACATGCACATAGGCAAACATCATCCACATAAACTCAAATAAGTCTAAAAGCTGTTTTAAAGGTTTAAAGAATATGTAACAATATAAAGAACTCTTTAAAGAAGAGGAACTGTTGTGGGCTAGCAGGAGAATGCCCTTTCCTTCGCAGCACATGCCAAAGTACTTAGGGTCAGGTGAGATGGGAGCCATTAGTGTCATTCCCTCTTCCCCCCAAATTCAGCCCTCAGAAACTACAAATCTATGGATGTCTTTATGTTCTGGACAGTTTATGTAAAGCGTGTTTACATTTAAGGTAATAAAACAATATGTATCCAACCTTTTATGACTGACTTCCTCCGTTTAGCATCCAAATGTCATAGCAACTTTGTTCTTTTTATTGCTGAATAGTATTCCTTTGTTGGGATGTGATGTGGGAATGATTTCTTATTAATAAAGAAACTGCCTAGGCCCATTTCATAGGCCAACCCTTAGGTAGGTGGAGAAAACAGAACAGGATGCTGGGAGAAAGAAGCTGAGTCAGTGAGTCGCCATGGTTCTCCCACTGCAGGCAGATGCAGGTTAAGATCATTCCTGGTAAGCCGGCTTGTGGACTACATAGAATAATAGAAATGGGTTAGATTAATATGTAAGAGCTAGCCAATAAGAGGCTGGAACTATTGGGGCTAGGCAGTGTTTAAAAGAATACAGTTTCCGTGTAATTATTTCGGGACATAAGCTAAGCTAGCCATGTGGGCGGCCGGGTGCGGGGGACGCAGCCCTGCCGCTCTTATTTCAACAGGGATGTGCCAGCTTTGGTTTACCTACCACTTAAATGCACTTGTGAGACTATGAGGGGCTGCAGAGATGGCTAAGTGGTTCAGAGCACTTGCTGCTTTCCCAGGGGACCTGAGTTCAGTTCTTATTACCCACATCTGGCAACTCACAACCATTTGTAACTCCAGCTCCAGAATATCCAGTACCCTATTCTGGCCTCTGCAGACTCCTCTACCCATGTGAGTACACACACACACACACACACACACACACACACACACACACGAATAGAATAAATCTTTAAAAATGTTTAAATGCACTTGTGAGTTGTTTGTGCACTTGGCTTTTCTGGCCAGTGTTGCTCTGGACACTCCAGGACAGGTTGTTTTTGTGGGACATGTGTGTGCTAGTTAGATTTTTGCCATGTGATAAATACTTCATAAAATCAAGTTCAAGGAAGAAAGACTGTTTTTGCTTGCCATTTCAGGGCTTTGATGCAAGGTCATCTTGGTCTGTTGCTTTGGGCTTAAGGTGAGGCAGAGAATCAGGGCATCAGGAGAGTGTGGCCGTGGACACCTGATGGCAGCCAGGAGTGGAGACCAAGGAAAGAGCCCCCATGGACACTTCCTCCAGTTAGGTCTCCTGTTTTCCAGCACTTCCCAATGGTACCATTGTGAGTCCATCTACTAAGTCAGGGCCATTGACATCCCGTCACTTCTTAAAGGTCCGTCAGTCTGCAACCAAGTCCCCAGGTCATGAGTCCATGGGATCCTCTCACAATCAAGTTATAATAACGTCCCCACTTCTCTTAAGTATATGGTTCAGGGTGGACCTCTTCCTATGGTTATTTAATCGGTTGTGTGATTCTGGGCTTTTGTGTTTTGAGATATGTGGGATGTCTAGCCAGATGCCAGGTTTCTGCTCAAGTGAATCCAAAACAGAGAGCGCTTATCCAATAAGAAGTCCACATGAGAGAACAACACCCCACAAACTCTGGGAAAACTGACTTCATCAAGATCAGGCCTGTTTGGGGAGATAAAAGTACTTGCTAGTTTTTATAGATACTTTTTCCAGGTGGGTAGAAGTGTTCCCCAGCTGGATTGAGATTGCTCAAATAGTAGCTAAAAAGCTCCTCCAGGAACTGATCCCCTAATTTAGCTTCCCCGTAGCAATGGGGGACCAACAATTGTCTGGCTTCCATAGCTAAAACCTCTCAATTAATAGTTAAAGCTTTAGACATAGATTAAAAACTTCATTGTGGACACAGACCTCAGAGTTCTGGCTAGGTAAAAAGAATAAACAGGATATTAAAAAAATATTTAACAAAACTCTCATTAGAATCTACCAAAGGATGGATAGGCCCCCTTCCTTTGCTTTGTTTTGGGCCACTGCACTCCATATAGGGAGGAATTTATCTCCCTATGAAATTATATTTGGAAGAGCTTCCCCACTGCTTCCCAGGCTCAGAGTCCAGCAGTTGACATAACTGTTTCTTACTCATCACTACAGGTGCTCCAGTCCTGTTCATCGGACAATCCAGGACCTAGCCGACTTCCGGGTCCACTACCATTTCACTTTGTTCCAGTCTAGTAACACTGTCTGGGTCAGGCAGGTAACCAAAGGGCAGGGGAACCAAAGTCAACTTGGAAAGGACTCTGCATGGTGAGTCTCTCCACTCCCATAGGTGTGACAGGTGGCTGACATTACACCCTGGATCCACCACACCCAGGTCAAGAAAGTGGAAATCACAGTTGTGCCAAATAGACCGTTACTGAACTGTGGAGCCATTGAAATTAAGGTTTCATTGGCTCTCCGGGCCCTTCCACTCTCTGCCCCTCTACCCCCTCCTGAGACTTGTCTTTGGTATAAATACAGGGTTATGGTCCAACCATCACTACCCTCAGGACTGGTCTGGAAACTGAGGAAGACAGCTCAGGGAAGATATTAACTAGTGTGACTACAGACCAGCAACTCATAGTCCATCTTGGCATTTCCCTGCTGATGCCTACTTTAAATGTCTGGTTGTATGGAAAAGAAAAAGAAAGAAAGGAAAGATACAGGAATTTATCTTTTGAGATAGACATACAAAATTTACAATTCTGTATAAATATTAGGGTTGTAAAACTGAGGCTTTCTAAAAAAACAAACAAACAAACAAACAAAAAAACTTCTTTGAAAGATTCTGCCGCTGGGCGATGGTGGCACACGCCTTTAATCCCAGCACTCAGGAGGCAGAGGCAGGCGAATCTCTGTGAGTTCGAGACCAGCCTGGTCTACAGAGCTAG
>NC_022014.1:43835861-43844733 GCF_000317375.1 Microtus ochrogaster
AGTTTTTTCGACACAGGGTTTCTCTGTGGTTTTGGAGCCTGTCCTGGAACTCCCTTTGTAGACCAGGCTGGTCTCGAACTCACAGAGATCCGCCTGTCTCTGCCTCCCGAGTGCTGGGATTACAGGCGTGCGCCACCACCGCCCGGCAGGAGAGTTTTAAACTTCTAATCAGATAAAGGAAACTATGTATAGCTTTGGGAGAAATATATTGTTTCTGTGATAATTGACCAGGAGCAATTAGGGACAATCTTGCCATGGGTTGGAAATACCAATCTCTGTTCTCTTGGTTCCCCTGGCTAACTACTTTGCTATCAGTAATGGCTGGGCCTTTAATTCTCATTCTGTTGAATTAACAGTGACGCCCTGCATCTTTTTTTGTTTTGTTTTGTTTCTCTGTGGCATTGGAGGAGGCCCTGCATCTTAAACTAAAACAGGATGAGTCCGTGATTTGATTCATTCATTAAGACCGGCAGGGAATGCAACAGGGTCCCAGACACAACTACTCCATGATGGAAGTCCATTCGGGCTGTAAAACTCAGCACATAGACAACACGACCTGCCAAAATGAAAACCAAAACCCAATTCATTAAAGTCCATAGTCCAGGGCAAGTCTCTAAGTGCACTAACCTTGCTTGTTAGCTTCTGTTGTTCCACTTCTGGCTGACTGTCAATGTTAACTGAAGTGTGTCAATCGGAACATGTTTTTGTGCTTAAAAGCTCACCTGAGAAAGGCTCCGTGCTGCACTGGGATCCTGAATACCTAGTAGTTGCCAACCGGCTAATGAAGACTTTCTCTTGACTTAAACCCATGTCTGAACAGTCTTCCCTAGTGAACACCCTACACAGCATTCCACCCCCAATTTTCACAGTCAGGCTTCCCTCCTGTTTCATTTCTCTTAATGTGCTTATGTGTTTAGTCAGTTGGCCATATGGTTACTTAACTGTATGTTTAATCTTACTATTGTTTTGAGACAGGGTCTCAAAGTAGCCCATGTACATTTCATGGATTGTGATATATGTGTACTTAATGAATCCATCATGATATTTTCAGAGTATTTTCAATGCTCTAAAAGACTTTGGCCATTTGTCTATTTTTAATTTTTTTTATTAATTATGTATACAGTGCTCTGCCTGCATGTATGCCTGCACACCAGAAGAGGGCACCAGATCTCATTATAGATGGTTGTGAACCACTATGTGGATGCTGGGAATTGAACTCAGGACTTCTGGAAGAGCAGCCAGTGAGTGCTCTTAACCTCTGAGTCATCTCTCCAGCACCCCCATTTGACCATTTTAAAAACTGTGTTGTCTATTAAACATTTCTGAATTGTTAGTCTACTATATGTACATGTACGTTTTGTTTGCATGTGTGTCTGTGTACCTTGTGAATGCCTGGTGCTATGGAGGCCAGAAGGCACCGTCCCCTGGAACTGGAGTTACTGACAGTTGTGGGCTGCCATGTGGGTGCTAGAAACTGAACCTGGGGCTCTTAACAGCTGAACTGTTTCTTCACACCCTGTGCTTTTTATTCTTTCCTTCCTCTCCCCTTCTTCTCTGAGAGGGCATCTCCATGTGGAGTCCAGGCTGACCTTGAACTCTTAATCTTCCTGCCTCAGCCTCTAAAGTGCTGAGAGATGTACAGGCATGGGACACAATGGCTGGCTGGGGTCCCGTTACATAATGGTGAGTGGGGAGAAGAGAGATGCAGGAGACACAGGCAGGAAGTGGATCAGGCCCCCGCCAGGCTCTTCTCTGTTTAGGGAACAGGTAAAGTGGAAAAGTGCAGTTTTGAGAAGGGGTCTGTAAACAACCCAATATATGCTCCCAGGTGGGGGATGGCTCAGCAGCTAAAGGTTACAGCATTTACCAGGTTATCATACAAGAGGATTCCTTTGGACTCCTTGAATCCACATGAATGTCAATGTCAGGGGTTGGGCGAAGCAGGCTCCCACAGAGAAAATTCATGACCCCAACCTCATCCACTCATATTAACACCCACATGCTTACCACAGACACACGAAGATGATACACTCTCTGCTCACCTTCCCTTCCTCCAGGTGATAAGGGAAACTCAGTAGGTTGGGAATTTGGGGGTGGTCTGTCAGCCAAACTCTCCAGTCCAGTTCATTCCAGATAGCTAGCTGCCACTCTTTCCTGATCAGTGTTCTAGCTTTCCCAGGAGACTGTGTAAGTTTGTCAGTTAAGCAAACACTACTTGGCGGTGCTGAGAGTCAAGCATTGTTTGACTTTTACCTCCATTTCAGTTCTCCCACTGCTAGTGTGCGTTTTGCAGAATTTCTTACAGAGTTTTACAGCAGAGTCCCTGGGTTTTACATTGATAAATTAAGCTAATTATTTAGAGTGCTGATCTTGTCACTGTGAAGATTTCAGTAATATGAAATTGATTTGGTGGCACACACCTGTAATCCCAGCCCAGTGAAGGCAGGAGGACCAGAGGTTTAAGGTCACCCTCAGTTGTGTAGTGAGTTGAAGGCCAATCCCACTTGAGATCTTCTCTCTCAAAACAAACAAACAAACAAACAAACAAAAAACGGCTGGGCGCCGGGCGGTGGTGGCGCACGCCTTTAATCCCAGCACTCGGGAGGCAGAGGCAGGCGGATCTCTGTGAGTTCGAGACCAGCCTGGTCTACAGAGCTAGTTCCAGGACAGGCTCCAAAGCCACAGAGAAACCCTGTCTCGAAAAACCAAAAAAAAAAAAAAAAAAGCTTGGTGTGATGGTGCATGCTTTTAATCCCTGCAGTTAGAAAGTGGAGGCAGAAGGATCAGAAGTTCAAAGTCATCCTTTACATAGCAAGTTTGTGACCAGCCTGGACTGCATGAGACCCTGTCACAAAACCCACTTTCAGCAACATTAGGAGCAATAATAAAGGCTGAGAACGGTGGTGCATGCCAGTAATCCCAACTCTCTGTAGTCAGGCAGGATCTAGAGTTCAAGGCTAGCCTGGGTTACAACATGGGAAAACAACATGAGGCTGGCGAGATGGCTCAGTGCATTAAAGCACGTGTTACATAAGCGTGGCGACTGGGTTTAAATCCCTGGGACTCACGGGAGACCAGCTGTGGCCTCTCCTGCTTATCTGCAACCAAAGCAGTGAATGGGGAGACACAAGGAATTCTCTGGAATTTTCTGTCTTAAGATAGCTCTAAGTAGAAAGAGAGAGACCCTGTCCTCCTCAGGCCTCCATGCATGTGCACAGGTCCCTGACCCCCCCCACCCCCCCATACACATAAACTACATACGCACACACAACCTGAATAGCAAAAAAGCAGTCAGGCCAGGAACACTTGTGTATGCCTTTAATCCCAGCACTCAACAGGCATCCACAGTCATTATTGCCCAGTTTGAGGCCAGCCTGGTCTATACAGGGCAGCCTAGGCTTGTTGTGGGATATTTGACACTGTGTGAATATGTATTACTGTGGTTGGTTTAATAGAGCTGAATGGCTAACAGCCAGGCAGGAAGTTTAGTTGGGACTTCCAGGTAGAAAGGAAATAGGAGATGAATCTAGGTTTTCAGGAAATGCCAACAAGATATGGAGGGAGTCAGACATACAGAATGAAAGGTAAAAGCCATGAGGCAAAACACAGATTAATAAAAATGTGTTAAGTTATAAGAGTTAGTGGGACAAGCCTAATCTAAGGCTAAGCTTTCTTCTTTTTTTTTAAATATTTATTTATTTATTATGTATACAATATTCTTTCTGCGTTATGCTTGAAGGCCAGAAGAGGGCACCAGACCTCATTACAGATGGTTGTGAGCCACCATGTGGTTGCTGGGAATTGAACTCAGGACCTTTGGAGGAGCAGGCAATGCTCTTAACCTCTGAGCCATCTCTCCAGCCCCCCCCTTTTTTTTAAAATTTATTTATTATGTATAGTGTTCTGCCTGCATGTATCCCTTCAGGCCAGAAGAGGGCACCAGATCTCATTACAGATGGCTGTGAGCCACCCTTTGGTTGCTGGGAATTGACCCCAGGACCTCTAGAAGAGCAGCCAGTGCTCTTAACCTCTGAGCCATCCTTCCCATCCCCAAGGCTGAACTTTCATAATTAATAAGCAATCTTGTGTTGTTATTTGTGAACTGGTGACCAGTAACAAAGCTTGCTGCTACAGAGGCTACATAGTGAGATGCTGTTTTTAAAGATTGATTTATTTAGCCGGGCGATGGTGGCGCACGCCTTTAATCCCAGCACTTGGGAGGCAGAGGCAGGCGGATCTCTGGGAGTTCGAGACCAACCTGGTCTACAGAGCTAGTTCCAGGACAGGCTCCAAAGCCACAGAGAAACCCTGTCTCGAAAAACCAAAAAAAAAAAAAAAAGATTGATTTATTTACACATTTTGCCTATATATATTCTGTGTGAGGGTGTCAGATCCCCTAGGACTGGAGTTATAGTCAGTTGTGAGCTACCAGGTGGGTGCTGGGAATTGAACCCGGGTCCTCCTTCAAAGCGGTCAGTGCTCTTAACCACTGAGCCACCTCTCCAGCCCGAAACTCTGTATTAAACGAAGTAGCAGTCAGAAGACTTGCCCAGTTCTTTATCTTGGTGTATCCTTCATATGTTCCTATATTAACTGCATGTGGAAGCCCTATGCCATGCCTTTAATTGGCACATCAGTACACATGACTAATGAGTTAGTCCAGTTCTTTGCTATTTTTCACAGGCTCTGAAAACTCCACTCCCTCACTGTTCACTGGCCTCTCCTTGCCTCACCCGAAACCAGTCCAGTTAGCCAGTCTCCACTCTTTACCAGTCCATCCCACCGTTCGGTGAGGATCAGAACAGGACCTCCCTGAAGCAATGCTTAGTGGATGGTCCACAGGTTGACTCAGGGAATAAGCAGGAATAAAGACAAGTTATACAGAAAAACCACCAGCAGAGTCAGGGAGCCAGTGTGCAGGACACCCTGATGCCACTGGACACAGGAACCAGCCTGCACTGTTGTCTTCCCTGGCATTCAATACTGGATCCAAGGGTTGGCAACACAGACATCATTGTGCCTGCCAACTTGAAGCCGCTGCCACGGACACCAGAATGAAGTGTCCACTGTCCTTGTTCCTCTGTCATTAGTTTCAGATTCAAAATCCCAGATAAGTGCATCTGATTGGCAGAGCCTAAATCAAGGGCTTGTATCCCAGCTCGGAGAGCAGCAGGTCTCGCTGGTCTCTTCAGTTCAGGTTTGCGGGGCAAGGCCTCTCAAACAGGAGGGGTGTTCAGGGCCTGCAAGGGCCCCTTAAGTTTATGCTGCTCTAGGCAGATGCTCCATGAGGTACACTCAGGTACAAGCTTGTTTTTTGTGACATAACTGTTAGATTCTTCCCTATTACTGCAGTAAAACACTCTGCCAAAGATAGAGATGGCTCAGTGGGAAAGAGCGCTCGCTGCTCTTGCAGCAGTAAGAGTTGGGTTCCCAGCACCCACGTGTAACTCCAGCACGAGAGGGATCCAACGCCAGTGTGGTTTGCTCACTGGGACATTACCACTAGCTGTTGGCAGGTCTGTTCTCAGCACAGGCCTCTCTAGCAGGCTGCTTGAAGTCCCTCAGCCATAGATACTGGCTTCTCCACAAAGCCAGTGCCACAGCCTGTTCCAGATACTGTAAAATGCCATTAACTGGGTGGCTTCTAATGGCAATAGGGCCCACTCCTTGGCTCACAGATGCTGTCTTCTTATTCATCCTCACTTGGCAAGGAACTATGCAAAGCCTTTCCTAAGGGCGGAATCCAGTCATCTCTCAATCACGTAACAAAGGCCCCTCCTCCCCACAGCATCATAGCAGAGGTAAAGAGTTTGTTGGACATAAGCGTACCTAGGGCAGAAAGCCATTCCAGAGACTACAATGTAAGCCAGATTACCCTTTAAGACCTAACCTCAGTTCTCAGACCTTCCTTCTGCCAAACTGCTAATTCTCATAGGCCAAACCAGAAGATGATTCTCATGGGCTATCCTACAGACTGGCTGCTACATGAAATGTGGGTGTCTGTCCCAGGACAATTGAAGGCGGAAGGAGGAGTTATAGTACTCTACCAGTGTTCAAATGCCAGGGCCTCTTTGGGAAGAAAACACCAAGAAACTCGGGTTATGGGCCAAGAAATTTTATAGTGAAGACAGGGCTTTACTATGTAGACCAGACTGGCCTAGAACTTCCAGAGATCTACCTGCCTGTCTCCTGAGTGCTGGGATTAAAGCTGTAGGCCTATCTGACAGGTCCCTTGCTCTGCTTGTTGAGGCCCCAAGTCTGATCTCCAACAACACACCCATGAAATCCTCCATCACAAACCCACGCTCCTCATTCCACCACACGCAGTTCCAGAATAACAAATCCACTCAGACATGCAACAATTGTCTTTTATTAGGCACAGGATTTTAAATGATCTCTTCAATTTCTCCATCCACAGGCAAACCTGTGTGCCATTTAACATACTGGAGCTTGCCAACTGCCTCACTACCTAGAGACGGGAAAATCAGCCCCAACCTGCTTAGCCAGGAGGCCAATTCATCTGCCGACCCCCGAGAACATGGAGATGAATATGGTAGACAGACTGTCCCCCGTCTGCACCTTCATTCACCACCATCCGATAGCCCCGGCTCAGGCCCAGGTCCGCAGCACATTTCTTGCCAACAATCATTAAATGTCCTAGAAGCTAGAAAAGAACAAAAAGTTTCTTAAACACAGGAAATGTACACTTCTCTCCATTAAATAACAGTCAAGCTGGGCACACCTTTGATCCCAGCACTCAGGAGACAGAGGCAGTGGATCTTTGTGAGTTCTAGGCCAGCCTGGTCTACAGAGTAACTTACAGGACAGGCACCAATCAAAGCTACAGAGAAACCCTGTCTCAAAACAAACAAACAAACAAAACCACACACACACACAAAACCCAACAAAACATACACACAAAAACCCAAACCAAAAAAACCACCCCCCCAAACAACAACAACAATCAATCAATGATGTAAAATGTGTTAGAAATTACTTACACTCTCGTCGTCATCTTCGGCTACAGAAATCTGGGCTATATGCTTCTTGGGTATCACCAGGAAATGTGTTGGCGCTTGAGGGGAAATGTCATGAAATGCAAGACACTACGGGAAAGAAACAGAAGCTGTAGTATATCCTCCACTAGACTAAAACATACTCTCTGACAAGTATGAAGAACTAACCAAATGGGAGGCACTGAATTAGATGCTAAGAAAACAGAAGTAAACGTAATGCACGGGGGCTCATATCCTTTTCATGACATTTTAGAATTTTAAGAGAAGAGGAACTCTAAGCAGAGATGTAACTATTAAAGGTCAGACAAGTTATGAAAAAGTAAAGGGTGAGCGGGATGATGACCACAAGAAAACAGGACTCAGACTGAGTGATCAAGGACAACCAGTGATGCTGGGGCAGTGGCACCGAGTCTGTGACTTGATGAACGTGGTGGTTTGAGTTAGCAGCTCCCACAGGCTCATATATACGAATGCTTAGCCATCTGGGAGTGATCCCATGCTTCCCATCAGGGTGATAATGGACTAAACCACTGAAACTGTAAGCAAGCTCCTAATTGATTGTTTTCTCTTGTAAGAGTTGCCTTGGTCATGGTGTCTTTTCACAGTAATAGAACAGTATTTCTATTCTGTTTTTTGTGACATAACTGTCACAAAAAAAAAGGCAATGAATGAACAAAATTTAGTCCCTCAACCTTGCCAGGCCGATCTCATTCAAGTCCTATGGTTCAAGTCACACTGTCCATAGTTCTTTATCTTCATCTTCAGGGCCAGCTATTCCCCCTGCAATGATCCTCTCTGTACTCTCTTTTTAAAAAAGATTCCGAGGCCAGCTAGGGCCGTTACACAGAGAAACCCTATCTCAAAACAAAACAAAAACCACCAACAACAACCAAAAAACAAGGGGAAAAAATGTATTTATTTTCATGCAGATGAGGATCCTGCCTGCCTGCGTGGATGTGCACCATGTCCATGCCTTGCCCATGGAGGCCAGAAGAGGATGCTGGATCCCCTGGAACTGCAGTAGGACAGTTCTGAGCCACCTGATGTGGGTACTGGGAATCAAACCAATCTTAACCGTTGAATTTAAAATGCTATACATTGCCAGGCAGTGGTGGCACATGCCTTTAATCCCAGCACTTGGGAGGTAGAGACAGCTGGATCTCAGTGAGTTCGAGGCCAGCCTGGTCTACAAAGTGAGTTCCAGGACAGCCAGGACTGTTATACAGAGAAACCCTGTCTCAAAAAACAAAAACAAACCAACAACAACAAAATGCTATACATTCCTCAACCTGAAAACCTACAAATACCCCCTCCCTAGCATGTTAGTAATGTCTTTCATTTTTTTGTGTATGTGCCTGTGTAACCTACACACATCCCTCCTGTATTGCTTTCCATCTTACTGAGTAGAGAGACAGGGTCACTTATTGAACTTTGTGACTAGGCTGGCTGGCTGGCCAGATGCCAGGCAGCTCCAGAACTTTGCCAGTCTCTGCCTCCGAACTGTGGAGTCACAGGTACATGCATGCGGTTGTGCCCAGCTTTTTACATGGCTGCTGGGGATTTGAACTCGGGTTCTCATATCTTCAGAGCAAGCACTCTTATCCAGTGAACTATCTCCTCTGCCTCCATATTTAGTATTTGGGAAACAAACCTGATTCCCCTCCTCCTCCTTCCTACCTTTTCCAGAGTCATGATTGTATAATTTCCTGTTTTGTTTTTTCACTCTGCAGGTATTGGTTTTTTTGTTGTTTTTTTTTAAATCTCTTGCTCCCTTCCTAACAGAACCCAGCCATACTTATTTGTTTGGTTGGTTTTTTTTTTTTTTTTTTGGTTTTTTGAGACAGGGTTTCTCTGTG
>NC_022014.1:43844913-43854329 GCF_000317375.1 Microtus ochrogaster
TTTTCGAGACAGGGTTTCTCTGTAGCTTTGGAGCCCGTCCTGGAACTCCCTTTGTAGACCAGGCTGGCCTCAAACTCACAGAGATCTGCCTGCCTCTGGCTTCCGAGTGCTGGGATTAAAGGCGTGCGCCACCACCGCCAGGCTCCAGCCATACTTATTTGGCTAGGGGGTACTTTTACTTGATCTATGCTAAAAAATGCTGTATCATTTAGAATGCTTCAGCCAGTTACACTGAAGTTCAGTCATTATTTCAAAGATCAGTGTATCAAAACAACTGCAAACTATGCTTGTTTGGTTTGGGTTTGTTTTTAAAAGATGGTGTCCCCATGTAGTCGACGTTGGGTTTGAACTGATTCTCTTGCCTCTACATCCCCCAACTGCGGGAATAACAGTTTACAGCTTTTTCTTTAAGTGTTTTGCTTTGTTTTGAGGCAGGGAGTTACTCTGTAATACAGGCTGGCCTGGAAGTCCTGGCTCAGCCTTCTGGATGCTGGGATTACACTAGAGTCTACAACAAATACAATTTACATAAAACTCACCTCAAGGAACCGAATTAAATTTGGGATAAATGTTTCGAGTTTATGTGAACATTACCAGTAGCGTTAATGCGTCCTCGTATTTTATATTTCTTAGAGGGGAAAAAAAACAACCCTTTGAGCCCCACCATAAATGTTTTCCCGTTCAGGAGGGCGTGGTGGGCCGCCTACAATCCCAGCACTGGAAGGTGGAGGGGAAGGGCTCCGAGGTTCAACGGTTAGAGGTTAGGCCCAGTTGGTTACTCGCGAGTTCGGAATCAGCCTGGGGTACTTGAAACCTATTTATTAAAAACAAAACAAAAAGGCACAACAACAAAACTAAAGCAGTATTTTTAAAAGGTCGAGGGGCTGATTCCGCTCTCCAGGGGCAAAGTCTGCGGCGGGAACGGGGAGCGGAAGGCCCGCGAATCCCCGGTCACCTGGCAGTGCGGGGACCGCGGAGATTGCGCCGGGGGCACGATCGGGTTTCTCGTGGGCCAGATTGACACCGGCGAGGTGGGTGGCGGCCGCGGGCCCCGGTGGGCGTCACCCTACGGGCCGTCACCTCCCGGGGCCACCGGCCGCACCTCCCCGGGGCTGCGACACGCGGCGGGCCGAGCGGCCGATAACGCGTAACCCGAGCGCAGACACGCGCCGCAGGGCCACGCGGGCGCAGGGCCAGGCCAGCCCGGCCGCGCGTCGCCTCCGGCCCGCGGCTCCTCAGGGAACGCCGGCGTGTCTCCCGGCCGCAAGCCTACCCGGTCGTCCTCGAAGATGATCTTGGCGGGGATTTCTTTGCGGATGATCTTGCCGAAGATCGTGTCGCCGCCGGGCTGGGCCACTTGAGCCTTGGCAATCTCGTCAGCCATCGCAGCCGCTCGCTGTCCTTCCCGCGCCGCGGCCACGGTGGGGAGAGGAACCGCGGGAGCGCGCGGGGACCGCCGGCTCGCGCCCGGTCGTCTTGCGCAGGCGCACTGGCGCCCGCGCCCGACTGCGGCGAGCAGGGGCGTGAGATGGGCGGACGCCCTTCCTTTGCTGTGCACCTCTGCAGGAGAATCTGATTTGCCAGCTCCGGGAGGAGGCTCGGTATGGTGGAGTGCTTGCCAAGCGCGCTCAGAGTTCTAGGTTTGATCCCCAGTACCTAAAAATCGGGCCTGCTGCTGCACACCCGTGATCCCAGAGTTCGACAGAGAGATGGAAGCCGCAGGATGTTAGTTCAGTTCATTCTCTGCAACATAGTGAGTGGGTTTGAGGCCAGCCTGGGTTACCTGAGACCCTGTCTCAGAACAGCTTGTTTCTAACTAAAATGGTGCTCGTCACTGTTGCTGGCTGAGATACCTTAGCGTTTGATTTTTTTTTTAATCCCAAGTGCTGGGATTAAAGGCGTGCGCCACCACTGCCCGGCTTGATTTTTTTTTTTAAGATTTATTTTATTTTATGTATATGAGTATTTTGCCAGTATGTATGAGAGTGCTCCACGTCCGGTGTCTGGGATTCTCTGGAACTGGAGTTAAGGTGGTTGGGAGCCATGTGGGTGAAAGGAACTGAAACCTGGTTCTCTCCAAGACCACCAAATGCTCTTACCCCTGATCATTTAAATCCTCCGTTAGCTGAGGTCTTGGCTAGAGGTATAAAATCTTGCATCCGGTGTTTTGTTTTGTTGCTGTATATTGCTCTGGTTCTCAATCTTAACTACATACTAAAAATCACTTGGGGGCCCTTTCAACATCTCTGGCCACACTCCAGATCAATTAAGTCCAAATCTACAGAGATGAGACCTACCTGGGTGGCAGTTGTTTGTGAGCCTCTGGGGCTGTCTTCCTAGCAGTAATTAGCTTCAGGAAAGATGCTCCAACCGCCCTTGATCCCACCTTCAACCCTCCTCCCCTCTATCCCTTTGCTCCTTTTCAAAAGTGTTTTCTACATACTGTGTTTACTCTGTCATCTTTGGTTCTTTGAGTCCATTTCCTTCCTGTCGGGACCTCCATTCCCAAAATTTTGTAGACACTACCAGTTGTCAAATAGATCTGTTGGCGCGGGTTGCCACCGTTGCTACCATTATCTTGTTTCAACATCTTCCCTCCACTGCCCCTCTGGATGGTGTTTTCTTCTGCACAATTACTCTCAATTTCCACACCTCACTAGATTCTCTTCTTGGTTCTTGGCTCTTTTGGTTTTTTGAGACAGGGTTCCTCTGTAGTTTTGGAGCTTGCCCTGGATCTAGCTCTTGTAGACCAGGCTGGCCTCGAACTCACAGAGATCTGCCTGCCTCTGCCTCTTGAGTGCTGGGATTAAAGGCCTGCGCCACCACTGCCTGGCATGTTCTTGGTTCTCTTATCTGACAATCTCCAAGTGGCCATATTAAGAATCTTTAGGGGCTTCCTTGGAACAGGTCTGAAGTACAGTAATGAAGCTCTGGGAGTCAGGAGGTGAAGGACTGAGTGGGAGGACCTTCCAGAGAGGGTGCAAAGGAAACCTTGCTGTTGACATGATTGGGGTGGGTGGGGGTCGTCATTGCCAATTGAGCTGCTGGTGCTAATGAGTCACATTCAGAACATTGAGTGGGATGACACTGTAAGGGTGGGAAAAATCTAGCTCCCCCCAGCCCATTCTTGGGGGTGAGGGAAGGCAGGAGAATGCCCCTTCCTCCTGATGCCTTAGTGTGTATTGAGCTGTTTTTTCTTTAATTCTGGCAGGGGAGGGTGACCAAGTTCCCTGTTCAGACCTTTCATTGGGTACAAGATTGAATGTTTTATTTTAGGTTTTATTTTTCTTACAAATGTCCAGATCTGTGGTTCTCCCTACCCTCCAAGACTGGCCAGTTGGAAGTCATCTCACATTTTTGGTGCAGGGACTGAGACCCTGCCACATCTATGCTCTGTATCCATGCCTCTTTTGGACATTAAAGGCCAATTGATGCAAAAAAAATTAGAAAAATTAATAAAATTATAAATATAAAGAAAAAACCTTCAGGGGTTTAAAGAGGTGGCTCAGCAGTTAAGAACACATATTGTTCTCTCAGAGGCTAGCATAAGCATCATGACTGCCTATAATTCCAGGGGAATCTGAAGTCTCTGGCCTAGCAGGATATCTTCAATCACATGTGCGTATATGCACATACAGATATACATATATATATATATACACATAATTAAACATAAAATATATTTAAAAAGAAAAATTTAACTCTTCTCCCGAATTGCTATGTATGACATTTGACTACTCTGTCTTGTCAAAATTATTATCACCATTATTGAGACAGTGTCTTATATAGCCTAGACTGGCCTCCAACTTGCTATATAACTAAGGATGTCCTTAAACTTCTGATCCTTCTGCATCCACCTCAGAGTGCTGGGATTGCAGGCCAGCAATGCATGCCTGGCTTGACAAAATTATTGATAGTGGTTCCTGATAATCTCAGAGTATCCCATTCTTTGCTATCAAAGCCATTATTTGTACTTTACAATCACTGGTAAATCATATCTATGCATAAGCATTAGTTTCTTTTTTTTTTTTTTTGGTTTTTCGAGACATTGTTTTTCTGTGGCTTTGGAGCCTGTCCTGGAACTAGCTCTGTAGACCAGGCTGGTCTCGAACTCACAGAGATCCGCCTGCCTCTGCCTCCCGAGTGCTGGGATTAAAGGCGTGCGCCACCACCGCCCGGCTTAAAAGTTTCATTTTTTTTTTCCTTTTTGGTTTTTCGAGACAGGGTTTCTCTGTGGTTTTGGAGCCTGTCCTGGAACTAGCTCTTGTAGACCAGGCTGGTCTCGAACTCACAGAGATCCGCCTGCCTCTGCCTCCCGAGTGCTGGGATTAAAGGCGTGCGCCACCACCGCCCGGCCTTTTTTTGGTTTTTCGAGACAGGATTTCTCAGGCTAGTTTTTTTAAAAAGATTTATTTATTTATTTATTATGTATACAATATTCTGCCTCCATGTATGGCCGCACACCAGAAGAGGGCACCAGATCTCATTACAGATGGTTGGGAGCCACCATGTGGTTGTTGGGAATTGAACTCAGGACCTCTGGAAGAGCAGCCAGTGCTCTTAAACCTCTGAGCCATCTCTCCAGCCTTGTATTTTTTTTTTCCAAGACAGGATTTCTCTGTGTAATCCTGACTGTTCTGGAACTCACTTTGTAAGATTAGGCTGGCCTCAAACTCAGAGATCAGCCTGACTCTGCCTTCCAAGTGCTGGGATTAAAAGCACAACACAACTAGGCCCATCTTTATTTTTTATTATTATTTTTAATTATGAGAGAGAAAGGGAGAATGTGTAATTGAATACAGGTGCCTGTACAGGCCTGTTGTAAGGAGGGGGCTGCTTGTTGGTTCCTGGCTGCTTAGCCCCAAAATAATCACACAGAAACTGTATTAATTAAATCACTGCTTGGCCCATTAGCTCTATCTTCTTATTGGCTAACTCTTACATATTAATTTAACCCATTTCTATTCATCTGTGTACCTCCATGTGTCTGTGGGTTACTGGCTAAAGTTCCATCTGGCTCTGGTGGGGCTACATGGCTTCTCTCTGACTCCGCCTCCTTTCTCCCAGCATTCAGCCTAGCTTCCTCCCCTCTCCCCTCTACCTCTATTCCCTGCATAGGCCCAAGACAGTCCTTTATTAACCAGTGGTATTCACAGCATACAGAGGGGAATCCCATATCACAGGCCAAAGGCTCAGATGCCTGTACACTTGATGCCATCCAGTGTGGGTGCTGGGAGCAGAACTCAGGTCCTTTAGAAGTGCAGCTCAGAATCACTCAGCCATCTCTCCAGCCCCTGAATCATTAATGTTACATATTTATTAAATACAGTATTGATTCATGTACAGTGAACAGTGACAAAATATGTTCAATGCCTTAAGCTGACTGCCTAAATATAAAATTCATTAGGATGGGAGAGATAGCTCAGGGGTGAAGAACACTGTCTGGGCTGGGTGTGGTGGTGGTGCATGCCTTTAATCTCAGAACTTGGGAGGAAGAGGCAGGCAGATCTCTATGAGTTCGAGGCCAGCCTGGTCTACAAGAGCTAGTTCCAGGACAGGCTCCATAGCTACTTAGAAACCCTGTCTCGAAAAACAAAAACAAAAAAAAAGAAAAAGAAAAAAACAAAACAAAACACTGCTCTTCAAGGGGACCCAGATCAGTTTCAGCACCCACAAGGTGGCTCACAACGATCCGTAACTCTAGTTCCAGAGGATCTGATGCCCTTTGTCTGGCCTCCTCCTACATATGGTACAGGCATACATGCAGGTAAAACACCCATATACACAAAATAAACCTTTTTAAAAATTTAATTAACATATACAAGTTGTACATATTTATGAAGTAATTGATCTTTCACATTGTGTACATAGTATATACTGATTATAAAGAGATTAGTCCACATTCTTTTATCTTTACATCGCCTTGGTGGTTATGAACTCTTTTCTTGTTGTCTTTCATTAGACAGAAAATAGGTTCTTGTAAGCTACATTCACCAAACTTTGCTATAGGACTCTAGAACTTAAAAAAACATTAGACTATAGATATGTGATAGTTTGTAAATGCTGCTTAAACTCATTATTAGGACACGCGTGTTCATCATTCATCTTCTGTGGCTGCTACCTAACTATGGCAGTGCAGTTCAACAGTGACAGAGGCTGGGCGGTGGTGGCGCACGCCTTTAATCCCAGAACTCAGGAGGCAGAGGCACGTAGATCTCTGAGTTCGAAGCTAGACTGGTCTACAGAGTGAGAAACTCTGCCACGAAAAACCAAACCGAACCAAACCAAACCAAATCAATGATGATAGAGACCAGAGGATTCACAGCTGAAAATATCTAACCAGCCCTTTGCAAATAAAGCAACTACGACTTAATTTACACTGCGACCAACCATCACTGACAGAGGTGGACAGTTAGAGCCGGGAAAGACCAGTGTGTAGGTAAGTGGGTTTGCTTCTGGGGTCCTGGAACTCAATCCTCATGCTATGTAGCAGGTACTTTACCAGCCGAGCCATCTGCTGAGTTATGTTGTAGTTTTGTTGAGACAGGGTCTCACGTAACCCAGGGGGAACTTGAAGTTGTCATTTAACTGAGGATGACCTTGAACTCTTTTTTTAAATTTATTTATTATGCATACAATATTCTGTCTGTGTGTACAGAAGAGGGCACCAGACCTCATTACAGATGGTTGTGAGCCACCATGTGATTGCCGGGAATTGAACTCAGGACCTCTGGAAGAGCAGACACTGCTCTTAACCACTGAGCCATCTCTCCAGCCCAACCTTGAACTCTTGACCTTCCTGTCTCCACACCCAGCCACAATGATGTTTGTAAAATGTAAACAGTGATGTCACTCTCTTACTGATGTTATTCCAGAACATTCTATCCCAGAATGCAATCCAAATTATTTATCTTGACTAATAGGAACCGGTATGAGCACGTCCTGGTTCTTTCTCCTCCTCCATTTACTTCCATTTTGAACTTATTGACTGACTTCACACAAACTGGATGACGTAAGCAGAATATGCCCACGTCCCAGCAGGGATCCAGAGGGATCCCATGAATGTGTTATGGCAGTAGGTAAAGGGTATTTTGCAGCCGCGATTAAATTAAGGACCCGGGCCGGGCGGTGGTGGCGCACGCCTTTAATCCCAGCACTTGGGAGGCAGAGGCAGGCAGATCTCTGTGAGTTAGAGGCCAGCCTGGTCTACAAGAGCTAGTGCCAGGACAGGCTCCAAAGCTACAGAGAAACCCTGTCTCGAAAAGCAAAATAAATAAATAAATAAATTAAGGACCCGGAAATGGGTAGGCTCTTGGATTTAGCTGGGTGAACCCAGTGTAAGCACAGGGCCTTGAAAGTGAGGAGAGAGGAGATGTGGTGGCTAAGCCAAGGTAAGAGATACTGGCTTAGATGGTGGATGGGAGCGCTCTGGGTGTCCTAAGTCAAACTGGTTTCCACTGAGCAGAACTCCCAGTCAGCTGGGCTGCATTCTTCCTGGAGGCTCTAGAGGGCAGTCCACTCCCTTTTCTTTTCCAGCTTCCAGAGACCATGCGCTTCCCTCCAAAACAGCAGATGAGGATCTTCAAACTCTCCCTGTTTCCTTCTTCCACTTTTAATATGACCCATTAGACACACCACACATATCCAAAAGATCCCCATCTCAGAATATTAGTTTAGTTCTTCTACCAAAAACCCTTATTTCTCCAAGGTAAGACTGTAGGAGCCAGCCATAATAAGCTAAATATGAACAGATCCACCCAAAGGTAGTTCTTACTATCAACTATTATCACCTGCCAGAGTAGGACTCAGCCATAATGGAGGCCTGAGTCTCAGTAGTTTACCCTGAAGCAATACCTGGTTGCAGGAAGAATCACAAGCTGAGATTACCCGACCACTACCCAAGAACAGACCATCCAAAGGAAATGCCAAGCATTCCAACCGCTGTAGATAGGATCACCTGCCAGCACACTCACCAGGACATATTAGACAAATGTCAGCCAATCAAGGGTCCTGAACCTCAAAAACCCTCACCCTCACCTTTCCTACTATAAAAACCCAACTCTAACTGAGCTTTTTTTTTTTTTTTTGGTTTTTTTGGTTTTTTCGAGACAGGGTTTCTCTGTAGCTTTGGAGCCTGTCCTGGAACTCCCTTGGTAGACCAGGCTGGCCTCGAACTCAAAGAGATCCGCCTGCCTCTGCCTCCCGAGTGCTGGGATTACAGGCGTGCGCCACCACCGCCCGGCTGACAATGTGAAATTTTGGGCATCTGAGTGCACACATCCTTTTGGGGGGAGCGTGGGGGTGGGGGGGTGACATTATCCTGCCAGCCACAGGGTTCCGTGAACTCACATTGTGGTGTTTCTTCAGTTCAGTTTTCCTGTTTAGATGCAAACATGTTCCCCAATAACCAGAGCAGTAAAGAGTGCTGAGCCATCTCGTTTCACTTCTGTGGAATAGCTGAAGGAACTGTATATATGTTTGTTCAGGGGAAAGCTCAGTCTGGTTGGGCATTGTAGAACTATATTTTCTTTTAAAATTTTATCCATTTATATGTGTGTATGCTTACATGACTTTATGGGCACCACATGTATGTAGGAGACCAGAAGAGGGCACTGGATCTCCCAGAACTGAAGTTAGAGATGGTTGTGAGCCACTGTGTAGATGCTGGGCACTCAGCCCCAGTCCTCTGCATGATCAGTAAGTGCTATTAAGCACTGAGCCTTCTCTCCAGCCACAGGAACCATGCTATTTCAAATAACATAGGAGGGCTTTTGGTTAACTTTCTAGCCAGAAATTATTATTACAAAAACTATATGCTTAAAGGAAACTGTGCTACAGTACTTGTACTGGGTGGTTTTGTGTGTCAACTTGACACAAGCTAGAGGAAGGAGCCTCAGCTGAGGAGGTAGATGCCTCCTTGAGATCCAGTGCACGCATTTTCTCATTTAGTGATCAGCGGGGGAGGCTTCAGCCTATGGTGGGTGGTGCCATCCCTGGGCTGCTGGGCCTGGGTTCTATAAGAAGGTGGGCTGAACAAGCCATGGGAAGCAAGCCAATAAGCAGCACCCGTCCATTGTATCTGCATCAGCTCCCGCCTCCAGGATCCTGCCCTGTTAAGAGTTCCTGTCCTGACTTCCCTCAGTGATGAACAGTGATGAGGAAGTGTAAACCAAATACACCCTTTCCTCCCCAACTTACTTTTTGGTAATGGTATTTCATCTCAGCAATAGAAATCCTAACGAAGACAGTACTGAAGTGTAATTTAAAAAAAAAAGATTATTCCAGAAGGCACTACAATTGAATGTCACAGATGACCTAATTTACTATTTCTTTTTTTTTAAATTATTATTATTATTTATTTATTATGTATACAATATTCTGTCTGTGTGTATGTCTGCAGGCCAGAAGAGGGCACC
>NC_022014.1:43854710-43856039 GCF_000317375.1 Microtus ochrogaster
GAACTCACAGAGATCCGCCTGCCTCTGCCTCCCGAGTGCTGGGATTAAAGGCGTGCGCCACCACCGCCCGGCACGATTTTTATTTATTTTTTATGTGTGTGTTTGTCTGAATGTATATATCTACATCATTTGCATGCGGTGTCCTTGGAGGCCAGAAGAGGGTGTTGGATCCCCTGGGACTGGAGTTACAGATCATTGTTAGCTGCCATATGGATGTTGGGAATTGATCTCAGGTTCTCTGGAAGAGCAGCCAACAGTTTTTTTTTTTAATTTAACTTATTTTATTTACATTGGTGCCTGACCTGCATATATGTCTGTGCAAAGGTGTCATGTTAGATCCTCTGGAACAGTTGTGAGCTGCCATTGCAGGTACTGGAAATTGAACCCTGGGTCCTCTGGAAGAGAACTAAGTACTCTTAACTGCTTAGCCATCTCTCAGGCCCTTGCAGCCAGCATTCTTAACTTCTATGCCAACTCTCTAGCCATCAATAACAGTTTTTAAACGTTGACAATGATCTTGATGTTCTCATGATGACTTGCTAGGCAAGCTGTTACACATTTGTGATCCTAACACCAGTCAGGCAGAGACAGTGTTAGGAATATTTCTTAACGTGAGCTCCCTGTCGACACAAAATTCCCAATCAAGCCAAATCAAAACAAGCCAAATTAAAAAATATCTAGGTTTAACAGGAGATCTGCGCTCTTGCTCTCGGGTAGCCCTGAGGGGGAACTGGGAAGCAGGAAGAAAGGGAGACCACAAGTTCCTCTTTCGAGAGATCACTTAAGTACCTTGGGGAGTGGTCCTGACCAGTGGGCCTGCTGGGATTTGGAGTCCAAACCAGGCCTGGGGGCTGGGATAGATGTAAGGGTCTGGGGCCTACGCTCCCAACTTGACAGACAGAAGATCCTTAAGGCTAGGCCAATCAGTCTAGATTAACTGGTGACTTCTAGGTCTCAAACAAAGTAGAAGGCATTCTGAGGAAAATTACAAATATGGTGGTGTATGGCTTTAATCCCAGCACTCCGAGACAGAGGCAGGCAGATCTCTGTGAGTTCGAGCCCAGCCTGATTTATAGAGCAAGCTTCAAACAGGGCAGGGCTCTATAGTGAGACGCTGTGTCAAAGCCAAACCAAACTCACCCACACTTTCTTATTTTGTTTTGTTTTTCAAGACAGATTTTTCTCTGTTTAGTCCTGGCTGTCCTGGAACTCAATCTGTAGATCAGGCTGGCCTCCCAAGTGCTGGGATTAAAGACATGTGCCACCACTGCCTGGCCCTCTTTAGCTTTTTTTTTTTTTTTTTTTTTTTTGCTTTTCAAGACAGGGTTT
>NC_022014.1:43856139-43857853 GCF_000317375.1 Microtus ochrogaster
AGCTCTTGTAGACCAGGCTGGTCTCGAACTCAGAGATCCGCCTGCCTCTGCCTCCCGAGTGCTGGGATTAAAGGTGTGCGCCATCACCGCCCGGCCCTCTTTAGCTTTTTGATTGAGACAGAGTTTCTATATATAGTCTAGGCTGATACTCCTGACTTTATCTCCCAAACGCTGGGTTTACAAGATATACCACCACACTCAGCTTCCAAATCTTTTAATCAACGGTCAATTTTACCTAAAAGTAACCTCAAATGCTACAGGAGTGTTGAAGGCAAACGATTGTGAAATAGAAACAAGGAAGCATGTCTGTAAATTCTAAGTTAAAATGTATATAAATGTTTTATGGTTACGACTATGAAGCTTTTAATAGATGATTTTCTACCTCAGCAAAACCAAAGAGCAGGGTAAGATAAGAGGCTAATGGTAATGCAGAGGGTGAGAAGTCTCTGGGATCAAGCGTGTGAACTTGAGCAGGCAACTCAGCGGCACCTTCTGGGGGAGGAATTAAGCAATTGTATAAATAAACAGGACTTTCAGGAGGCAGCGTTCGGATTTGTAGTGGCTGTGTTTGTTAGGGCTTGGCTTTTGTTTGCACACGTTTCCAAGGAGACAGTCACAGCTGGGAAACGTTAAAGTACAGGAACTTTAAGAAACGACACACGCCCTAAAACGGAAGGTAAAAACGAGCAGGTGCCAAGGTCACCCATTTACTAATAACCAGGCGTGCAGCAAAGCGGAAGGAACTCTGACCCTAACGAACATGGCTTCCGGTTACTTCCGTTCTCCTTTTCGTAATTTGGCTCTGCGACTTCTCGCGATTTTATAATTGGCTCTACTTAGCAAACGCCTGACCTTTTTCCTGTGGAGAAGGCGGGCTAGGGAGGAGGAGCTACGCTCTGATTGGTTGCTATGCCGGAGCGTTTCTGGCCACGCCCCAGCCCTGATTGGCTAGCGAGAGGGGGCGGCTTGAGAGGCGGTGGCAGCGGCGTGGGGAGCCATGGGTCAGGCCGCCAAGGTGACAGGGCTGGGGGAGGAGGGACAGGGAGGCTGAAGATCAGGACCCTCGGCACGGGAGGGAGGCGACCCAAAGGGACGCAGAGTGGAGGAGTCAGTGGAAGAGGGTGATGACCATGAGAGCAGTGGGAGGGAAGGGAGACGGCCCCGAGGGAGAGTGATGAGGAGGGTGACCACCCCGATCGGCGGTGAGCGGAGGAGGGCGACCCCGAGGGGCGCTGAGTGGAATAGAGTGATAGCCTTGAGGGACAGTGAGTGAGGGGGTGAGAGATGGTGAGTGGAGGAGGGTGATGATCGTAAACTGACCGCCCTTGCCTTCATAAAGAAACCAGTAGTAAGAAGATTATAGACAATAAAATCGAAGTTCTTCAGACTAAAAACACAGCTTGTTTTGTGAGGCTGAAACTAGGATTTAACTTACCTAGAGGAATTCAGAAATCTCTAGAGAAAGAGTGGCTGCATTGCTGAACCTCTTGTTCATGGCTATCCCAGACAATGTAGGTCTTGTCTCAAATTTTTTTTATTTTTTTAAATATTTATTTATTATGTATACAATATTCTGTCTGTATGTATGTCTGCAGGCCAGAAGAGGGCACCAGACCTCATTCCAGATGGTTGTGAGCCACCATGTGGTTGCCGGGAATTGAACTCAGGCCCTTTGGAAGAGCAGGCAATGCTCTTAACCCCTGAGCCATCTCCC
>NC_022014.1:43858404-43860991 GCF_000317375.1 Microtus ochrogaster
AAAAACCAAAAAAAAAAAAAAAAAAGTATTTTCTTTGAATGGGTGGTGTTCCTGAATGTCCGTCTATCATGTGTATACCTGGTACCCACAGAGGCCAGAAGAGGGCGTTAGAGTCCCTGGAACTGAAGCTAAGGTGGTTGTCAGCTGCCATGTGGGTGATGGGAAGAACCTGGGTCCTCTGAAAGAGCAGACTATGATTTTAACCTCAGAGCTATCTCTCCAGTTCCCATTTTCTTTTTATGAGGATAATGGTCTAAACTAGTGGTGCTGTTTTTGTGTTAATGGATACCCCCAGTCCCTTAGGGACGACATATAATTACTGAGATTACTGTTTGGTTTGAGACTATGGTCTTGATATGATCCTTGGGATCAAGTGATTTCCATGCTCTACTTCCTAAGATGCTGGGACTACAGGTGTGTACCTAGACACCTAGTCATGTGCGTGCCTGCCTGCCTGCCTGTCTCTTTTCACTTAATTTATTTTTTTATTTTGTAGTGCTGAGAAATGAACCCAGGACCCGCTATGTGCTAAACACAGTCTACTGTGGCACCTTTAAGAGCCATATTCCTGGCCAGGTGGTGGGTGGCGCCTTTAATCCCAGCACTCGGGAGGCAGAGGCGGGCGGATCTCTGTGAGTTTGAGGCCAGCCTGGTCTACTATAGCTAGTTCCAGGACAAGCTCCAAAGCTACAGAGAAACCCTGTCTTGAAAAAAATCAAAAAAACAAACAACATATTCCTGTCAACAGTCTGCAAGGCAATCAGCTCTTACTGTCAAGCACTTTAGAAAAATTCTTTCTGGCTGGGTGGTGGTGCACACCTTTAATCCCAGCACTCAGGAGGCAGAGACAGGTGGATCTTTGTGAGTTCGAGACCCAGCCTGGTCTACAGAGTGAGTTCCAGGACAGCCAAGGCTGTTACACAGAAAAGCCCTGACTAGAAAAAAAAACACACAAAAAGGGAGAAAGAAAGAAAGAAAGAAAGGAAGGAAGGAAGGAAGGAAGGAAGGAAGGAAGGAAGAAAGAAAGAAAGATCCATTCTGTGCACATTTCTCAATTTCAAAGCCATCCCCACCATGTTGTTTCGTCCCTGTTCTATAGCAAGTCTGTTCCTTTCCTGTGATTGTCTTAAAGTACAGACGAAGCATACAAAAATAAAAAATCCTAAATCTAAAATGCTCATAAGTAAATCTTAAATATTTTTTCCATTTCATGTGTGTACTTGTGAGTTCATGCGTGCATGTATGGATACTTCTATTGCTCTTCTACCTTCTTTATTGAGGCAGGGTCTCTCAACAGACCCCAGAGTTCTCCAGTATGAGTATGTAGCCTTGAGAGCCAGTTGCTTTGGGTATCCTCTGTCTCTGCCTTTCGAGGCTGGAAGTGTGCATCTACCCTGTATTTTGGGGGATTCTGGGGATCCAAATTCAGGTCCTGACCCTTGCTGAACCATGATTTTAATCACTGAGCCATCTCCCCAGCCCTATATCTAAGGCAGATTTTCTATTTTATTTTGTTTTTAATGTTTTTTATCTTAATGTGCATTGATGTTTTGCCTGCATGTATGTCTGTGTGAGGGTGTCAGATCACCTGGAATTGTATGGTGTCATATGGGTGCTGGGGATTGAACCCAGGTCTTTTGGAAGAGTTAATTCTCCTGCCTCCCCCTCCTGAGTGCTGGATTTACAGATAATGAGGCACCGTACTTGGCTTAGAAGATTAGTGTTTTGTGTTCTTTTTTTTCCTTATTTCTTTCTTTCCTTCCTTACTTCTTTCTTTCCCCCCTCTCCCTCTCTCTCTCTTCCTCCCTCCCTTCCTCCTTTCTTTCTTTCATTGACGATTGTTTGTTTCACAGACCTTAGCAATTTTGTAAATAACAGTTTTTTCTTTAATGTTTTGGTGCTAGATGGAGCCTGGGAGCCCAGGGCCTTACCTTTGCTAAATTGCACACTATACCACTGAGTTTTAACCCCAACTGCTACTTTTTTTTCCCTAATTATGTGTCTGTGTGCATGTCTGTGGGTATGTATGCACAAGTGCTGATGCCTGCAGAGGCCAGAGGAATTACAGGTGGTTGTGATCCACTTGATGTGGGTGCTGGGAACCAAACTGAGGTCCTCTGAAGAACAGTTTGCATACAGTACATCCTCCTGACCACTGCACCATCTCCCCAGTTCCCCATTGTTTTTGTTCGTTTGTTTTTGGCTTTTTGTGGGGGGAGGTGGGGAGTGGATGGGTGTGGATTTTTGAGCTGAGTTTCTCTGTTCACAGCCCAACCTTGTTTTGTTCTTGAACTGAAAGAGACATAGCAACTCAGAAGATATTTTGCAAGTTCTTGCTTTACCAACTATGCTGAAAACAAATAGGAAATAAATCCTACTTAATCCTTCTAATACAGCAATTTTAAATGTTATGTAAAATGTGATTTTATTTTTCCTGATACAGGGTTTCTCTGAGTAGTCCTGGCTGTCCAGGAACTCACTCTGTAGGCCAGGCTGGCCTCCAACTCAGAGATCTACCTGCCTCTATCTCTGAGTGTTGGGATTAAAGGCATGCACCACTGCCGCCTGGCTTTGATTTTGATTTTTT
>NC_022014.1:43861414-43872936 GCF_000317375.1 Microtus ochrogaster
GAACTCACAGAGATCCGCCTGCCTCTGCCTCCCGAGTGCTGGGATTAAAGGCGTGCGCCACCATCGCCCGGCTCATACTGGTTTTTATGTGGATTCCAGGGATTTGAACTCACAACTCAGAACTGCGGAGCATGTGCTTTATCCCCTGAGCCATCTCCTCGGCCCTGAATTCTTTTTTTTTTAATAGGTTTTACAGCTCTTTAGAACACTACACAGGACCAGACAACAAGTTTTTAAAAATGATAAGAGAGCATTAGAAGGTAAATATATTTTTCACTCCTTTAGAGCAAATCCATGCTTTTGTTATTTGTCTTATTTGTTTTGCATTGCTAGGAATTGAACTTAGAGCCTCACCCATGTGAAGCAAATCACTCCATCATTGAGCTAGAGTGCCACCGTGAGCTGGGAATCTTAGATATCCCAGGCTGGCTTTGAAGGTTCTCTTGTAGAGGGTAACCTTGAGCTCCTGGTCCTCCTGCCTGAGGTGTGTGCCACCACCCCTGGTGCACACCCATTCTTTAGCTGGCTGCTCTGTAGACCAGGCTGGCCTCAAACTCACAGAGACCCACCTGCCTCTGCCTGTGCCTTCTGAATGCTGGGATTAAAGGTCTGCGCCACTACCACACAGCTAGGATAGGACCAGACTCTTAACCCTGAGGAAGATCAGCACCAAAGAAGACTCCATGGCTATTTTTCTGTCAGCATGGGTTATTTTATTGTTTTAGCCAACATTTGTTGAATATTTACTAAGGACTTCATATAATTAAGTTGCTGCAATGTAGGTGGTATGTGTGAGCCTAAAAGGTTGTTTTGTTGTTGTTGTTGTTGTTGTTTTGGTTGTTTGAGACACACAGGCCACTTTATAGTCTTACCCATCCTAGAACTTGCCATGTCGACTGTGCTGACCTCAGACTCACAGAGCACCTCCTGCCTTTGCCCCCCCCCCGCCCCTCCCCCCACTCCGTACTTAGTTAAAGGCATGCATCACCACACCTACCTACCACACCTGGCAACTCTGCTTTCATCATTCACTTTTTCTTTAGCCAAGGTGCTCGGGATCAGATCTTCCATACTGATGCATCTGTGTGTGCGGGTATATACAGTTTGCACTGGTTCTTCCCATCTTCATACAGCATTTTAGTTGGGTGTGGTAGTACACGCATGTAACTCTAGCATTCTGGAGGCTGAGGAAGAGGACTCACATGTTCAAAACAGCCTCGGCTTTACAGTGAGACCCTTGCTCAAAACAAAACAAATGTTTAGATTTACACAAAAGACATACTTGGGTTCAGAATACTAGATTCTTAGAATCTAGTAGTTCTGAAGGTACACAAATAAAGTTGAAAAGGCCGGGCGATGTTGGCGCACGCCTTTAATCCCAGCACTCGGTAGGCAGAGGCAGGTGGATCTCTGTGAGTTCGAGACCAGCCTGGTCTACAGAGCTAGTTCCAGGATAGGCTTCAACGCCACAGAGAAACCCTGTCTCGAAAAACCAAAACAAAACAAAAAAAAATAAAGTTGAAAAGAAGCCAGGCTTGGTGGCCTTAAAGTCTGGAGAATCTCTGAGTTCCAGGCCAGCTTGGTCTGTATAATGAGTTCCAGGATGGCCAGAGCTATGTCAAAAAAAAAAAAAGAAAAAAAGGCAGAAGGAAGAAGAAAAAAGCCTTACCATCTATAGCCCAAGGTGGCCGCAAACTTAAAATTCTCCTGCCTCATCATCTTTTTTTTAATATTTATTTATTTATTTACTTATTTATTTATTATGTATACAATATTCTGTCTGTGTGTATGCCTGCAGGCCAGAAGAGGGCACCAGACCCCATTCCAGATGGTTGTGAGCCACCATGTGGTTGCTGGGAATTGAACTCAGGACCTTTGGAAGAGCAGGCAATGTTCTTACCCTCTGAGCCATCTCTCCAGCCCCTGCTTCATCATCTTAAGTGCTGCTCTCATGGTGTTGTGATATCATGCTTGGCACGGAACACATTGCTCATGCTTTGCTTTATGTGAGAAGTAGAAATTCATAATGAGTTATGCTGAATAACATGTAAGAATCATGGGTATTAAGTTACATGTATTTCTCTCTCTCTCTAGCGGCCAGAGTAAAGATAAATGAAGAATTCAAAAAACATAAAAGTGAGGCCTCTCCGGAGAAAATAGAAGAGGTGCAGTAACAGGTTTCAGTTGTTAACAGAGCTGGTGTGAATGTCCTTGGTAAAGAGAGGAGGCAAGAGTGGAGGGTCATGTGAAGGAAAGCCATCCCTGGTAGTGAGAGCCCCCACAGCCGCAGATGCCTGCACTTGTTTGCTGTGGCTCCCCTCGGGCTTGTCTCCTACCCCCAAAGATAACAAGGTCCCTGGGAAGAGAACGCAGAAGCAGCTCTGGTCAAGGCCAGGGCAGCTGAGCCATGGCAGAAGCTGCTATAGCGGTCTCATGATGCAGCACTTCACAGGGAATTGTAGGTCGGGAAGCAGTGCAGAGTGGAGCTGGGCGTGGTGGGGTTTGCCTGTCTTTGTAGTGCTCTAGAGGCCGAAGCGGAAGAATCACGAATCCATTGCCAGCCTGGGCTACATACATACTGAGAAAAGAAAATTGTGGGGATTCTTATGGCACAGAGAATTGATTGGTAAAAGAGAAAATACAAATAAGAGAATATCTCTAATAATTAATAATATTTGTACGAGTGAACAACAAATTAGAAAAAATTGCTTTTTCATTTGTTTTATTTTTATTTTGAGACGGGGGTCTCACTATGTAGTTCTGCTGTCCTAGAGCTCACTATGTAGACCAGGCTGACCTCTGCCTCCTAAGTGCTAGGATCAAAGGCGTGCTCTGCGATGCCCAGTCTCCAACACATTTTAAAATGCATATTATAACAAAGTTCTAAGTCTATTTGAACAAAATTTGGGCTAGATAGATAAAAATGAAGGGCATCTGAAGTGTTTGCACTTCCTATACTACCTGATGCAGTTGCACAAAGCTAGAAGCCACATTATCAGAAAGTGGCCTGTAAAACTGTTGTCTTCAAAACCAGTGCAGCCCTATGAAGCACTCAGGGGTGACTCTGTCTGATTTTCTTAACAGATGTTGAAAGTGGGTTCCGATGTTGAACTATTACTCAGAACATCTGTTATTCAAGGTATTCACACTGACCACAACACCCTGAGTAAGTAAAGTGGGTTGGAGGGATATGATTGCTGACTAATGTTTCAAAATAGTAACGTTACTGCTCCTTTGTTTGTCTTTATTTTGTTTATTATTATTGTTTTGTTTTTTCTTACTCTGAGACAGGGTTTCACTCTGTAGCCCTGGCTGTCTTGAACTTGCTGTGTAAATTAGGCTGGCTTCCCCTGGGATTAAAGGCATGATCACAGCCACCAGTCTGACATTACTGTTTAACACCAACACCAGAAATGAACTCAAGTCCTCAGCTGAGCCATCTCCCCTCCCCCTTTTTTCTTTTTACTTTCAAGTTTGTTTGTAGATTCTTTTATTTTACTTTATGTGTGTGCATGTTTTGCTTGCATGTATATATGTGCACCCATGTTTGCCTGATATCAGTGGAAGTCACAAGAGGATGTTGGAGTCCCTGGAGTTAAATAATAAATGGTTGTTAGCCATCAGATGACTGATGAGAACTGAAACCAGGTCCTCTACAAGAGCAGCTGTGCTCTAAACTGCTGAGCCATCTCTCTAGAGCCCCTCCGCCAGATCTAATTCCTGGATAGATTGCAAAACTGTAGTTTTATTCACATACTTTTTAGCCGGGCGGTGGTGGCGCACGCCTTTAATCCCAGCACTCGGGAGGCAGAGGCAGGCGAATCTCTGTGAGTTCGAGACCAGCCTGCTCTACAGAGCTAGTTCCAGGACAGGCTCCAAAGCCGCAGAGAAACCCTGTCTCGAAAAACCAAAAAAATAAAAAATAAAAAAAAGATAAAATAAAATATTCACATACTTTTTGTGTTTTTTTGTTTTGTTTTGTTTTGTTTTATTTATTGTTCTTGTTTTTTTGAAACAGGGTCTCATTATGTAGCCTTGGCTATCCTAGAACTCATTATATGCAGACCAGGCTGGCCTTGAACTCACAGAGATCTGCCTGCTTCTGCCTCCTGAGTGCTGAGATTAAAGGGGTGCACCTATACCGGCTACAACCATTTTTATGTAACCATATTTATTATTTTTTCTGGCATCATTTATTATCGACTTAGACTGTCTATTTTTTTTGCCTTTTATTCTATAATTAGTTATTTTAGTTTAGAAGAATTGGGATTATAGGAAATGGAAATATACGCCAGGCCTTTTTTTTTTAAATTTTTTTATTTACTATGTATACAATATTCTGTCTGTGTGTGTGCCTGCAGGCCAGAAGAGGGCATCAGACCTCATTACAGATGGTTGTGAGCCACCATGTGGTTGCTGGGAATTGAACTCAGGACCTTTGGAAGAGCAGGCAATGCTCTTAACCGCTGAGCCAACTTTCTAGCCCGTTGTTAATGTTTTTAACATTTGTGTGTGTGTGTGTGTGTGTGTGTGCGCTTGCACACTCAAATGCACACACATATATACTAGTGGAAGTCAGATGCTAGCTCTCATCAAGTGGGTTCGAGGCATTGAGTGTGGGGTGCCAGGCTTGATGACAGGCACCTTTACCCACTGAGCTATCTTACAGGCCCCTTAGTTTGTATGTGTCTGCTAACTAAGGAAGTATGAACGCCTTTCAGTGGGTTAGCAGAGATCTGAATATTCTCTTTACAAAGTGCTCACTTTCCTACAGGATTGTTTGCCTTTTTTCTTGACTTGAAGGAATTCTTTTTTTTTTTTTTTTTTTGGTTTTTCGAGACAGGGTTTCTCTGTGGTTTTGGAGCCTGTCCTGGACCTAGGTCTGTAGACCAGGCTGGTCTCGAACTCACAGAGATCCGCCTGCCTCTGCCTCCCGAGTGCTGGGATTAAAGGCGTGCGCCACCACCGCCCGGCTTTATTTATTTATTTATTTTTTTATTATGTATACAATATTCTGTCTCTGTGTATATCTGTAGGTTAGAAGAGGGCAACAGACCTCATTACAGATGGTTGTGAGCCACCATGTGGTTGCTGGGAATTGAACTCAGGACCTTTGGAAGTTGAAGGAATTCTTGTATGTTCTAAATATAAATCTTTTATTGGATATTTCTATTCTAAGAATCTTCTACTTGTGGTCTTTCCCTTTGAGGAGTTTCTTATTTAATATAGTCTAGCTGATCCATTTTCCTTTTTTTATTTGGAATTTTTTGGGTCTGCCAACCAGCTCCCAAATAAAGGCACGGAGACTTACTATTAATCATGAATGCTCGACCTTAGCTTAGGCTTGCCCCTAGCTCTTTTAACTTAATCTAACCTGTTTCCATTCATCTGCATGACTTTTTACCTTTTTGACTTGGACTTTTTATCTTTCTTTCATTCTGTATGACCTACTTTCCTGCTTCTTCCATGTCTGTCTGTCTGACCGCTGATGTCTCCCTGTTGTCTCCTTTTCTTTTTTCCACAAGCCTAAATTCCTCCTCCTATTTACTTTCCCTGCCTGGAAATTCTACCTATACCTCCTCCCTTGCTATTGACCATTCAGCTTTTTATTAGACCAATCAGGTGCGTTAGGCAGGCAAGCTAAAACAGCAACATATCTTGACATAGTTAAACAAATATTCCACAACATTAACAAATGCAATACATCTTTACAAAATTAAACAAGTATTCTGCAATACTTTATGGTAGATATTTTTAGATTCTGGATCCTGTTGAAGAAGATTTTGTGTCAAACAAGGTCATGGAGGGATTCTCCAGTGCTTTGTTCGAAAAGTAGTGTCTTAGGGTTTCTATTGCTGTGAAGAGATACCATGACCAAGCAAGTCATTTTATTTTATTATTTTTTATTTTATTTTATTTTGAGACAGGGTTTCTCAGTGGCTATGGAGAAATTTGCTGTGTAGATCAGTCTGGCCTCGAGCTCACAGAGATCCACCTGCCTCTGCCTCCCGAGTGCTGGGATTAAAGGCATGCACCACCACCACCCTGCTGGCTTTGTGTGTTTTTTCCTTTTTTTTGGTTTTTCGAGACAGGGTTTCTCTGTGGTTTTGGAGCCTGTCCTGGAACTAGCTCTTGTAGACCAGTCTGGTCTCGAACTCACAGAGATCCGCCTGCCTCTGCCTCCCAAGTGCTGGGATTAAAGGCGTGCGCCACCACCGCCCCGCGTGGCTTTGTGTGTTTTAAGAGCACGTGGTCCTCTCACAGATAAGCTTCCACAGCAAACTAGGTCACTGAACCATATAAAGGATCTTTACTCTTACTCTGAACAAACATGAGTTAAAACATTCTGACTCCTTCACCTTTGCAGTTACTGGGTGCGGAACTACTGTTGCACAGGCTATTCTTGAATTTCTCCTGGTATAGAATTAGTATATTTCCTCTCCCCGCCACACACGCACACATACACACACACACACACACACACACACAAGGGCAGCAGCCCACGTTCCTTTTTTTGGTTATTTTGTTTTTATTTATTTATTTTTGGGACAAGGTTTCTCTATGTAGCCCTAGCTGTTCTGGAACTTGCTTTGTAGACTAGGCTGGCCTTGAATTCAAAGAATCTGTCTACCGCTGTATCCTGAGTGTTGGGATTAAAGGTGCCAGGCCTAGCATCTCTCTCTCTCTCTCTCTCTCTCTCTCTCTCTCTCTCTCTTCTCGCTCTTGCTCTCTCTCTTTCTCTCTCTATCTCTTTTTTTTTTTAGGTCACTTCCTGAAAAACCGTCAGTTTCCAGGGCAACTTCTTCTAGCATGTCTGCATGCCTAACCACATCTTCATTGTTTAAGATGAGATTCAAGATTGTGTCTTTGTTTTGGAGCAGGCTGCTTGAAGTGAAATCTCACAGGCATTCTTCTTCCCACCGGCCTAGTCAGGGGCCATCACTATGACTTAGCAGCTGTGATCAGTATCTAAATCCAATCCCAGAGACTCATAAACGGAGCTGTCCTCATGGCTGTAGCTTCGTGGTCAGAACTTGAACAATTTTGTAGAAAGGAGCCTTTATAAGATGATGGGAGTTATGGCTTTGTGGCAAGGTAGAAACAGTAACAGCCAGTTTTGGAGATTCTTCGTACCTCTCACCAGAGTTGAAGACGGAAGGTTGATATCACAGTCAGATGCTTCTTGATTCTTTCACGTAGCCATGGTGATAAACCTTTAACCACAGCCTGGAGGCTTGGAGACAGGAATGTATTTTGGAGGCTGCAGAGGTCTGGACTTTTCAAACCAGTGCTTTCTGGCAGGGGAGATGTCTTTCATTTCCGTAATGGTGTCATCCACGCCTGCTGCGACTCCCAAGTTATGTGCTCGTTCCACTGAGTGAGGAGCTGTAGTGAGGTTTCCACCAGAGAAGACCACTCGGACACAGAGTCAAGGCAATAAAAAGTTTTTATTAGCTGGCTGGTGACAACACTAGGTGTTCAGGTCCCAAGTGCAGTCCCTAGCCTTTCCCAGGGTGGGGTTTTAAGCACAAAAATCACATCCTGGGTTGACACACGTCATTTAGGGACTGTTCCAAAACTATGGACTTTGATGGATTAGGTCTTTGTTCTCATTTTGGTCGATGTTGCTGTCTCTGTGCTGGGTCCCAGGGCCTGAGTGGCACTTCCGTTATCATGTCAGTATGCTGAGATGTGGGCCAGTTTATGCTTCGAGAGTTTCAGTGTTTGCTTTGTTAGTTCCTTTGTCTGGGTTTGAGCTACTTCCTGGTTGGAGCAGTTGCCTCTACGGCCCTTTGGTGGTAAAGTACCTGAACGCTAAGTGTCGTCACACGGAAAGTGAGCTGTTGGCTGTCTTTCAGCTCGTTGGGTGAGAGGAGGCTTCAGTATGGACCATCTTGATCTTTTGAGACAGGGTTCCTCTGTAGCTTTGGAGTCTGTCCTGGAACTCGCTCTTGTAAACCAGGATGGCCTTAAACTCATATAGATCTGCCTGCCTCTGTCTCCTGCATGCTGGGATTAAAGGTGTGTTCCACTATGCCCAGCTCAGATGTCTTTTTTTTTTAATTTCTGCCTTTTTGTATATGTGTCTGTGTCAGTGTGTGCATATTTGTGTGTGTGCACATGTGTATATGGAGGCCAGAAGTTGGTGTCAGGTGTACTGGATTGCTGTTCACCTAATTGTTAAAGACAAGGCCTCTCACTGAACCTAAAACTCTCTGCTTTGGCTACATTGGCTCACTTATCATACCCAGAGATCTTCCTGTGTCCACCTCTCTGGCTCTGAGATCATGGGTGTGTGTTCTGCACGGGTGCTCTGGATCCAAACTCGGGTCCGGTGCTTGCACAGAACACATTTATCAACTCACTCATCTCCCCAGCCCTAAACTTCTACCCTTTGATCCTGTACATTTGTCAAACACTGATTGTTTTTCTAAGACAATTTAATGTGACTCAGCCCTTATTGTGATAGGCATTGGGATTTTTGTGGAACAATGGGTAGGACAAATCTGGTTCTTGTCCTTACGAAACTGTGCACTCTTTGTAAAAGATTGATAGTTTAGTGTTCCCCCAAAGCACTTTCTGTACGTCAGAGGAGCCCCAAGGCCAAACACCGGAAGGGATAGGTTCTTAGAAAGAAAGTGACTGCTGGGCGGTGGTGGCACACGCTTTTAATCCCAGCACTCGGGAGGCAGAGGCAGGTGAATGCCTGGTTTACAAGAGCTAATTCCAGGACACCTAGGACTGTACACAGGGAAACCCTGTCTCAAAAGAACATGACCAAAGAGTAAACTTCCATCTCAGCGTATTGCTGTTTATGTGCCTGATATATTTAGTAACTTTTTTATAACTTTAAACTATCTTAATATCCTATACATTATTAGTGTCCAAATGTTTCTGTCACACTATTGTGAACTAGGCTATCCATTATGCATATCTGTGTGTGTATGTATGTATATATATATATATTTAAATTTAAAATAAAAAATTTTTTTGGAGACAAGATCTCACTCTGTAGCCCAGGCTGGCCTCAAACTCGCTGTGACCCTCCTACCTCAGTCTCTTTAGTGAACTCACTCTGTAGACCAGGTTGACATCAAACTCACAGAGGTCTGCTTGCCTCTGTGTGGGATTAAAGGCATGTGCCACTACCACCTGGCTGATCTGGTGACCTTTACAGTGGTAAATCATAAGGTCAGTGACTAATGGGGCACAAACAGATCTGGACTACAGCAATAAAAGAAGCAGCCCAAATGTCAGTACATGCTGGGTAGCTTCTTTTGCTTTCAGCAAGATGCTGAGAAAGAATACTTGCAGATGAAGTTGGTCCATTCACAAACAGGGATGGATGAGTCTTACTTTGCTAAGGGGCGTTCTTTGTTTAAACCTGTATTCTGAGGAGAGCCTTGAGGAGCTGCAAGGTCACTGGTCCCACTGTCCCATGTAAGACAGATGTAAAGAGGCTTCTAAAATGTAACCTGGGTTTGCTCCCAGGCCTCTTTCCTCCTTATTCATGGGAGCTCGTTGTGTTGCTTTTCCTTTCTATAAGAAGTGCTCACTTTAAGGCTAGTGAGTGTGGCAGATTACCAAAGAAGAATGACTGTCTTTATTGCTTAAAGTTGGGTAAGATAATTTGTCTGTGGCTTCTTGTTTGTGGAAACAACTGGAACCAGACTTGAAGTTTATAGTTTTTGAGTGGATTGTATTGCTAAGAAACCCAGGCTTGTGGAGTTTACTTCAGCTCTGAAAGCCATTCCTGCTCTCCTGAACTCAGATAACAGGAAGTGGACTGTGAAAGCTTTTTTTGAAGCTCCCAAGAGAGGCTATCTTCCCCAAGATCTCCATCTCCCCAAGACAGGAAGTGGCTCAGAGGCTACATCTGGCATCTGTGTTGTAGAGTGCATCAGAGCAGAGCTTTGAGTCTCTTGAAAATAGAACTTGGTACTGCCAGATAGATTGTCAGGCCAAAGATTAGTTCGTTACCAAATTAAGAAGTTTGCCTTTTCCTGTCCCTAGGATTTAGATTTTCTGTGGCCCGAGCACTGCCATGGATTCCCAGTAGTCTCATGTATTTATTTTTGTTTGTTTGTTTGTTTGTTTATTTTTGTCTGTTTGTTTGTTTTTCAAGACAGGGTTTCTCTGTAGCTTTAGAGCCTGTAGCTTTTTTTTTTTTTTTTTCAGTTTTTCGAGACAAGGTTTCTCTGTAGCTTTGGAGCCTGTCCTGGAACTAGCTCTTGTAGACAAGGCTGGCCTAGAACTCACAGAGATCCGCTTGCCTCTGCCTCCCAAGTGCTGGGATTAAAGGCATGTGCCACCACTGCCTGGCCTTAAATGGTGTTTTTTTTTTTTTAATTTATTTTTCATCCCTTCATTTATTTCCATTTATTTCCAACTAAAGTGGGGTAGGTGTCTACCATGTGAGCCACAGACGGACCCAGTGGGCACAGCAAGCCAGCACTGGGTCTTTGGGGACAGGTTGTAACCGGAGTGTTCCGTGAATACGTATGTCCGTGTTGCCCATCCAGAGAGGGGCCATGAGGAAGGCTGTAGCGTTCTTTCCCAGATTGTCTGGCATCTTTTATACACCTCTATCTACTGAGTATTGTTTCCACTGAAGCTATTGTTTTGTTGAAAAGGAATGGGCTGGGTGGGGTTCCCCTCCTGCCCTTTGTTCTTCCTGCCTGCAGTGCAGATGTGGTAGCGAGGGAAGGCAGTCCTGGGTTCTTAGCAGCACCGAGGACTTGCACTAGCTCAGGCCTGCTGTGTTCATAGTGGAAGAAAACTGAATCTTACTAAACCACTGGTAGATTTCTGCTTATTCAAAGCTGAACATAATATAAAGTAGTGTTGATGGGTTTAGTAATTTATTCTTCAATGTAATAGTCTTGAATTCTTGCATTTTCGCTATAAAAGACATTTGTGAAGCCTTACGTTATTATGTGACTATTTTTTTCAATAGGTTATGAACCACTTTGAAGTAAAAAAAAAAACAAAACCACCTTTTTTTTCTTTTTTTTTTTTTCTTTTTGGAGACAGGATCTCTTATTCTGTAGCTCTGGCTGTCCTGGATTTTGCCTGTAAACCAGGCTGGCCTCCAATTCACAGAGGTCATTCTGTAATGACAGTTCCTCCTGGCACCAGACTGCCTCTCGCATTGCAGTTAGCATCCTTGGCTCCTGCCCAGTAAGTTCCCTAAGCGACCTGTCTGAAGACTGCCTCAGTTAGGAGCCATTGCTGAGGATCAGGATGTAGCTCAGTGGTAGGATACAAGTTTAGCAATGCATGAGGGCCTGGGTTTGGTTCCCAGCATCAGAACAAAAAGGAACGGAGGAAAAGAGAGGGGAAATTATGAAAGGGGAGGGGAACCACTGTTCTCTAGATGAGGACTGTCTAAATTATGAGAGTGATATCTTGCTTTCTATAAAAATTTCTAAGTAGCTGGGCGGTGGTGGCGCATGCCTTTAATCCCAGCACTCCGGAGGCAGAGGCAGGTGGATCTCTGTGAGTTCGAGACCAGCCTGGTC